>NW_025767038.1:0-600000 GCF_003918875.1 Haliotis rubra | reverse complement strand
CGACATCGTGCTTCACAATAAGGAGAATGGCGTCATTATTCAACAATCAACGATTTAGTTGTCAGATAGATCTTAGACCTGGGCAGGATACATGTAATAACATCAACTTGTTTTACTCTTTCTAACCCATATAAAGTGTAATTGATTGTAAAGGTAATTGTTTTGCCCTTAGAGTATCAGTCACTCACTATTGCACTGCTATCCGATCTTAAACATGGTATTTCAAAATTTCAACTAAAAGGGACTGATCAGTTTGACGATTCTTAATTGCCTGCAAGCATGGCAAAATATCTGCAAATATTATGACTCAGCTTTCCTTAAAGCGTTCAATAAAGTTATAGAGTTAATAGGATAGCCTTAGTCTCTTCCGTAATAAAAGAAAATCCATCTGTTAATCGAAGTGATCACGTGAGTTTCATCAAGAGTCACAGCTGCTGCTGACACTTTGTCTCCATTCTTTGATCCATCGGTGTATGTACATCTATGATCGACATATTGATGTTTATTTTCCAGGAAAGCTTGTTGATACAATAAGGGGTTTGTATCAACCTTTTTCAAGTTGGTTAATTCCAAATTTACACGAGCTGTATTGATTGCCAAGGTGGCACATCAGGTAGTTTAGAATTGGCAATTGCAGATACATCTCTATTTGCTACCGCCATAAACTGTGAAATATGGATTCCAAGTGGATCTATTGACTGTGATGTTTTTATCATATAACTTCTAAGGAGGATTAAAACAACGTTAAAGGCAGTTTTGGATGGAATGCAGCGCAAGGTGTATCCGTCCGATCTCAAGTTTCAGTAAAGGGTCTTTCAACAGGGGAACTTCTAAATGCGCCAAGACGCAATATTAGACCTTGATGATGAATGGTGTCAAGCTGTTGAATATAACTTTTACGGGCTGAACCATACCGGGTATATAAAACCGCCAAAATCAAGGTTTGGTCTAGTTAACGTTCTGTAAAAATAGAGTAGAGTTTGTTGGTTCCCACATCATTTGCAACTTTAAACCACCTTCAGATATCAAGCATTTAACTGTCGGTATTTTCACATGAGGTTTAAAAGGCAATTTATTGTCAAATGTCATTCGTAAAAATGTCGTTTGTTAGACCATTTTTATGGGAGTTTTGTCTAAAACAAACTCTGGGTTGTAGTGTATTTTGCGTTGATTACAAACATTTAGACAACATGTTTGGCCAAAGATACTCTCAATAGTGTTCATCTTTGTATCAAGGCATGAAATATTAAAGTCAGCAACAGATAATGACCAGTCAATATTATCATTCAAAACTTTCACAAGGTTATTAATCTTAACAGAAATGCCGATCAAACAATTAGGTTAAATTGACAAGTAGATGGCTGGGGACTTCATTGGGCAATTATGTCCTTGTCCATCAACTGAGATTGGTCTGTTTGTATGGTACTAACTAGCTAGACATATGGTTCAAATGCAGGTTCTTAGAATAGAAAGTATACTGAGTCAAAACAAAATTCACAAAATGTTATTTGAAAAATAATGAATAATCTTTCTCTAATGATACATCTGTGTATCCGAAATGGGATCCCTATCTTTCGATTCTAGAAAAACGTTAGCAAAACCCACTCAAACCCATCCATTCGTCGTGCAAATGACGTTAGTGTCAAATCAGGTTTTGCTCGTGCAGTCGATCAGGTGATCTTCGCATCGAAGTTTTCTTCACATGCACGTGTTTGCATTGGCCTCAAGAATTGACAAAAACACTTTTAAACCACAGTTCTAACGGTACTTGAAATGCCACGATTGTCAAATGTGCAACGTGAACGTGCCGTTGGCATGTTGCAAGCGGGAAGATCAGTTATTGACGTCGCAAGAGCAATGGGATGCAGCCGTCGTACTGTGTATGACTTGCGAGGTCGTCTACAACAAACTGGCACCACTTCTGATCGCCCAAGGTCGGGTCGTCCACGTGTGACGTCACGAGCATAAGACCGTCAAATCGTCCTACGTTACCTACATGACAGATTTCTGCCGGCTACACGAACCAGGGCTGAGATGTTTAGAGATCGACTGTCCTCACAGACAATTCGAAATCGGTTGCGGGCTGCCAATCTCCATTCTCGACGTCCATATCGTGGGCCAATATTGACACCGTTTCATCAACGTCAACGTCTGCTGTGGGTCCAACGTCACCTCCGATGGACCCAGAGAAACTGGAATCGAGTCGTCTTTAGCGATGAATCCAGGTTTACCCTCAGATTCGCGGACGGCAGGCATAGAGTCTGGAGACGACGTCGTGAACGGTATGCCGAATGTTGTGTACAGGAAGTCGACAGATTCGGGGGCGGAAGTTACATGGTGTGGGATGCTTTCTCGACTTCTGGTCATCCGTGGAAACCTCACAGCTGCTGCTTATCGCTACCAGGTGCTCACCCCTGAACTAGTTCCTTTCATGGCGGCTCATGACCCAGGTCTACAGTTCCAGCATGATAATACTCGGCCGCATACCGCGATGTTGACACGAAATTTCCTTCAAAGGGCTGGAATCAACGTCATGGACTGGCCATCGAGGTCCCCTGACCATAATCCAATAGAGCACGTTTGGGATGCACTCGGGAGAAAGCTTCTTGGTCTTAGTCAGAATTTGCAGGAACTTGGCGCCGCCTTGCAAGAGCAATGGCGCAGAATCCCCAACCACGTGTTCACAAGCATCAGTCAGTCGATGAGGGGGACGGTGTTTGGCAGTGGTGAATGCGCGGGGCGGCCATGCACGATATTGAACTGAGAATTTTCGCATTTTTATTCTTGTGACTTGACATTCCGTATGCCCATGTTTTGGAACGGCGGTGTAGCCTAATGGAACTGATTATGGCACTGTCAGTGTATAGAGTACATCACACAGATCTCAGCATTGAAATAATAACAATTTAACCATCTTACCATCTCTTGTTCTTTTATAGTGCCCTGCAGAAAGAATGTGAAGTTTCTTCTTTGACTCAATATATTAGTCATCTTTTATGCAAATTGTATTTGTTGGAGCACAATACATTGAAGCAATATTGTGCTTCACAATCCAAGAAAACGGCGTCATTATACTTTAGTTCAACATTCAACGATTTTGTTGTCACATACATGTATATCTCAGACCTAAGTAAGGAACATGGAATAACGTCAACTTTATTTACTCTTTCTAACCCATTTAAAGTGTAATTGACTCTAAAGTAATGTTTGACCCTAATGTAGATATCCGTCAGTCACTATTGTACAGCTATCAGATCGCATGCACGTTGCTCTGATTATCACGAAGGTAAGTCACAACTGCACTAATAATATCGGCTCCCTGTTGTATTATTAGGTCATAATAAAGGTTTTTATCTTTCCAGGGAAAACCTTCTCGAAATTAGGGTTTTCTATGAAAACCTGATCGTTCAATCAACAGAACAAACCCCTCAGTATTCAACGGAGACTCTCATAGGTAAATATACAATGTCACGATTTTGATATTCCAGGATTTAAAAAACAACAACTTAGTACGGTAAATGATCTTACTTATCCATCCCAATCAAATAATGAATAGCAAGTTACACTTAGACTGCACTTTTTTTGTCAATTGACATCATTTAAACCTTCATCACGTGTTTCACAGAAATGTGTATATGTATTAAGTTTTATTTGTCCACATGTCAACAACACATATCTACATTTTGCTTTCATAACAATTTGGCAGTATTTTGCGTATGTAATATTTATCTACATTGTCTAATGTAAGATCCAACTCTGTACTGTAATAAAGGATGTGGCTGTAAAACATAAAACAGTGATGGTTCCAGGGCTTTGCGAAAAAGTAATCCTATCCTTCCTTGGGTGGCACCCGGAAAGTGATCAATCGGTCACCTGAACATGTAAAACAGACTTCAATCGGACGTCATTTCAGGGAGATAGAATTAGAAGGGTTCTGTTGTCAAAGCAAAATTGACACTCTTTGAACCATCAAAAATACAACAATATGTTGTAAAATATATTTAGAAACAGTTGAAACCACTTGTATAATAATCGACATAAAGGAACACCAAATGTTAGAAATTTTCAGTGATTATGTATAAAAGAAAATACAACCTGTGACGGGTAACATTTTGTGTGTTGCCAGGTAACCTGGGTGGACAGATGGGCATCTGCCTCGGAGCCAGCATTCTGACTCTAACTGAACTCGGAGAGTTCCTCCTCAAAGTTTGTTTGACAATCTTCAAGAAGAGAAGACATGGCGGCCGAATCGAACATACCAATGTCTCCCATAACTAAGTTCCAACAACGCAAAATAATGATGGACCAGTTACGATACAATGTGCAAAAGGTCTGCGAATGGATACACTTCAATAGCGATTGCAGTAATCATCTAATTGCCATCAAACACCATCCATGAGGTCTAGATCACTAAGGAAATATGAGTTCATATACAATTCTCAAGTGATATTGACCTTATGTGGTAGTAAACCGAACATCATAGTTCTGGTGGTGTCTGGAACTTCTTCACACTCAAGACTATATAATGAGAGTATTCAGATAAACAGTAATAATGCAAGGGAAAACCCGGTCAAAAATGAGATTAATCAAAACATCGCTATGGTGCTGGATCCTTCTCTGTGGCAAAGTAATATCTCACCTTGGAAACGTTTTGATACTGTATATGGAAAGGGACCATAATTGTCGTCCAATCGGCAATCATTTGGTACATGCCCGTGGTGTTATTTGCATGCCACACTCCCAGCTTCACATGTGTTTTACGTTTTGACGACAATTGATGCTGTCACCTCGGCAAGATCTCAGCCCTACAGTGACGAGTAAGGATTGAACTTTGCAAAGGGAGCATCTGAAGAAGAACGGGAAGAGGAAACTCTACTGCAATCAAGTCTTAACAATGAGACATGGCATATCTATTTTGTTTTAGGTGTTTGCACTGATCAAACTCTTAGTTAGATTCCTCTCGATCACGCAGTTCCGTCAGTGATGCTAAAGATTCCACACCTCTTGCTCCTTTTGTGCCAGTCGGATCCCATGAGGACTGCCAGACTCACTAAATCATGTAAGGATCAGTTCCCTAGTAATCGTCTCCAGATCACTTTTGTTACTATTTCCAGCATGTTGAAATTTACTCACTGTGTGCGTATACATGTATGCCATTTACAATCACTGCACAATATTTTGTTAATGTTTAGATATACATGTACTCATTATCTCAACATATATATCCAACATACTTATCCTGTTGTTGTATTCTGCACTTATCGTGAGCTAGAATATGCAGTTCATACGCTTTGTTCATGTGCTTAAAATTTAGCGTATGGTTTATATAAAGTGAGGTTTGAATTTGTTTTATCTCAAGTGCATGCACGTCGATGTCATTATTGAAATATACGGCAGGAGTCCTTGTTCTGTAGATTTGGGGTTGTTTTGTTGTATGCCAAAAGGAGTCTTTGGAATCATGCATCCTGGATGCTCCAGCATAGGTGCCAAATGATATAATTGCTCATACTCAGGGATACTTCTTTCAGCCAGCACTTTGGGCTATCTCACTTGTTTAGCGTTGCCAAGTGTCGAACTTTGGTTCCATATCCATGTTTTTTTTCTGCCTTTGACAAAGGTTTCCAGATTCGACGTCTGAAAAAGTAACTTCGAAACCTGACGCTATTACATTAAAATTATTCAACCTCTAAATTGAAAACACTCTCGGTTTGTCCTTTTCTGTGAATCACAAAAATCAAATGCACCTAGTCTCCAGATTTTTATTACTCTAAGACGACATGTTTCGGACTTTTTCTCTCGTGGTATCAAATTGAAGACACAAAACATTTCCATTTTCAACTGTGTTGTCATGATGTGAAAACAAATCACCCACGCAAAATTTTGATAATGGCCTGACGGTAACATGTTAAACGTACCTCAAAACAAAACACGTATGAAGTACTTGTAAAGAAAGAAATATAGGCTATCCGTGAACGGAGCACGCTGGGTTATGCATAGAAAGACTTAAGATCCAGCATGTAGTTTCTATCTTCAAGATTTTCAAGTTGTGGTTGTCTGTCAAACTAACGTTCCGAGATTAATCCACAATCTGTACAATGTGTGAAGCCCATTTCTGATATCCCCACTGTGATGTACGAGGAATATTCAACTGTACCCACTTACTCGGTGTGTTGATAATGAGAATTAATAGCTATTCATTCATATAATCTAATATAATTGTTCCATGATATCACTTGATAAACACGGTGGTATTCATATTACGTTCAAGACGTGGAAGCCACACATCTTCACAATACAACGTCATGAAAATTCGATGTTTTCTGTATTTGTTTATACTATATGTTTTCTGAAAATTTCGAAACATGTCATTTGTTATAATTTAAACAACTAAACTAGAATCATTTTAGAATGAACTTAATTAAGCAAGTATGTACATTCAACACTATTAGTTTGGAATGTTTAACTATCGTGACACTTAATAAGAATAGAGGATGGGGCATTCTTTATAACACAATGAGCCATTCAAGCTAACCTGCTCTGTCTTCACAAGTAGCCTGTTGTGTGAAGCACAGGCATTCATACTGCACAATGGCTATTAGTTAACAGTGTTTATGTCTGTATGTCACCAATGATTACAACACCTACCATAAATAGAAGCCAGCGCGTAAAAGTATTAAACTGGTACCTTTGCTACATGCATGGCCCACAGCTGGAGGTACACCAACCACTTGAAGGATATATCCAGTAAAAATCTTAAATCAAATAATTTATAAAGCATGAAAAAAGATTTGTTTCTTAAGTCAACGTTTGCAGCCAGAAACATTAAATAACTTCTCGTATTCCGGAAACTACCGAGACTTAAAGAATTTGCCATCGCGTAACCCTATCGTCATAGCAGGGAGTTAACTCGCTGCTTCAGTACAGTGTTTAGTTGGTAACTATCGCCATGGCATCACCGGTCCATAACACCGGTAAAAAGAAAACATTTGTACATATTGACATTATCTGTAAGTAGAACAGTAAGCCAAGTAGATCTATCAAGACTTTATCATTATTTGTCTTTGAAATCGAAGGTATCATCATGGTGTCTTCTTAGACAGTCGTGGATATTGTCAAAGCAGCAGAGTTGATCTGGCCGCAAGGAAACGTCTGAAGAATCTGGGCATGCCATATTGTTACATTTTTGTAGCATGGCATCTAAAACAGAATCAAAGGCTGCGTGGACAGATGGAAACGCATCTACTGACAAGAAAATAGGTACTTTGTGGAGTGATTTCACACAGAACACAGGATTCCATGGCATCAATAAACTTACACCTGGGCATAACTACAGTGTAAGATGGTGAGTTGAATATCGTGTAGTAGCATTGCCATATGTTATTACAATTGCCGCTTAGGCTATGACAATTGATATTTTGGCACAGAAAAAAGGAATGACACGTTTCATCTTCATGTGTTTGTGGTAACTGTTTTATTTTAGTTCAAAACTTTGTATGCATACGCTTCACCACATTTGTTTATGCGAATATTTTGAGTAGCAGGTGGTACCGGTACAGCAGGACACTGGGTGTTATGACCTGATTGTGATCTGTTTGTATAACTGTCACTTTTGCGTTTTTTGTTAGAAACTAAATATTCTCCGCCGTTGAGCTCTATTCCAGACACTGTTTATCAAACAAATAGACAAAATTGAGCAAAAACGAATCAAAACACAATTAACCGGTGCATTTGCAAGTGGTATCCATTCAAAGAAGTTATGTTTCTAAACAATGCGTATGACAGGGGAATATAATAGTCATAATACTGGAGTTCTTACTAATGCAACATGCTCGGTTTGGGAAGACTTTAGGTAGGTAGGTAGGTACGTACGTATGCACGTGCGGACGAACGTGCGGACTGGCATACGGACGTATTTGATCTAAAGCATTCATAACGCATTCATAACGCCAACGCTGTTTTCCCTTTCTGGGGTGTTAGATTCTGGATCTTCATATCTTTGAACGGTGTATGTCTGTAATATATATGCGGTATATCCCTTCTCTTTTGTATATATACACAAAGAACTAACTTAAGCACCCGTTATTGCTTTATAATCCTTTTACGCATACAAACGACAAAATGATTGGAATCCATGTTGAATTTATGATGATAATTGCCCATTTAAGAAAAACCACTGATTTTCAGATAGAACAATGTCTGAGCAAGTATGGCCATGGAATGTTTAATGTTGAATCTATTAGTGAATGTGAACATTCAAAATACCATTTTGCGTGTCTTACACGATCAAAGGTCATTACCAAGTGTATGACTGTATGACAGCCAACACTCTCCTCCTCATACACCCTGTCAGTCTCCTGACCCTCGGAGGGGGCAGTCTACGCCATTCCTCGTGTAAAGCTGCTTTCAATTGGACCAGGGTCTGTACAGGAGGATCCCTTTGTTGGACACGACGACAAATCATATACCAGACATGCTCGCGTGGGTTAAGATCGGGCTCATTCAATCAATATCTCAGGAGGTGCTTAACTAAGTTCTTTGTGTATACTTATTCTTCAGTGTTTCGTCATGGAACTTGGTTCTGCTTCATATGTAAAATTAACTCTTTATTGAGTATTTTGTTGATTGTGTTCCCGATAATGTTCCAATTTACTTTGGACTGTAATATATTGCAATATTGTCTGTTCTTATGTACATTTCTTCTAGGTGTGGTTGGGCAATGCTTGTTTGTATAGTGTTGCTATTGTTATCAAAATGCCAATTTCATCTATTTCTGGATCTAACACTTCAATACTGTGATAGGCTCATTTACATCTTTGACAATTACCCTTTTCTGTTTTCGATGAATATGTTATGGGATGGCCTCTAAACATCGTTAAAAATGTCCTTACACAGTTGGTCATCAATGATACATGTTTGTCAAGTACATCTTTTGCATCTTTATATAAGTTACTGAATCGTTTACACGTACCTCTGATCAATTCCTGTTAGCCAAAGGATGCGATTGTATTTCCAGTTACATCTACGTTATCTATTTCACTTATTTTCAAAGAGAACAAAGCTATTGAGTGATAGGACCAATATCATGGGTCGATTCAGTCTGGATCAATACAATTCTCGATGTTAGATACACAATGAATTTGTTATGTAGTTTTTGTATTATTTACACTTCGTACAGTCCCATTTGTTCAGATCAATGTAGTCCATTATCAATAATACGGTAATCGACAGCAGTTTTTTCTTCTTCTAAGTGTTTGTGTTGTACAGTAGAATACATCTCTGCAGTAATATGAAAAAGACACGATTGTGATTTGCAAGAAGAGGTTTCAAATTACTGTTACCACCTCTGATTGAATCAGCTGATCTGATAAGCAACCACATCACAACAGATGACACTATTATTGTACAATTTACCCTGTAAGTAGTGATCACGAAGCATAGATATTACTATAAAGCATGAGCTTAAACAAACTCGTGTGTTAGCAAACACCCTGTGGTAGAATGTGTCATTCTGTAAAACACCAGATACCACAGCTTGAAGACAGCTTCCCCCTCGTCTACAAGGGATCATTTCTGACTTTGACACAGAATGATTTAGAGCAAAATCTTTGCTGCAATTTACACTTCCTATTTTTGCTACATTGTACCCTTCCTATTATTGGCAAACTTATTTCCGGCAATCTAAATCTTATCACACAATTGTGATTTGCTCGTTTTCTTTCATTGTTTGTGTTTGATCAAACGATGATGCGTCAGCAAAGCAAGAAACGTCTTTGAGCTATAGGTATGCTGGAAACTCCCAAAGTGGCCGGAACGTCCAATGTTTCACAGTAGTACGAAGAACGGAGTTCTGGATCAGAATACGAGTCTATGAAATTGTATGACCAAGTTTTGGGCAGATCCATGCAATAGTTACATTGTCAACACACATCAATGGTAAGACAACGTCCACACTGCGGTAATCGTCGCTGATCATATGTCATATATTTCAAAGAATCTGCATCTTTAACACTTCCTTGTCTGAGGTGATCGTGTATTGCGAGTCTCAGGCTAATGTCTATATGAGACAACATGAAGTTCGTGGTAGTTCTGGTATGGAAATAGGTGACATCGCAGTTTCCAAACCCGTCTCTACATTGAGCGGGACTCGACATTACTGTCGTGACATCAAGCTTTGACGTTTTGTCCAAAAAGGACGACAAGTGTGAATCGTCAATGCTCACCTCCAACAGTACATCATGGACACCATGGCATGGCCAGCAATGAAATTAAACCTTTTCTCATTGTACTTTTCTGCAGCATGAAAGGGAGACGTGTTTGTTGGCGTCGCGGGATACCCTTAATGTATCAAAACTTGGTCAAGCGCAGCAAGATGAGTAGGACGGACTGTTGTGAGACTCTCACACACGATGTCGTGTGAACTGAATCTTTGATATATCGCGGCGGTACAACTATCCATAAACATTTACGATATTCGCCCAATGTCCTTCAAGATCGTTTCCGGTCATCTACTGATTGTAATATGATAGATCATTAGTACTGTCGTACAACTATTCTGATCAACAACCCTCACAAAATATTGGGCTAAACCGTAATTTGGTCCTTTGAAAACTTCATTAACATCTAAATATTTGAGGAGCATTTCAATTTGTCAACGTTAAATACTGTTTGCGCGTTTCCAAATAAACTACCGGGCAAACTAAAGTTATCACCGACTACACTTGACAAAAACATAGAAACAAAGACGTATGTGACTTTTATGATAAATGAAATATTTTTACAAAGAGGAATTATTTTCAAGTAATTTGACTGGAATGTCCTTGCAAATGCAAAGGGTCAAAACAACAAAAATCACACAAATCAGAGTTCATTCAAAGAGTGCATAAAGAGTCACATAATGAGTCAGGAGTCAGGGGACACGCCATCAATAGCGAGTGTGACCACCCTGGGCATCCATACACGCCGACTTCTCATTGACATCGTTAGTCGACGGATGGCGTCAGCCGGATTCCTGTTCCATAAGTCCAAGTCAGCCTGTCGGTTCGCCGAAGGTTGTACAAGCTGTCTCAGTTCATGGTCCCAGAGATTCATGTCTAGAGAACACGCTGACTAAGGCAATACGTTGACGTTGACGTTTTGCAATTCGACCAATTCTGGCGGTAACATATGTTGTATTTGGGATTACACTTTCTTTGTAAAGTACAGATTCTAGTACTTTTGTTTGGTTTAGTCCCATCCGGGATTCGAACCCACACCCTCAGAGTCACCTCATCGCCAGCACACAAAGTCAGACGCCTAGACCGCTCGGCAAAAGCGGCTTCCACAAAAATGGAAGTACAACTGGTAGTCTAGACTGCGGACTTTGTGTACCCCTCTGATAAGTGTTAATTGGCACGGCTCCCACGGGCGAAAGCTACGAAATACACAATGCCATTTAGAAAGTGGTCAAATGTAACATATGTTATATTTAGGATTACACTTTCTTTGTAAAGTACAGATTCTAGTACTTTTGTTGCCTTTGTACTTTACAAAGGAAATGTAATCCTAAATATAACATATGTTACATTTGACCACTTTCTAAATGGCATTGTGTATTTCGTAGCTTTCGTTTGAAGTTTTGCAGATAGCTGCGTTGTTATCGGTGCTATGTTGCGTTTTGTCGAATGTTTTTTTCTGCTTGGGTTCAAACCACTAGGAGCGTTTATGTTTGTTTCGTTTTGTATACAATTACTTTAAATGTGATATTTTTCTTTTGCCCGATGGTTTATATAATGACTGAAAGACGGTAATAATTGTAAGTTGGTAGTTTGACGTTTGACATCATGGTAATATATTGTGTAAGACTTGTACTAGTAGGAACGATCATCAGCAACGTGCAATTTTAACTGAAAAAAGCATCTTATATCTCTTGAGAAGTAAACAATTCTATCCGCATGTCATATGAAGATGTGGGGTTTTTTTCTTAGTGTTTCCTGGATGGTTGCAATCCTCTTGATGGCTGGCTACCTGTAGTATACTATGACAAAGGTGCTGATGAACTACTACAGCTACCCTGTGATCACCAACACCAAGTTGGATGTGCATGAGGAACTACCTTTTCCAGCTGTCACATTCTGCAATCTGAGTCCCTACAACCTTACAAGTGTTCGAGCAGTTGATGCTTATCTGGAGGAGTATTTCGCTAAAACCAGCCTCTTCGGATCATATATGGGCCCCATAAATTGGAGTGACCCTAGTTATGGGTCAACATTTCGAGACAGCCACAACCATGACTGGTGGAAAAATATGTACATGACTCCTACACAAATGTTTTCTCTGTGTTGGATGAATGGTATGGAATATCACCCCTGCACCATTGCAATGGAACCTATTTTGACTCACATGGGTCAATGTGCCACCTTCAACTGGAATGCTCGAGATGTTACTAAAGTTCGACTCACTGGATCAGATAACGGTCTCGTCATGCATGCGGGTATTGGTCATGCCAACTATGTTCTTGGGTCTCAGCTGGCTGCTGGTATGAAGGTAAATATCACATAAATGCAAAATTTGAATGCTAGTGTGCATGAACCCATGCAAAAATTTCACTACCTGCACATAAATATTACATTAATTATTGACATTTTTACATTGGATTAGAATAAGTGTAAAAATGTTTGTTGAATTAAATAACACAGTAAGTCACGAAGAAAGGCAGTTATTATTTCCTATTTATACTGAAGCACAAAAGTACATGTTCAATCTCCACGTGGCAATGTTTTCTTCCTGCCGAACACCTTTAGGACCCCTTGTTTTGTTCAGTAAGGATGGAGTCTGAACATCCTTTACGTATTGTCAGTTGTTGCTTGGTGGCCATGTGGCTGATGTAGTCGCTTCTAACTGCAGGTGTTCATTTACTGTGTTGTGTACCGCATGCAGGGTCACTTGTAACAGCAGGTGTTCATTCACTGTGTTGTTTACCGCATGCAGGTAATCTTACACGATCCTCGTATCCACCCAGATGTAGCATCATCTTCCTTCTTGGCAGCACAAGGGACATCAACTTATGCTGTTGTTAAAAGATCGACGGTATGTATGTCACTATTGATAGGCGCTATTTCACACCACACTTCTCTAAAAATAAATATATGTAATGCATTTCTCTCAATAACACTACCTATCAGACCTCATGGACGCTACCATATAAATTATTCCCCCGAATATTTAGATTACAATATTACATAAAGAAGTTCGATTGAATTAATGCGTGTAGGTGCCCTAACTTTGTATAAATGCTGCAGCCTTTTTGTGACATAACATAATTGCATTGCATACTCTCCATATCACAGTAGATTCAATTTGATAAAACTTGTAACGACAGAATTTCATATAACGTTAAGAAGTGAGTGAGTGATTTAAAATTTAACGTCACCCCGGGAATATTTCAGCCATATGGTGACGAGAAATGTTGTACATACACAATAAATACAAGTAATTAAATAACCAGTCACCGACGGACTGTAAAATAACTAGAGTATCACAAAAAAAAGAGTTAAAACTAGCTAGTATTATATTTTAGACAATACAATGTAACAAAATGGGCTAGTGATCGCCAACAACCGAAAGTAGATCACCATACTAGGGCCCATGCTGGATTATAACGTTAAGAAAACTTTAAACAACCGTCAATCTGATTCATATTCAAAGGTGAAAAAACCCAGGAGATACATAATTCTGTACTGCTGACGTCCGTTTACGTACAGACACCCACTGGCCGCCGTTGTATGCACTCAATCTATTTCGAGATGGTTTAAACCTCGTGACGATTATTAACCAGAGAGTCCAGTGCTTTCAGCCACAGGGGAACCTTATCAGAAAATAGTGTTTGTTTTAGGGAATGAACTGAACATGCCTGGATACTTCATCACCCTCATTTACCAACACCCTTCAGTACTTCGACGTTTACACTTATGAAAACTGTCTCCAGGAATGCATCACACTGAAAACACACGACCGATGCGGGTGCATCAGACCAGCAGATAATGGTAGGCTGAATCATGATGTAGCCACCAAATTGATTTATAATTCGATGATTACAGCATTGGCTTGACCGTTCGTTGTCTCGCAGAGGCATGCCACTATTTCCAGGATGTTTACGAGGCAGTCGGAGATGTGAATCATTTTCAATCGGTAGTACAAGCAGGACAATCGCTGACGATCCTTAAACTCAGCTAAGATGCGAGTGAATGAGTCAGGTTTTAACACTGCCTGGTATCCTAATAACATAAGACCTATCAGCTGACAATGGGCGGATGGTATTGCAGTACTAAGTAATGCAGGTGTCGGCCGTGAAACACCTTACTGGTAACATATAACTGGCGGAGACCAGGATTCTAAAAGCGTGGGTTTGAAAGATAATGCCACTAATTGTATTTGTGATAAATAGTAAGTCAATACGAAGCTAAAACAATGCTATAGGGTTATCCAACATATGAAACACACTGTTATGATAGTATTAAATACGCGTCAAACAAATGCCAACTTTGTACTTGTACAGAGGTAGTTCAAATAATTCTCCATTCACAGTATATGACTTGTTATTTTACCCATACACATCAGTCAGAACTAACGCTCTGTGCGTCATTGTGATTCAGATTTCAAGGGTGATGGCTGCTCCCGGGGTATAAGATTTCGTTCGTTCAATTGGCCACGTGATATTGCTTGACGATTTTATTTCAAAATGCATTACGAAACCGTTCTCAATCTTTCAATGTTCAAATTGATTGTTATAACTCATACCTGTTTTACGAGTATACTCTTATTTTCAGCAACTATTGGAAACATTTGTTCCATGTATACGTTCACTACATGCTATGACCCGGTTTATGGTAAGTTTACTCTACTAACAGATGTGCTGTGAATGAATGTGTGGACGTAGTATGGAACTGCAACAATATGCATGATGTATCGACGCTAAAAATATTAACACTATAAGACTCATGTTCATTATTAAACAGAACACTGGGGCTTGGTGTTTGCTGTCCCCACAAACACTCTCCGACTTATTTACATATATATGTTACAGTCAATCTGTCAAACTAGTCATTTGGTCAAATGACTGAAACAATCAGTCATTTGGTCAAATGACTAAACTTCTCAGCCATTTGACCAAATGAGTAAATTTTTTGACCAGTCATTTGACCAAATGACCAAATGACTAAATCGTTTAAGTTAAAAAATGAAACACACAAAAAAATAAAGTGAACACTTTATTTATCCAGTTTCAACATAGAGCTTTGCATTACTTGTTTTGATTTGACCAAATGACTGAAACATTTAGTCTTTTGACCAAATGAGTGATCGTTTTAGGAATTTGACCAAATGACTGGAATTTTCAGTCATTTGGTCAAATGACTGGTTTGACAGATTGACTGTAACATATATACTCTTAAAAAAGAGTAGGGAAACCTGAACTTTCAATTTGGATAGGAAATATAAGCTTTAACAAACCTTTCAAAGACAGACATCTTATGAACGCACTACCATTTCTCTTTATCGACACCCCTAAACACAATGCATGGAATACACAACGCAGTAGCCCCATACACGTGCAGGGGGTGTCATTCTTGATTTTGATGGTTTTCAAGAAGGTTGATAATTCACTGACCATTTATTTATACATTCATCTTTGTTGTTAGTGTTGGTTAGTGTTTGTTTTTGAAAATGAAAACCGTACACATGCCAATTTCACATCATACACAAATCATATTTCAAGAGCGATAACTGTACAAACAAATATGGTCATAAGGAAATGCAAGTGGTGATGCACTCTCAAAACATTCATTATTATCATATCAACATTGATTGACTCATTGATTCATTATTATCATATCAACATTTATTTGCAATCGTACATAAAATATGAAGCTTCCCTACTTTATTTGAAGAGTATATGTTGTACCAGAGAATTTATTCTCTTATCAGAATTATTCTTCTATGTATATATAATACGTGTTCATTACATCTAACTTTGCATATATGTTACAGAGCGTATTCATTTCGTGTAACTTTGATGTTTCAATTATTCAGTTTGTACATGTTTTAGATACTAAACTCATTAATGGATTAATTATTTACCATTGTTTTTCAGAATATTTCATGCAGCATAGGGAAATTCTTAAATCTTGCGGCTGTCAAATGTCATGTTCATTCGATACTTACGATGTTAAAGTATCCACTGCGAGATTCCCCTCAAATGCGACATTGGCACTCAGTGTAGAGCTTGGGTTTGCACCAGATGAGAAATTTATCAGGTAACAAATAATCGACGAGCATCAAGGATATCTAATCTAATTCGGTGCCAATAATAAAAGTCACCACGGACCACACACTCACTAAACATACCTCATGACAGTTGTGCCAGAAATAATGAACTGCGTTTAAGGAGTTGATTGGTTGTCCATAGACTGTAACTGTTGACAGTATCTCAGAAATGCCGGCAAACAATTAGGTTAAATAGATATGTAAACACAGATGGCTGGAGACTTATTAATTATGTTTATATCCATCAACTGAGAATGCTCTGTTTGTTTGGTTTCCACGGCGTTTCTGGCCAATGGAGTTTCGCGCATCCTTCCATAGTTAGCACTGTCCAATGATTTAGCTTTACGTGGCATACAATCAATCAGTAAAATGCCTCCTGCAGAACCGAATATGGTGCCCATTGCCATGCCAGCCGATGGTTGAGTGAGAAACTTCTTCGGAGGCGGAGGCTCTCGACAACTTTCAGTTCAGATGGCGATCGTGACCCCGCGGTTTCTAGGTACCCCTCGTTCGGATAGCATGGACATACCAAGATGCTCATGAATAATGGTTTCGAAAGTTCCAACTGATATTCGGAATTCCTTAGAAACTTTGAACAGATACTTCATTCGTGGGTCAGACAAAGTTCTTTTCATAGCGGCTATGGTGTCCGGTTGGGTGGCATCTGTAGGCCTGCTTGACCGTCGGTCATAGCCTGTGGACTCTCTGCCCCTTTTAAACTGTAGAGATCAAAGCAAACTGTGGAATAGTCAGGAGTATCCTTACCCATCACTTCATACATGTGATCATGGATTTGGTTTCCCCTCCTTGGTAAGGAACTATTACAGCGCGTTGTTCATGTTTGAGAGAACCCACGATTGTGACCACCCTTAGGTGAATGAAGCCATTGTCTCTAATTTAGTGTTGTGTCTGGAATTTGCTATGACACGTGTCAAGCGATGTTATGACTAGCGTCACACCTGCCACAAGCTGACATTGTTTGTGTAAACACAAATGCCCATGTTGTAATATCGTTATCCTGTCGTATTATTAAGATAATAATAAAGACTATATCTTTACAGGGAAAACGTTCTCGAAATTAGGGTTTTCTATGAAAACCTGATCGTTCAATCAACAGAACAAACCCCACGGTATACTACGGAGACTATCATAGGTAAGCATTAAAAGTCACGATTTTCATATTCAAGGAATTTAGAAAGTATAGCACAGTATGTGTAACCTAACCCAGCCAAATGGTGAACAGCAAGTTACACTTAGAATGCACCGAACATTCAAACCTTTATCACGTGTTTCACAGAAATATGCATATGTATTAAGTTAATGTGTTCATGTGTCAACCACACTTGTCTACATTTTGCTGTCGTCACAATTTGGCGATATTTTCGTATTTAATATTTATTCATGTCGTCCAGTGTAAGTTCCAACTCTGTGCTGTAATGTAAGGATGCGGCTGTAAAACATAAAACAGTGATGGTTCCAGGGCTATGCAAAAAGATAAGCCTATCCTGCCTTGAGTGGATAGACAGAAAGGGTTGAAACCACTTGTGTAATAATCAACATAAAGGAACACCAAACGTTAGAATGTTTTCAGTGACTATGTTTCAAAGAAAATACAAACTGTGACGGGTAACCTTTTTATGTTGCCAGGTAACCTGGGTGGGCAGATGGGCATCTGCCTCGGAGCCAGCATTCTGACTCTAACTGAACTCGGAGAGTTCCTGCTCAGCGTTTGTTTGATAGTGTTCAAAAAGAGAAGACATGGCGGCAGAGTCGAACATACCAACACCTCCCAACACTAAGTACTAACAACCCAAAATAATGTTGGACTATTTATTTGTGATAGTTTTTAGACATTTTGGAAAGAACCAACCCTGATTCATTCAGTTACTCTACAATAGGTAAATCTGTTGTTGTTAGTTAGTTACACGTCATATGGGTGCATCTACACAAAAGTTGAACCAATGTTGTTTGACCGTCACAAAATTATACAATATGCATAGGTCTGCGGATTGACACATTAAATACCGCTTGCAGTAATCATCTACCTACACACCAAACACCATCCACGAAGATCACTAGGGGAGGAGGACGTTCCTATTCTGAGTCAATTCTCAAGTGGTATTAACACCATGTGTCGGTAAGCCCAATCTAAGTGTCATAGCTCTGGTGGTTTCAGGAAATTCTGTACGCTCAAAACCATGTAAAGAGAGTTTTCAAATAAACAGTAATAATGCAAGGGAAAACCCGGCCAATCATGAAATTAATCAGAACACCACTATGATGCTGGATCCTTTTCTGTGGCATGGTTATATCTCACCTTGGAAACGTTTTTTTAACGTTTTGACACTGTATAAAGAAGGGGACCATGATTGCCATCCAATCGACAATAATTTAGTATATGCCCGTGGTGTTGGTTGCATGCCACACTCCCAAATGTGTTTTACGTTTTGACGACAATTGATGCTGTTTGATGGATGATACCCAAGGCCACGTGTATGTGAATACTCCGAATCTCTAGTATGACATCATATCATCAATAGCCTGTTGGGACAACGTAGATTACATAATTCAAATCCATAGATGTTAGCAAGAGTTTTGAAAACACAAATAGAGCTGATAAACTGTCAAGGCAGCAAGCAACGTCCTCAGAGAACACACGTAAAACCATCAGTCATCAAGGCTAACTCTCAAGCCCCCTACTGCTGCTGCTGAGTCTCCCATGTTATATCGACGTCGTGTGAACAACGACGCACTCCCACTAAGTCCATCAGTGTCCGTTCAAGTATGGGATGGAGTGAGTGAGTTACACTTTAATGTCACCTTGGCAATATTTCAGCTAAATAGTGACGAGTAAAGAATGGAACGTAGCTGCAAAGGGAGCTCCTGGAGGACAACGTGATTCCTTTGATCACGCAGTTCTGGCAGAGATAATAAAAAAAAAACACATCTCTTGCTTCGTTTGTGTCAAGAGGACTCACTAAGTCTTGTTATAGCCCGCTCTCGTCTACTCATCTGCAGCTCGCCTTTGTGACTATAACCAGCATGTTGAAATTTACTTATCCTGTTGTTGTGTTCTGCTCCTATCGTTCTGAGCTAAATCATTCACCACTGCAATCCATACTCAGTGTGATTAATTTTCAGCACATGGTTTATATAAGTGCAGTTTGAGTTTCGTTTATCAGAAGTGCAGCAACGTCGATGTGCTTATTAAAATATACGACACTCGACATTTTCTATTACAAAAATGAAATGCACCTTGGCTCCAGTTTTTTTTGTTACTCTAAAACGTCACGTTTCTGACTTTCTTTCACCCTGTATCAAATCGAAGACACAAAACATTCCATTATCCTCGATGCTGGTGTCATAATGTAAAAAATCATTCACGAAATGCATCGCTTTCTTGGACAAAAGGCTGATAATGGCCTGACGGTAACACGCTAAATGTATCAAAAACAAAACACATATAAACTATTTTTAAAGAAAGAAATATAGACGATCCGTGAACGGAGCAGGCTGGGTTGTGTATCGAAATACTCTAATCTATTAGGTGGTTTCTTTCTTCAAGATTTTCAAGACGTGGTTGTCTAAAAGTTTAATCCACAATGTGTACAATGTGTATAGCCCATTTATGGTGTCCCCACCGTCTTGTCAGAGGAATATTCATCTGTACCCACTTATTCATTTCGGTGTGATGATTTTCAATAATGAGAATTAATAGCTGTTTATTCATACAATTGTTCAATTATTTGATATCACTTGATAAACACATTGGCATCAATAGAACCGTGGAAACGGTTTCAAACCTTCAACACGTCGATATCACACGTGTTCACAATACAACGTCATGAAAAGTCAGTGTTTACTGTTCCTAGTATGGTGATCTACCTTCAGTTGTTGGAGATCTATAGCCCGTGTTTTATATTGTATTGTCTGCTTTAATTAAAATGTTTTAGTTTTCCATGCTAGTTTTATGTCCATATCTGTGATACTCTATTTTACAGTCCGTCGATGACTGGTTATTTACCTACTTGTATTTATTGTGTATGCCCAACATTTCTCGTCACTATATGTCTGAAATATTGCCGCTGTGACGTTAAATGTTAACTCACTCACTCACTCAGTCAATGTTTACTGTACAAACAAATGAGACGTTCGAATTATCATTTGTTGTAATTACTCCACGGCTGTGGCAAGACGATGACGCAAGTGAAGTAGTTATAGTCCTGGGCTTTGGTAGTTACTCTGATGCTTCTCGACAGCTGTTTCTCGGGCGAGCTTGGTCTTGTTCTTAATCTGCAGGAAACGAACCCTGTATCCCTGGTTTCAGCATCTTGGATACCCGGTGCTATGTGACACCGTCCTTGCTGACACTCCATGGTGGACGAGGAGCAGGACGCTGAATCTTTTTCCTTTTAGCATGACCCACCAACAAGCCGGTTCTGCTGGAAATGAAAAAGCGAACTTGATCGTCCATTTGGCACTAATTCTGCAAACGTCGATTCCTGGCCTAGATGCCTAGTGATTGTGTCTTCAGATTATCTACCCATTAAGCTAAACCCATTTGCTGTGTCCAAGGCTATCTATGGGATTTGTGGGCAAGTGAGAAGTGTCACCCGTCCCCGTAGTGCTTTACTTCTGGTGGAGTGCGCACGGAGACTGTAAGCTCTAAACCTTATGTCTGTAGGACAGGCTGTCTGTATGATATGAACAAAGCGGACATTTTTACAGAGCTTGAATATGAGGATGCAGTTACAGTGGTGAAACGTTTCACCATTAGAAAGGGTGGGATCATAGCTAAAACAAATTCTTATCTCCTAACATTTGCCAGATCATCTGTTCTACAGTAACTTTTCAACATGTTAACATCGGAGTGGATGTGTATGTCCCCAATCCACTCATGGTTCCAACTCATGCCGTAATTATGCAGTGTGTCATTGCTGTGGAGATCACCATGACGACACAGACTATCAGAATGATCTCAAATGTGTAAACTGTAACGGGGCGCATCCTGCTTTGTTTAGGTCATGCCCTGAATACCAAAGGGAATCAAACATAATCAACATAAAATGTTACAAAACAAATGTCCTATCTGGAAAAAACCTTTACACAAACCAATCTTCAAACGCGTCAAACATCCCGTATTCTGCTGCAGTCACCTGCTCTGTAGCAATGTCCTCAGCTGCATGCCAGACTGACATGTAATGGATCAAGTCAGAAAAACATGTCTTTTCATCCAAAAAATATACTTCCCCATCCAAAAAGCCTACTGCCCCAGTCACTCTGTCGACGTCTGGGTCTGAGACATCATAATCGATTGCTTCACAACGAGCCATTTCACAGCCAACCACCGAGGCGTCCAAACAGAAGAAAGGAAACCAAATTAAATAGAAACTTGCCATCTACTGACTCTTCACCTTCAGAGGTTCTTCTCTAAAATGTATTTGGACCTCTAGATATGGAGGTTACTCTGTCCCCAGAGGACAGGCGGAGGAATATTTCCTCCTCCCATTCAAGAGAACGATCGCCAGTTGAGCCACCATGACTCAACTGGCCAATATAATTCAGTGGAACTGCAGGGGACTTAAAAGAACTTCAACGAAATACTGTTACTAATTCAATATTTTCAACCGTCAGAATTATTTCTCCAAGAGACATAACTAACAATTTCAGATAACTTTGATTTACGACAGTACAATGATAACCATTCCTTCTCTCCTCCAGGATATAGAGCGACAGGATGTGCTTTCATTGTGGTGCGGCCGTGTGTATTACATAGCCTTGTCCCTATTAATACAAATCTTCAGACTGATGGTGTTCGTTTAACTTTGCACATTGCATTGACTCTGTGCAGCTTGTATATTCCATCTTCGTCTAATATTCAACGTTCGGATCTTCAAAATCTCTATGATCAGCTTCCAAAGCCATGTGTTTTCATAGGCGACCTGAACGGACACAACACGCTTTGGGGTAAGTCTCCATACTAGTAATAAAGGTAAATTTCTCGAGAAATTTATTTCAGAAAATAATCTCTGTATAGTTAACGACGATACAAGCACCTACATGTATCTACATCCAGCTACTGAAACATATTCTGCCATAGATCTTACACTCACCGATCCCTCCTCATATAATGAATTTAAATGTGTTGTCTATGGTGACATATGTGGGAGTGATCACTTCCTTTAACGAGGTGTGTCTGTAAAACCATCGAACGAATGGTTAACAATAGATGAATTTGTATTTGGAAACCTCTACTAATTTTAATCTTCAATGTGGTTTCCGAAAAATTCGTAGTACTATCGATCATATAGTACGAGTTTAGTCTTTGTAAGATTTTAAATGATTCAGTCGATGGATCACTTCTTGTCGATGACTTAAATATTTCTTGTCGTGGTAAAACCCTCTTACACCTATATCGATCATTGGTCCGATCGAAACTTGATTATGGCTCCACAAAAGCAAAAGCAACCTAAACCTATTAAATTCTGTCCACCATCTTTCAGAAATAGACAGTCTCTACCTCGAGGCCAATGAGCAATCACTTGACCAACGCCGTCTAAAATTATCTTTACAGTAAATAACAAAACTATATTCAAATGGGTCTAACCCTGCGTTTAACTGTGTTTTCAATCCTCTTTGTGATGTTCTACACAACAAAAAGTCTTTTCTTATTCCGCCTCTATGACTAAGAATAAAACTGTGTCTTTAACCCCTCAATGAGGATATGTACAGCAAAAGGTCTTCTCTTTTCTCGCCTTCAGGAATAAGAGTAAAACCATTCATTTCTGCTGCTGGAGTTGAGGTAGAAAATATATCTCTTTCCCGCCTTCACTCTTCTCCACCTTGGCCACAAGTTGACCTAACACTGACAGCATTTAAACATTCAGAATCTAAATGAATTACAATATAAACACGAATTTAATCAATAAGGAAATAAATATAATAAATACATGCAAATCCTTCTTTACAAATGGTCCAAGGAGGGTGGCGTAGTTGCTTGTGCTACTGTCATTGGATCCAGAACAAATATCTTCTTAATTACCAAATAACAGTTCTAATTTCACAGCAGGCTAACGTCGTATTCCAGCTCTTACATATATTAATAAAGACAGTAAATATAAACAATACATAATATTTTAGACTCTCTTTCTTGCCTCCGGGCTATTAAAATCTCTTTTGTAAACATCCAGACTTAATGGAAATTATTGAAGAATAATCATCTTGCTACTGGCCAATGCGACATAGTTCTCTGTTGGTTACGTTGCCACGTTGGCATTTCTGGTAACACAATGGCCGATCTTGCTGCTAAGGCAGCACTGAACAAATCTGTGAGACCACTCCAAAATTCAATACGCTGATTACAACGCTGTCATTAGATCTTCCATCCGTCATCTGATGCAAAAGAAGTGGGACGCCCAAGTAGGTATGAATAAATTACATGACATTTAACCATCGGTTACGCCAACCTGGTTGTCAGTCCAAATTTGAAGGTGTCATTATGCTATAAAGTTAAACCCACGAACATTTGTTAAAAGGTGAAGATCATCCGTTTTGTATCCCTTGTGATGAAAGAATCAAGGTCAAGTATGTCCTGCTTGACTATATTGATTTTTCCATCACAAGGGATAATTATTTCAATGTCAAGACATTGAGAATTCCTTTTAACGATAATTTTCATTTAATCATTGCATTTTTGTTACATATATTACATCAATATTTTAAAATTGGTTTTTTAATTCAGTAGCTGAGATTGTTAGTGTCTGTATTGTCATATGTGGTTGAATCATTGTAAAATTATTGTCCTCCTCTGGGGGTACGTACATCCCAAAACATTTAAGGAAGATTTAAACATGTCATCCCCTTTAATCGTAGAATTTATGTTATTTCAGTTCATGGCTAGATTGTATAAACTTGCTAACAGCTGAAGGGATGGTGTCAACCCAGCTAGGGTCCATACAGGAGGCATATGTACTGTAAGTTCCAAAGGTCCCTAATATGGTGAACTACCTTCAGCTGTGGGCAATCTATGGCCTACTGTTATAGTGTACTGTCTGCTGTGGGTAAAATAGTTTAGATGTACATTCATACACTATTTTTTCACATCTGAGATTTTAGTTGTTTTACTGTGCTTTGTTGACAGGCTTTTTATAATATACATGCATTTGTGGTGAATTTATAACTTGTTTTAGTCACAATATCGCTGAAATATGTGACTGTAAATCTTCACTCACTCACTCACTCACTGCTCTAATTCCACAACCAGGTCGTATGCATATCGTAATCCCTAACTGGATTTACACCATCCCTTCAGCTGTTAGCAATTTAGACACATCTACCCATACAATTAAAATGGCACATATTCTACGACTGAAAACAGTGGAGAGATTAAACTGCCTTTGAATATGTTGGGACTTACGTATCCTCTCAGGAGGGCAATAGTTTTACACCCTTGGAGGATACAACCACTAACAATCTCAGTGACTGATTTAAACGACCAATTATATAAAATACATCTATCTACCACAGATATGTCTCAAAATATATCAATCACTTCAATTTGTTTTAAAATTCGATAATAAAATGATAAGTAACATTATAAAAAAGATCCTTCAATGTTTTGACATTGAAATATTTATCCCTTGTGATTGACAAATGAACACGCAGGACATGCTGAACCGTGATTCTTTCATCACAAGGAATGCAAAAGTGAGAATGTTCTACTTCCAATAAGTACTCATGACTATACCTACTTTGTTTGTCCATTTGACGTTTTTAATCAATATATTTCCTTTAAGGTGTTGGCGGTTGATTAGAAACTTCGTCAGTTATTTAACAAATACATTCTACTGTTCAAACAATGGTAGATACCTCGTCTTACATGGCCTTACATACCGTCCCGCATACTCTCTGGAGCGGACAGTAATGTTACGGTACTTAAAACCCCGTCGAAGGGACAACCACAAACAATCTCCGTTAACATACACTAACAGTTTATAAAATACATCATTTTGTACTTTCTTTTTTAAAACTTATATTTAACATGCATTATCTTTACTAATAAGGCCCTGTACTGCCTGTGGACGTTTGACTGTAATTATTTCATCACGAGGGATAGAAAACCCATGATATTAACCTTTTGATTATCATATATGTTGTGACCAAGACGGAATCGTCTCAAACTTATCATTCCATATATGAACTGACATATGAAATAGGTGATAGCGGCAGTTTGTTTCATTGCACATAACTTATAAAGACCTAATTGAGTGCCCCTGTCACATTGTGGAATTGTGCACATCTTAATGCTATGACTGCATTATTCTATAAGGATAATATGTGCCTGTGACCAGTAGACATTAACGTGTATTTTCGGGTCATATATATTGCACGACATTATTCATGATAGAAGATGAAAGAAGTTGAAAACAATCCCTACCGAATTACCCCATAATATTTAATAAACAATGAACCATTAGTGGTGGAACATGTGATTGAGACCGCATTCAGATGATCAGTAATAGCAAAGTATTTTGAAGGATACACATTGATTCTATCAAATATAAAGACAATGTGGAGTAGCCAACGATTCATCAGTGCCAGTATTGTAACACAGGCATCAACCTACACACATTTAGATCGATACAAATAGAGTGAATAATGATATTATTTGCTCAGAACGAGATCGATTTTCGGGGCAGTTTGCTGAAGCCAAATGTGTGATTCATCAGTCTACAAAGGGTGGCTTAGGGACTATATGTCGCTGTAAAATGGAGTCTAAAACAGGATTAAAAGCTGCATGGACAGAGAAACCATCATGTACTGAGAAGAAAATAGGTAGTTTGTGGACTGATTTTACCCAGAACACAGGATTCCATGGAGTGAATAAACTCACCCCCGGACGACACTACAAGATTAGATGGTGAGTTGTTTCTTACAAAGTAGCATTATCTGATAATGTGACCAGTGTAGTATTGTCTGAAGGTATCATTTACGAAGTGAGTGTAACGCTTTCAACTCAGTTAAATTTATTTTGTAATCCTATATTGATATTTATGTTCTTCAAACTACTCAAACTTAGTATGCATCTGTTTCGTGTTCACAAAATATAAATGCAGTGTTGAAAGATCATGTATCAAGTAGTTTGTGAGGATGAATACAGAGCAGCTACGTATATAATCTGAGGTTTTACCTTCAGTACTATTTCTACTCAAGTGCCTCTTGTGACTGCACAGATGCACAGATGGTGCTGGTGTATTGTTGTTATTATTTCTCTTCACCTGATCTACATATATTTACATATATGTGGAACTACATAGCAACAATCATTAACAACCTTAAATATATTGTTCATAGTATGCCTGATGGTGTGGACCTGCTGCATGGCAATGTTGCAATCATGGTTACTGAAAATGAAGCTATATCTAACGCAGTCCAACATTATACACATATGACTATTAATCAAGCACCACCAAATTTTTATCATATACTACCAATCAAATGTTTAGACTCAATTAAAGCACTCGCTATATGTCATGTATATATGTATGGCTACATCGAAGATAAAATTCTCCACTATCTTCGGGGAAACCAACAGTTACTGCAAATCTTATGCTGATGAATTGCATGAGGATCATGCATTAAACTGCTGAAAAGCCTGTGCAAATATCGTGCATGTGAACAGCTGCGTTTTGGCATACGGTTTTGTTAAGTGAGTGAGTGAGTATGGTTTTACACCGCTTTTAGCAATATTCCAGCAATATCACGGCGGGGGGACACACATTTTACACATTTGACCTTTGTGGGGAATCGAACCCGGGTCTTCGGCGTGACAAGCGAACTCTTTAAACCACTAGGCTACCCCTCAACCCCCAGTTTTGTTAAGAATTCGCCAATTTCAACTGAGTTTCATCATTTATTGACAATAATATTTTCAACATTACAAATTTGTTTAACAATACATCAGTTCATGTGTAAACAGTACCTTTAAACAGTTTATTTTTCAAAGTTTAGACAAGTTGACTGAAGTAAGTGGCTACATTTACACCAGTGAGTCTAAACTTTTGATGGATAGTATATGCACCGAAACATTACTTGTTTGTATAAGCATTAAAAACCAAATTCTCAAATGATGACTTCTCATGGAGTGCCTACAAAATTAAAATAGTG
Organism: Haliotis rubra; assembly: GCF_003918875.1. Taxonomy (NCBI): domain Eukaryota; kingdom Metazoa; phylum Mollusca; class Gastropoda; order Lepetellida; family Haliotidae; genus Haliotis; species Haliotis rubra. The sequence goes on along the minus strand of NW_025767038.1, from coordinate 572,535 downwards.
TTACGTACACAGATTCCACAGATGAAACTTAAAAGTGAATGGGAAATCAGTCGGTAAAAGAACTTGGTGTGAAACCAAGAAAACACAAACCAATGTGATAGCATTAGCAACTGTAATCTAAAATCAACTAATATTACCAACGAATTCAAATCTCTATAAGGGCATTACAGTCTCGGTGCAAAATAGAATAGCAGCATAAATTCAAAGGCAGTCTAATACCTCAAAATGTACCTCGGCGGCGGGATCCAGTGCTTACTGTTGAACACGTTGACCATTGAGTATCCAACTTGCAGTCAAATCAAGCGTTACCCCACACCATCACGGAGCCATCAACTGCATGGATCCTCTCCCCGGTGCCCCGTTACGATGTCTGTAACACGCAAAAGGTCGAGACTTTCATCAGACCAATGGACTCTACTCCATGTCCTCAAGGTCCGGCATTAGGAACCTGCATAAACCTAGACATCCGTACGCTGTTGTTATAGTCCTTGCCCGTCCCGGACTTCCAATGTCTTCAAGGCTTTGGACGAGCTTTTGCTTTACTTGTGGCCACGTGCCTCTTCAAAGGTCAACTTATAACCGTCTAGTTCAAGATGGTGTTGAGGCAGGATATCTCTACGTCACGAATTGCAATAGCGCGCCAGTTTTTGAATGAATCTTATTATGAGAATATCAGTTTATTTTCTATGTTAATACAGAATTCATAACCCAAATGTGTCTGTCACCTTTACTAAACGTTAACATGCCAACCATTTATTTTGAGGTTCTGTGTGAAGCGCATGGTCATGTGCATTCCAGTACTCCCCGTGCATGATCGCCTGTTTGGATCAACATGTCATTTTTAAAAAAAGAGAGAGAAACAAGAATTATATTTAGGTGGTGCTTAATTAATACTCATGTTTAAATATGTACTGCTGAACGACGACAAGATGTAAGGAGTTATTCAGCTGAGTAATTTCCGTCCTATGAGTGAATAGCATATCCCTTGCAAGTTTAATAAAATTGCCGGCTTATTTGTCATACCTGAAAAACACATAATATTACCTCTCTTCGGAGAAGTGTGTATATTCTTATAGGATTGTTTTGTTAGCTTTTCGTGGACTGTCGCAGTTTTGGCGATGACAGCATACATGACCTACAACATAACAAAGGAGCTGATGAATTACTACAGATACCCAGTGATAACTAACACGAAGGTGGAAGTCCTCGAGGAGTTGCCTTTTCCTGCCGTCACCTTCTGTAATCTGACTCCGGTTAATCTGACCAAGATTAGAGCAGTTGATCCTTATCTGGAGGAGTATTACACAAAAGTCAGCATGTTAGGACGACGGATGGGGAATATAAATTGGAGTGACCCTGGCTACGGGTCAACATTTCGGAAGAGTCATAAACATGACTGGTGGGAAAATATGTCCATGACTCTAAGCCGAATGTTTTATATGTGTTTGATGAATGGCGTTGAACATCGCCCCTGCACCATTGCAATGAAACCTGTTTTCACTAACATGGGTCGCTGTGCCACCTTTAACTGGAATGCTTCTGATGTTGCTAAAGTTAGACTTACTGGATCGGACAACAATCTTATCATGTATGCCAATATTGATCAGCCCAACTATGTTCCTGGGTCACAGCTTGCTGCTGGGATAAAGGTATGCAAAACAAAGTAATGCACAGTAAATGGGAAGATGATTTACACAATGCACAACTGAGAATCACATGCTTACCTTTGCGTTTTCCTTTTATTAGTTGTACATGTGTACCAACACTCGATGTAACTGCCACGTAAATCGTTCCTGGGGTTATTCCAGTAAGCATATAAATGTATTAACGGCAAACTATATATATAGTGTATAGATGATGTTTTATGCATCTACCAGAACAATCATGGTTTTTGTGTGAAACCGTTTATCATGTTCAGTGATTTGATGGTGAAGTGACATACAAATATGACACTCACTAAATATATTGCTGTTTCACTCACTGCAGGTAATCTTACACGATCCTCGTGTACACCCAGATATAGCGACATCTTCCTTCCTGGCAGCTCCAGGAACATCAACATACGCGTCTGTTCTCAGATCAACGGTAACTCACTTACACGTTCACTTCCATAGTCTCTGCTAAAGCACGCTGTCATCTTGTAACTTTCAACTTTTGTAAATATGCATGTGTCAGGTGCTTTTTTGTATTTTCCATACCAGTAATGAGTTTCAGCTCCGTTCGTTTGATTTATTTTAGAATTAATAGTGACGGGATATGGTTGTTTATACGGATGCTCATTTCAACGCAAAGAGTCCAACATCTCAAACTTTAAGAAATAGTCATGAATGACGGTCACTGAACCCCAGTGAGCAATGGAATAGGAATTCAAATCACACTGACCAACGCTTTGAATTAGATATTATTTACGTCCTGACAGTTGATATCAGTACTGGTGTCAAGTTTCAAAACGCGGTAGCACTGAAAGCACAGATTACTGCATCGAACTACTTTTAGCACACAAGGATCAAATTATAAACACTACCAACATCATTTTTGTGCAAATAATGCAATTATTGTTTAGACAAAATAAGATGCATGTTATTTATGAAGTTTTTTGTATCAGTACGAGTACCTGCCACCACCCTATCAGGCCTTCAAGAACCGGACATGCTTGGATACTTTATCACCCTCATTTAACAACACGCTGCAATATTTCGACACCTACACATATGAAAACTGTCTTCAGGAATGCGTTACCAGGATAACACGCGACCGGTGTGGTTGCATAAGGGCCTCAGATAACGGTAAGATTGACTGACAATTACTGGAACAGAATGGTTAACTATTAAGCTGTGGTTTATAGAATCCCGTCTCCTCTCACAAATATAAAACAAGCTCTAAGTTAGTGGTCAATACATACAATTATTAAATAAACACGTAAATAAATATCTACAATTAACTGACGACACCTTAACCGCATGTAGGTTGTAATAATGGGTTTTAAATGAACATGTTGTTATGAGCATAGAAGTACCTAGGCTTGTTTCTCATTTTGTTTTAAAATGCCATTTTTCTAACCATTATGCTTTTATTTCCAGCAATTTTTGGACCAATTTGTTCCATTTATATCTTCACAACCTGCTATGATCCAACATATAGTGAGTTCATTCTGCTGCTATGAGAGTTTATGAATGCGTGTTTCGGTTTTTCGAAAATTCATTTACAATCACCTAAGCATGAATTATGAGCAAACGTAGATATTCTCGCCCATGGGCCAACTGTTAGTTGAAGTTTGAGCCATATGGATTTACTTTCATTCATATACAACCAGTTTTGAGCAAACGTAAATATTGTCGCCCATGAATTTCCGAACGAAAGAAATGACATTGTTTCATCATTACAGTCTATGAAAATAGCTACTTGAATTTTGTCAAATCCTAAGTCAGTTTCAAGACTTAAGGTTACAGAATTAAATGGTGAGTGAGTGAGTCAAAGTTTATAGTCACAGCGGCAGTATTGCAGCCATATCGAAATTACATTGTGATGTCTTACATGTATTCTTGGTATATCCTGCACACGAACGTGTTTGGGTTTGGAAATCTAGGGAGCATAACCCGCACTTGAACTTAATATGTCTTATAAGACACGTACAAAAAACACAATAGCAATGGCCCTTTTTAATATTCAGCTGTCTTCCATTTAAATGCTACCATATTTAATTCAGCTTTTAATTACTCCCCTGTGAATTATATACTTCTTTTTGTCAGAACAATTTATGCAAAATGCGACGATTCAGAAATCCTGCGGCTGTCAAGTGCCATGTTCATTCGAGACATACGATGTCAAAGTATCCACATCGAGATACCCATCCAATGTGTCAATGGCGCTCATTCTCAAGCTTGGATTTGCACCAGATGAGGCATTTATTAGGTACCTCTGCGAATCATATGATAATAAGTTGTAAGATGCACAGAATATCTACAAGTAACGAGGACCGGTCATATTTCGCAAGCGAGTTAATGATGTCGTGATCCTGAAAGAAACACCTGACATTTTCCAATTGAACCCATGGCTCTTCGGTTGTCAAATGCTTACACTTAAAAACTGATATGAATAGTAGGATTTCACTATGGTGACTGTACGTTATTTTCCCTGTCCTTGTACAACAACTTGTACTAATAAAAGCTACATAATTTCAGAGAAAACTATCTCGAAATAAGGTTGTTCTATAACAACCTGATCGTTCAGTCGACATCACAAGCTCCACAGTATACAACTGAAACCATGATAGGTGAGTGGCAGATTCATATTTATCGCTTTCAAAAAACCTTTCAAAGTTATCGACCATCGTGAACAGGTCTAAACATCACCTATCACGTTGGATGCAACGTTTGTAATCACAATCTGATTTCATATTAATTTAGCGATTAAACGTCACACTGCAAAGGACATCTCCTAACGGGTATATATATTTTGTGTTGTCAGGTAACCTGGGAGGTCAGATGGGCATCTGTCTGGGAGCCAGTATCCTGACTCTCACAGAACTCGGAGAGTTCCTCCTCATTCTCATTCTCACAATCTTCAGGAGATGGAAATATGGCGGCCAAGTCAAGCATATCAAACCTATTCAGCACTGAAGTAAAGTGTTGTCTACAGCCAATTAAGCACAATTTAAAGTATTTTAATATACTTTGAAAGTAACATTAGAAGCATATGACAATTTTGATTATCCCCAGTACGTTAAGGAAATCATTTTATATTTCAGATATCTTGATAGTTCTTTAATGTGATGAAGGAAACATTTTTATGCTAATTAGTAGTAAAAAATACCTGTTGTACATCACAAAAAGAGTGATTTAGCTAAATCTGAATGTTTGAATCTGTTCAAATAAATAGAAACATAGTCCCCATCGTCAGAACGCGTGTGATTTGTCCACGTAACTTCTCCTAATAAGTCTTTCACATTTGTATTGTCATGTTCACAGTATCAACAAATGCGACAAGCAGTTGTATCGTCATTTTATATTTTGTCAGGAAGGGTTGAGATTTTTTTAACGCAAATAATATTTCCGAACATGCAGATGGGAATTTTTTGAAGAGTTGCCTGAAATTCCATTCCATCATCCTTATTTAGGGATCACGTGAGAGAGACGCGCATCCGAATGTGTTCTCAGTTAGGTTTTCATTTGTTTTGCGATTGTTAACTTCCTTTGGATTCTTCATTCGGAAGTGTTTGGTCGAGTGAGTAAGAGGACTTTTAGTTCAAGATACCAAGTTGGGATTAACCAATCCTTTTCGAGATTCTGCCACCGGGATAGCCATTGTTTTAGCAGAAGTCCCTCTCGACGGAATTGTCTACTACCCTCAAGTAATGTTTCATGATCAGAAGGCGTGATCCAGTCGTGAGCCACAAGAGAACAGCTCACTCAAGTGGAAAGCTAGCGGTACCAGAGATTCTGGTAAGTAGCGTAGTCGAGAGGAAAGCCGTAAAATCAGCCAGCGAGGCAGATGACTGTGCGGATTGCCATCACAAGGGATAAGTATTCAAAGTCAAAACATTGAAGGATCTTTTTAATGTGAATTTACATTTAATATTTGCATTTTTATTTTTATTATTTTCTAGTGGTTTTTACTGTTTCGTTGACAGGTCTTTATCATTTACATGTTTTTATGGTTAATTAATACTTCTTTTAGTCACAATATGACTGAAATATTGCAGATGTGACTGTACATTTGAATTCACTCACTGTGTGGATTGAGATCCTTTTGAAATCCGATGACAAGTTGGGATCCAAAGGAATGGAGTCCTGGCTACTGCAATTAATGAAGCGCTTCCAAATTAATACTCATGTAGCCACGGGGGAGAAGTATCGAATACCTGAAAACTGCCATAGTCTGACGGTGCCTAGAGTAAATACGCCAATATGCAAATCATTAACACTTCAAACAACAGATACCTCAAGGTCTCCTGTCAAAGACAATTTTCCGATGTCAGAGTTGACAACTGAAATGATGACAGCTTCAAACGACAAGACCAACAATGTCTTGTTTGGCTAAACAGCCTCGGATTCACAAAAACGCTGGCAGGGGATTGGATCCGTCGTCATGGAGACCACAGCGGGATGGGAAACGAAACTATGACAGGGATCAGCGGCATCAGAGATACAGTGAAATTGATCAGGTTTTTTACTACAAAGCCAGCCAACTTCATTCAAGATAAAGAGACGATACCAGCACCAAAGCAAGTTTTAGACTGGTCTTGGGACAAGGATGGAGAGTTGAGAAGACACAATTTCAATTTTATTCACACTATTGATAAATGTATGGTTGGTGGCATAAGCTTTTGTTTGCCGCAGTGGGAAGCAATATTACTTCTGACCGGTATATACTAGACCCTCTCAGTGAAGGTTATAAACTTCAGTCTTGAATTTGAACACAAACCTTGCCAATCCCGACAACCGAAAGGACTGACGTTTAGCAAAAGTGAACAAATGGATATCAGTAATAAAACCATTAGCATCCTCAGATGGGGCATCATCGAAACGATTGAGACCTGCAATGACCAGTTCATATCTGTAGGGACAAAACTAGAGCGGTATCCGGGTCATATTAGAACCCGCTTACCTGAGCACAGATAGAGAAGATCACGTTCAAAATGATACCATTAAGGCAGCCATTACCGTTATGAAACCAAATTCCTGAATTGCCACCACCCAAACCAGGGTTATTGATACAAACAGTTTTGCCGCTCAAGAATGACTAGTACGCATGCGCGTCTCTCTCACGTAACCCCGAAGTCAGAAAGATGGTTCATGGAATCTCTATCAGACTTCACCTTACAGGTCAGTCTCGTTTAATTGTGTAAATATATTCTGCGTCACAGCATTGCCTCTGCCACTATTGCAGCTACAGCCTCGGGGTCCAGTCTCTTTGTATAGTTGGTTGGTTTGTTGTTTAACGCCTCACTCACCAATATTCCAGCTGTATGGCGGCGATCTGTAAATAGTCCAGTCTGGACCAGACAATCCAGTGATCACCCTCAAGAGCATCATTATACGGAATTGGGATACGATGGCATATGTCACCCACGTCAGCAAGCCTGACCACAATGTGAATGCTAAATACAAGTTTTGTTATGTTCAGTAATGTTCACCATTGTTAAACCATGCATGTACGAGTGTTTTGAACGGTGGCCTACTTGTTAACACACTAGTCTTGAAATCCAAAGTGTTAGGGTTCAAATCCAGCTCAATCATAAAAACTTCTGCAAATTCAATCAGTAAATATATGGCTTCACTTTCCTAATTGATGATCACATGACCTAACCCTTGCACAAAATCTTCATGCAAAGTCTGATTCACTGTGATATCCACATGGTCACCTGGCTGTCTGCAAACCTGTATAGCAACACAAATGTGAATACTTTTAATCATATCTTGTGCGCTTTAAATGATATTTGGATAGTATATGTTGTAGGATTATCATTTAGAATATTTTGACCATCATTTTGTGCAATTTTGATAGAAAGCTGTTTTTGAAGCACATTATTGTAATGCATTATCTGACAATCTTCAAACGTTTTATCTTATAATTTTGAAGTGCTTTATTTGATACTCTTGAAATCCTATATTTGAAAATTCAGAAAAGTTATATTGAAATGCTGCAATCAATGTATTATCTAAATGAATCATTTTGTTTCTTTTAGTTTCGTAAACCTCATTGATGGATCAACGTTAATATGCAAGTGATATGTCAACGATTAACGACAAACTGTAACCTTAATAAATCCCTGTCGATGCGAATCTAGAAGTTGTGTTCTTGCATCTACACACAGGATCCCTTTAGTCGCCAGTTACGAGAAACTGAAGACCAATTCTAAGCCGTGCTGAAATCTGAGTAACAATGTGATTATCACGCTCTATGAGTGTCATCTCTCATAGCACAAACCAGTCCGTTCATCAGACGCATACATACATGCACATATAAAGGTATGTGATTTGTAATCAGCTTACATATCACTCATAAATATAACCCAACACAATGCATCGTTTTTATATCCAAAACAAATTTATCACAGTATGAATGAGTGAGTTTACTTTTACGCCGCACTCAGCAATATTACAGCTATAAGGCGGCGGTTTGTAAATAATCGAGTCTGGACCAGACAATCCAGTGGTCAATAGCATGATCATCGATCTACGCCATTGGGATTAGAAGACATGTGTCAACTATGTCAGCGAGCCTGACCACCCGATCCCGTTAGTCTCCTCTTACGATAAGCATGGGTTACTAAAGATCAAGTCTAACCCGGATCTTCACGGGTTTGTCACAATAAAACCAAAAACAGTCACATGTATATGCTAAGCTAACTAGGAGTAATTTCAATTTCTCCTTTGTGGACATATTATCGTACTTTCATGTTCAGGATAGTACTTTTTGATTTACGATTAATTGTGGGCTGCGTTTACACAGGAGTGGTGTCATCGGACCCTGGTGTGTGCACACTTGTACAATCATCATCATACATGATCCACATACTTACTGGCAGCAGATAATGTGTTAACAAGACTGTACTGTGATGGCTTTTGATAAAAATAATACTCATTGCTGGCGTCGAAACTAATTTTACATTGATGTCACTTGCTTATGCAGGGTTGTCACTGAGACATGTGTTCAAATGGAAAGAGACGCTGATTTGCGCAAAGACGAGTCCAACAATTCATCAATTTGTATTTCCTGTAGTGGTAGGAAACTGTCATTCAACTGATGCTGGGTTGTCTATCCCGGATGCACCGCTTGGAGATGGGGCCACTATTGGCTGTACGTCTGAGAGCTGAGCTATCTGACAGTATGGAGGGGGGTCATCCTTCACGACTTCACTGTAGGCAGGGGGTGGTGTAAACACACCCACAGGTCCTTGACGATTGGAAAGGGGAATGGAATAGACGCTGTTGTTCCCTGATCTGTCCCGCTGTTGGTCGTTGGTTGTTGATTTTTTCAAGGGGCAGACTCCACAACAGCAGCACACAACTACCACAAGAACGACGATGCCAGCGAATACACCTCCAATTATTGCCCCAAAGTTCCTTTTATAAGCAGCTGTAAAAATACAAAAACAGCGTTTAACTTAAGAAAGAGTAACTTGCTTATTCTGCGTTTACACTTGGTTACGATGGCCACGATTCAGATTTTTTGTTTTAAATCGTAACTCATCTTGTAAAGCGTGAGAGATCGCAGATCCAAATCGTGGTGATCGCAAGATATCTCCATGATCGTGAGACATCTTGATAATCGTGGCAAAATATTAAACATGTTTAATAACAAATCGTATAAGAGCGTGAGAAAGCGTGAAAAAGCGCAATGGAGCGTGTCGGGATGATCGTAATACATCGTAATAACAGTATGAGATGTTAGTTCCCATTATCCCACGATTCTGCCACGATCCATAGCGACTCTACAAAAACCTGTTACGATTGTATTAAGATCTCCTGTGCTGTGCCACGTTGTACACAATCTATCTCGATTTCAATGAATTTCTATGAACTTATTAACACGCTATACTATGAATAACCTCCACGGTCTATCTCGACCCGTCACGATTTATTACGCTCCCTTGTGCTGCGACACGTTCTTCTGCGCTTGGTGTGCTTTCCTATAAATTGTGTCACGCTGCCAAACGAAATTTATTGTGATCCAACTGCAAGGCATATCACACTATTTTATCGTCATTTGTATTGTAGAATATAGGGAATGGGATCGAAAAAGGTCAAGGGAAAAGGAAAAGGTTCTAAAGTTACTCATGATGTCCGAGAATCGTGTCACAATCGTGTTTATTCGCCCTTCTTTGTCTAAACAGAAGGTTACAAAAGGTAACAGATCGTTATGAACGTCTCAAAACGCAAGAAATCGCAACAGATCGTAAACTCAAATCAAGATGATCCTAAAAAGTCGCTACAGGTCGTCAAATATTCGCAACAGATCTTCATTGAAGTGTAATTGATCGGATACTCAATCGTAAGAATGCGTAAAAGATCCAATCAGAGCGTATGAAACCGTAACAGAGCGTCAAGAAAGCGAACAATAAACAAAACGTTCCACGATCTTGAAGATCTACTACGATATTTGGTTCGCGTCGGGTCTGCATAACCGTGGCCTAATCGTGGCCTAGTGTAAACGCAGCGTAAGTTCATTTCACACTACGCTTCTGCGATGGATGGTTTTAGGTGTCGTCTGGTTTCAAGTATTTTGAGATACGTATAATCGTGAACTACTTTCCTCGGGACAATGACACTTCATAATACACTACTCTGTTGTTTTTCCACTAATGTTGTGGGTGGGGATGGTGTGTGTGTGTGTGTGTGTGTGTGTGTGTGTGTGTGTGTGTGTGTGTGTGTGTGTGTGTGTGTGTGTGTGTGTGTGCGCGTGCGTGTGCGTGTGTGTGTGTGTGTGTGTGTGTGTGTGTTTTCTTGTATGACAGGTGTCACATATTAAAAATGATGAGTTTTTAAACCCGTGACGTCATCAATAGATAAGCCGCTCACGTGATCCATACTGTAGTTGCTATGAACGTTAACCTGTCCCTCTGATTCATCATTACTGGTTTATTGAAAAGAGGTGTAACCTAAAACCATGAAAATAATGTAACAAAGACGAAAACCCAGACTATGTAGGTTGAAATGTTTGAGTAACTGTATTTAGACATCTTCAAATTTTCTCTGGGTATAGGAGGATACCCCGGTTGTTAAGTTTTGACGGGCAACCAACTGTGGTTGTTGGCCTGACCGTGGTCACAGTCTGATGAAGTAATGACCGTCCACATAAATACATAGTAGCGGTTGGGTTATCAATTCAAACAAAATGATATATTTATGAGAAATATGTACGGTTTCAAATTTAGCGGTAGTAAAACACAATTACAGAATCTACAAAACTCGCTTAAAACCGTTCTGTTTTGCCCAACAGTAGTTTAAGTAGTCTATTAAAGTATAATTAATTACCTTAACGTGTTTATGCCAGAGGTACACCCTCATGTCCTGTTCCATACTTTCGGAATTTTTGTCAACAGCCTCGCGAACATGCCAGCGAATCCGATTCAATTTGAATCCATTACACTTTGAACCCACTAGGTCACAACACACTTTCCAAATTGTTGAAAATAATATCCTTAAAATCGAATTTGAGCACAAAGTACACACATGAGTATGTAAGAGCCACCACAGCGACTCTTCTGTCGCACGCAGACGTAGAGGTGCGTGAAATCGTCAAGTTGAGAGGGCGCAAAATTCAACAGTATCTAAATTCGGTACAACACGGACTTCTCATCACAGCAAAAGCGCCTCCACTCTTACATTGTGCAAGGCACCAATAATTAGATATCAAAGGCTCTATCTCAGTCATATAATCATGTTAACCTTGCGCAAACTGCAGCTGCTCTCCTGTCGCATCTTTCCAAATTTCCAATATGCAACGTGAAGGTAAACAATGACTTCCGAGAAAAAGTCAAGGCCATGAGATTGCTGCCATTATTCGGGTGGGGAAAGGGTCTACGGTGGAGTTATAATATGTGAACCAAGCTTTTAAAACTTATTTGATACATGTTTTCCAATTTATCAGTTAATGATTGATGATTATTGCACTCTATTTCGTGGAACATTAGTTTGGCGAATCTAGAAATCGAACCAATGCACCCTGGAGGCCTGATTCGATCGCTTTGTCAAGCAGGCCATCTGTTTTTTGTTCTTGGTATTTGAAACCAAACACTTACGTTCAGATGTTGGATGGTCGGCAGTGACAGACAACTTAAATCCTGACGAAGACCTCGAACCATCGGCGTGGAATAGAATCTTCAAAGTTGACCATACAGTCTCTGTTTCTGGTCCATTTGATCCGCACCATCGACCGAGCCAGTATTCTTGTGTTCCGTCAACTAATAAAACAGTTCACCATCCATATTGTGAGACGAGTTTGTAGAACGATTCACGTCAAGAAATGTTTGATAGGACAAGAACATAAAACCAGTTTACCTTAAGCCATACATATTATAGGGATATGAAATAAACTTTGTAGTTATTACTACAGACAACTTTACATATATTTCCTGGTGTAGCGATCGCCTCCATGATGTAGTGGTTAGACCGTCCGCCCGGAGAGCGGAAGGTCGCGTCATACCAAAAAGACGTTAAAATATGGTACTTGTTGGTCCCTGCCTGGCGCTCGGCATTAATTGGTACAACAAGGACTGGTCGGCTCGGAGTCAGTCTAATGTGTCTGAGTGGGGTATTCATGCTTCACTGTTGCATGATATCTCAGTGGGCTATCACTTTAAAACCAGCTTAAGTCTGGGCTAGTACAAGCAGCCGCACATACACATGCATACACGTCGTCATATGAGCGAAAGATTCTCAAGCACGACGCAAAACCCATTTTCACCTCACCTCACCTCCTGGTGCATCAAGCGATGATAACATGAAACATCGATAACATGAAACATCGATAACCCGAACCCCGCTATTCCCGGAAATAAAATGACTCATGGAAAGAATGATTATGGGGCAGAACGAACCCGTGATTAGTATTGCCGGAAAAAAACATAATCTGGATGATTGAACACACGTGCCAGTTGTGTTCTGTGCCAGTGTGGAATATAAATTATAAGTTATATCACAACATTGGAGCTAAATGTGAGAGGGAAGCCGGAAATCACCACTGTGGTGTACAGCTTTTGTGAAAAACGTAAACAAAATCTGCACTGTGAATTCCGTGTTTTAAAATATTGTGCCAAAGGTTTTAATTGCAGCAATATAACCGTACCGGTCTGACACCGCATTCATCGTGTCTACCTTTACCTTTCGACGGAGCCCAAAGACCTTATTTACGTAATTTGGTTCAGACGGATGCCTTTAGGCTTGTGCCATCCAAACACATCTGTTTTAGCGAGTGAGTTCGAGGTGCATCATTACAGAGTGTCTCCCACAGTGATATTTGCTGAAATATTGTTAAAAGTTGCGTAAAACTAAACTCAGTCACTCAAAACGGAGTGGATAAAAGAGCTTCCTGTGCCGGTTGGAACATTACCCTCTTTGAGAACTACATAATCCCTGGAACACGACGTGTCATATGGAAGGTTGAAATTCACCACCTTAACATCGATTGAAGGTCCATCAACACCAGTGCTGATCTTCCAAGCACAATCCGCATTCCTAAAATTGAAGCAATATTCTCATATTAGCGCGGGAATGCGTGTTGTATGTACAGTCGCGCACCGTTGTCTCGATATTCATGGCACCAAGAAATAGTACCGAGTTTTCCGAACTTCGAGATAACTGTATGTATGTATGTGTGTATGTATGTATGTATGTATGTATGTATGTATGTATGTATGTATGTATGTATGTATGTATGTATGTATGTATGTATGTATGTATGTATGTATGTAAGTAGGTAGGTGTGTATGTATGTGCGTGCGTGCATGTATGTATGTATGTAACACTATGTATCTATATGTGTATGTAGGTATGTATGTATGTAGGTAGGTAGGTAGGTAGGCACATATAGGTAGGTAAGTAGGCAGGCAGGCAGGTAGGTGTGTGTATGTATGTATGTATGTATGTATGTATGTATGTATGTATGTATGTATGTATGTATGTATGTATGTATGTATGTATGTATGTCTGTATGTATGTCTGTATGTCTGTATGTATGTATGTATGTATGCATACATGTGTGCGCGCGCGTGTGCATGCATGCACATATGTAAGAATGTGTGTGCATGCTATGTGTCTGTCTCTCCGTCTCTGTGTAAGTATGTATCTTACAGAGTAAGTGTGTAAGTATGCATGCATGCATGCAAGCAGGCAGATGTGTGTATGTATATAAGAATGCATCTGTGTGTGTGCGTGCGTGCATACATGCATATATGTAAGAATGTATGTGTGCATGTTGTTTGTCTCTGTCTCTGTGTGTAAGTATGTATGTAATGATGAGTGTGTGTGTGCATGTGTGTAATACATTTTGCGTAATACACATTGTATGTGTGTACACATATGGTGTGTATAGAGTACCTCCACACCACTCCTTGCGTTCGGAGTTCAGTGTAACAGTTTGGCAGATGCTGCAACATGACTAATGGATTTGACAGTTTTATTGTGATGTATATGAAGTTAAACGTCATCAGTATGTGCAACACGTACCACTCTTGTAATCAAAACCAAATTATGACTATCAAATACCACCAGCGAATCATTAAAGCGTGTTAGGTGTATGCTCTGTGTTGCTACGCTATGGGTGGTAAAAGACAATACAGTCAAACACTGTCGTTTCAACGTTGAACTTCGAGTTATCCGAGGTTCTAAACAACCGCAATAGATAATGAATAAGGAATACACTAGGACCAAGCTTTTACTTCGAGACAACAATAGGTTCGACACATGAAATTTCGGCACAACGGTGTTTGACTGTAACATGAATATACGATAGTCATCCTTGACTCGAGGAAACTATTCAGCATGAACTATTCAGAACATACTCAGCTGTTATCTCGACTATCTGATTCAAAAAGGTATTTGGGAGACCTGGAACTTGCATATATCGTACATCAGTACACCTCCTATATCACATATAGGGTCTGATGACGCGTTGACCATGCAGAATGTAAAGGTGTGTACTTACGCTGGATAGTTAAAGGGATAGTTCGGTGATTCAATATATTTTATTTCAGAACCGCTGAGTTGTAAGTCTTGACCACACCCTGAAATACAGAAGGCGTCACATTAAACAGGTACATTGCATTAATTGGTGACGTCTTCGGACCATCATGATCAGTGAGTGAGCATGATGTTACGCCGTTTTAGCAAAATTCAAGCAATATCGCGCTGGGGTGGGGGTGGGGTGGGGACACCAGAAATGGGCTTCACAATCTGTAACCATGTGGGGAATCGAACCCGGGTGTTCGACGTGACGAGCGAATGCTCTAACCACCAGCTGTTGTAGGCAGAAGGAGTAAGCTATCCCCGGTTATATGATAGCCGTCCATTTTTGCGAAAAAACTGTCAAGAATTATTCATGAGATATCTGACGTCTCACCGCCATATGTTACAGGTATAGGTGTGGTCTCTCTGTGGAAACACAGTATATTCTAGCCTTGCTCCAAGGCTGTACTGAATGCTGAGCCAGTGGATGTATAGTAATTCTATCCCTCGAAGGGGCAAGTCTAGATAAGCGGACAGTACATCTAAGAACGCCAGTTTTTTTGTGTTTTTTTAGAAATTATAATTTAAATTATTAATATTTACCTTAAAGACTTTATATTCATGCGGTGACAAATACCAGGTATGTGACAAGTGTTACGTACGATACGTTTCTGTCGTTGAGGGTAATATTAGACAGCATATGTGACAGCAGTATGAATGCTATAGTATTTATAGCCGGTACAGGGGATATGATTGCTCGAAAAAACTGTCAAGAATTATTCATGAGATATCTGACGTCTCACCGCCATATGTTACAGGTATAGGTGTGGTCTCTCTGTGGAAACACAGTATATTCTAGCCTTGCTCCAAGGCTGTACTGAATGCTGAGCCAGTGGATGTATAGTAATTCTATCCCTCGAAGGGGCAAGTCTAGATAAGCGGACAGTACATCTAAGAACGCCAGTTTTTTTGTGTTTTTTTAGAAATTATAATTTAAATTATTAATATTTACCTTAAAGACTTTATATTCATGCGGTGACAAATACCAGGTATGTGACAAGTGTTACGTACGATACGTTTCTGTCGTTGAGGGTAATATTAGACAGCATATGTGACAGCAGTATGAATACTATAGTATTTATAGCCGGTACAGGGGATATGATTGCTCGATGGCTCAGTATATAATGGTTTAGACGGATAGAATACAAAACAGACATGGAAGGCTCATCAGGGCCCACTTGCATGAAACAATCCAAGTTACAATCAACCTTAGGCCCCTACAATAAATTTTTAAATCACCATACAATTGTATACTAATCCATTTCCACAAAGCCGATCTTAGCGCGAATGTAAGACGACGTGGATTTTAGCCTGGATCCTAGCTAAGATCGGACTCTTCACAATCTTCAAACGTGAAGCTGATTACTTGAGTGAAACAGACCCTGACTTGCAATTCAACGTAATTGGATCACATACAACAACGATCTTAGCTACTAAAGACTCGTCCGGACCAATTGTAAGTTTCGATTGCAGCTTTCAATGACCTCAGCCTTCAAACGCTTTGTGCAAGCGAGTGGCAATTCTAACCGAATCCTAAGATCGTGATCTTAAGAATTTACAACAGCTGTAGCGCTAACATTGCTTTGTGCATGCGGGCCCTGGAGTAGATGACACAATCCCTCAGTCTGAGTGTTCATTAAAATACGCATGGGTTTAATAAAATCATTTTGTTATGGATTCGAATTCTGACTCTGCTCTAAGATTTACATGATTTACTTGAAAGGAAAAGTGTGATTTAAGGAAAGCCTCTAACTGGCTTCCTGTAAAAAATATATATTTTGCTTGCAATCATATTCTGTCATTCACCTCATGAAGGTGCAAGAAGTAGACCAGAAACGTCGTGTTGTAAATATTAAAGAAGTTGTAAATGCATACCATACGTTGTTATGAAAGCTTGTGATACATTAAAGATAAAGGAGTACCTGACGTTGTCGACTTGTACTTCAACGTAAACCCTTTTCTGGTGACAGAGCTGTCGGTGTGGAAGGTGAGGGTTATGTAGTTGCTGGAGCTGAAGACGGTCCCGATGGTATAACCACAGTACTTGCCTAACTGAGCGGCGTAAGACGATGAACCTTAAATAAATTAGCTAATGACTAGTCATCATCAGTCCTGAATTGAATAGTATGCAAAACCATAAGCTTTGACTTGTTGAGTTGTCCAAAGGGTTTAGTTGAGACAAATACATTGTGAACTTGGATCCGTTTAAATTAATACAAAATACAATATGACAACTATTGACTGAATCCCAGTTCACTTCAACTAAAAAGAGTGTATTTTTATGAACATACAACGTTCCATTGTACTTACCGTCACTGATTAAGAGATAGTCAGATGCACACGAAACCGCATGCTCTATAAAGAGATCGACAATTTCAACAACTACTTTTCGTCCAACCGGTGCGAAAATTGTCCATCGACAATGCAAGTTGCTGCAAAGAGGAAATTGGAACATCAGTAAAGACATGTTCAAATCAGACCCGTTTCAGAGAGTGAATAAGGTTTTATGCCCCTTTAAATGTAGTCAAGCAATATCAGGGCTTTTCAGCTTGTAACCTGTGAAGAATTGCTGACAGGCCTTCAACTTCAATCCAATTTGCTTTGGCTACGAGGCAAGACTATACGATTACTCTCCGTAACTGCTCAGAGAGATAAAAACCGTGACGACCATGCTTGTTGTAAGAAGCGACTAACTGGAACAGGTGGTCAGGCTTGCTGACTCATGTCATCATATCCCAATTGCGTAGATCAGTGGTCATGCTGTTGATCACTGGGACAACCAGTCGAACAGGTAAATACGATAGAGAAACTTACAAAATATGTACATGTCACTTAGATGTTCTAATATGGAACTAAGGTCATGCATTGAAATATCAAATGACGTTCCATAATATCAAGAGACGTATTACAAATTGACTTTCACATGCTTTACGTACGCTTCAAGCACTCAATGGGTGTGTGAGTGATTGGACTGACTGACTGAGTTTAGTTTTACGCCGCTTTTAGCAATATTCCAGCAATATCACGGCGGGGGACACCAGAAATGGGCTTAACACATTGTGCCCATGTGGGGAATCGAACCCGGGCCTTCGGCGTGACGAGCCAACGCTTTAACCACTAGGCTACCCCACCGCCCGTGAGTGATTGGAGATGGAGATGGGTGGAGTGAGTGGGTTCAAACTGCACTGAAAAGTAAATGTATTATAAGAGTACCACAGGTTGGCTTTCATAATCGTGCAGATTTTAGTTCCTCGATAGCTTCTCAATAATGGGGGTTCGGGGCAGGGAGTGTGTTGCAATTCATTTTCACCCATTCTCACGAGGGATTCAATGGTCATTTAATAAACTTTCAGGACAAAAGAGGGGTTGGGAGGGGAGCGCACCTCTGCACAACCCCTCTCTGGATCCGCCTATGGGTGTAGGCATATTTAAGATCAACTTTGCATTTCCAGTCGTTCAGGTGAGGGAAAATGGAAGCCTTTAATGAAGAGTCCGATCTAACTCAGACGTTTACCAAGAGGAAACACTAACGGCAATGAATGTCATGAAAAAGGTTTGCTTAATTTTTAACGCAGCACCCAGCAGTATTTCCGCTATATGATAGCGTTCTGTCCACAATCGCGTCTGGATCCGAAAAACAAAAACAGTGATTGACATCGTGAGCGTCGAACTATGCAATGGGTATACGATGGCATGTGCCAATCAAATCAGCGACCCTGACTCCACGATCCCGCTAGTCGCATCGGATTACAACATGCAAAGGTTGATAAGTCCAATTCTAACCCGGATCGTCATATTTCATGATGACGAAAGAAAGAACAAATGGCGAACATAGAACAATAGGACCACAGCCCACAAGTTGGCAACAAATCTGAACCCCAAATTGGGTCCAGTACTTGACTTTTCGAGGAGCAAGGGGTTAATGTTCCATCAATATCCCATAAATAGGTTTCACACACTACCCATGTGGGAATCGAACCCGGCTCTTCTGCGTGTCGACCGGACGCTATACTAACTAGGCTACCCCACTGTGCAGACTTTTCGCAGAAGGAATAGCAATTACATTTACCTCATGATAACCCCATATTGTTGGAGGGCAGGTGATACATTTGATGCTCAAAACGTTATCACACGTTGTATACTCACTGTGTCGTCATTCAGTAATGGTATCGGGGCGGTGGGGTAGTCTAGTGGTTAAAACGTTGGCTCGTCACGCCGAAGACCAGGGTTCGAATCCCCACAGGGGTACAATGAGTGAAGCCCATTTCTGGTGTCCCCGCCGTGATATTGCTGGAATATTGCTAAAAGCGGCGTAAAACCAAACTCAGTCAGTCAGTAATGGTATCATCTGTATCTACTTACTTAGCATAGTTGCCAGGGTACCCGGGGGAAGTCAAATGTTGCCATACGGACGTGGATGCGCTCAGCGACGAACTGGAACAATTCCTGTCACTTGGTGTCTCTACGTTAAAGGAACCAATGAAGACTTAAGTCACAGCTATCAACGCATCCACAATCAAACAATCTAAGAAGTATCACAGATAATTACAGTTGGTATGTTTGTTGAACTAGCCTTTTTCGCTGTCCATAATTCGTTTATATCCAGATATTAAAAATCATAAATAGGATACTTTGAAATCATGTTAAGGTAACGATATAGAAAGGTCATTTATGATACTGACGAAATGTGCATGTTTTCTCTTACAGCGTTATGCAGAAGCATGTCAAAATATGTATTTTTAAAGATATTCAGAAAACGGTTTTGTCCTGTATTAAATCCAACACTAATATTTTCTTGAACAAAACATGACTACTTGCACATTGAATTCCCTTTGAAGTATTTTTAATCCCGACCGTTGCTCATTTTACACCTAAATTATTATACATTGAAAAGTGTTGAAAAAGCAAAATGTTAGTGCAATGCAAAATGAGCGATAACTCTTTTCAAATTTTTATTTCAGTTTTAAAACTTTTCTTCTGGTTTCGTGGATGCAAACAAGAAGCTGTTTTAATAGTCCATTCACCAACACACACATACCAGTAGTTGCTAGGACATATCCAGCTTTGTATTTCAATTTGAACCCTCTATTTGGGCTGTTGGTGTGGAAGGTGACGGTCATGTGATTGCCTGAGCTGACGACGGTGGCGTTCCTATGGTTAGAACCACAATATCTCCCCAGCTGAGCAACATTAGGCGAGGAACCTTGAAAAACATTCCCTAATGGTAATCATCACTCAAGAATAAACGGGTTCAGAACATAGTTTCCAACTAATACATATCCAAAATCTATTATTATTGACTAAGTGAGTGAGTGAGTTAAGATTAATAGTCACATTGGCAATATTTCAGTCATTGCGTGACTTAAAGACGTATACATTGATAATAAATACAAAAACCTGTCGACGAAGGACAGTAAAATAACTAGATTATCACAGATAGAAACGTAAAACCAGTAATTACTCTAAAGCATTTTAACTATAGAGGACAACACAATATAAAATCAGGTTATAGATTGACAACATTATTGACGTAGGCCTTAATACGAAAATAGTCACAACTTCATCCTGTTATATTCTGAACTGATATAAAGACCTATGATAATATTCATCAGATACGACGCTAAACGTTTTGAGCGGGAAGACGGTTATATCAAAATAGGTTTGTGGACAAAACACGAAAAACAGTTAACTTAAAATTGGATTGATGTGAAGATTTTTATTATAAATCATGAATGAACTTGTTGCAGATATCCACATTGTGCTTACCGTCACTGAAGAGAAGATAGTTACTAGTACATGATGCGTCGATAGAAAGAACCACAATTTCCACTTTTATGTTATATCCAATGCTTGCAGATATTGTCCATGTGCAGTGCATGCTGCTGCAAACAGAATTTGTTACAGATGTCCGAACGTACACAAGGAGCAGAGACATATGTATAAAAACACATCGATACACTCTCACAAAAACCAAAAACAAAACAAACAAAACAAAATAACAACGTGTATGACTTTCATTATGATACTTGCAAAAAATTACCAGTGAGGGAGAAAGCGAATACATTATTCCGTCGAACTTAGCCACCTAGTTTGATAAAATGCAATCAACTAAATCACACAGGCTGATGTCAGGCAATCAAGTAATCCACACAGTCTGATATCAGGCAATCAACTAAATCACACAGGCTGATGACAGACAATCAACTAAATCACACAGTCTGATGACAAGCAATCAACTAAATCACACAGTCTGATGACAAGCAATCAACTAAATCAGACAGTATGATGACAAGCAATCAACTAAATCACACAGTCTGATGACAAGCAATCAACTAAATCACACAGTCTGATGACTGAATGACATTTAGAAATGACACACAAAAAGGGATGGCAGGGTTTAGATATGGACATCAACGTTTGTAGTATAATAACAGTGTGTTCCTCAATTCACAGAACGTCATATCCATACTATTTATCTCATTTACCATCAGGGTTATTCCTGCTCACTGTGTTTATGATGATTGGCATACTTCCTGCATTCACAAACTGTCTAGGATAAACCTCTCCAATATGCGTCAGCCTCGTGCAAATGGCACATTTCGACAATGCTACCAAGAGGCAGTTCTTGCATCAAGAATTAAAAGTAGGCCCATGTACCAATTGGTGAATGTGATACAACGTGATACGTATTCGGTGCCATATTCTCGTTTCCGAAATGTTAAAATCCAAGGTATCACATGTATCACCCAACTTTACCTTTATAGTGCTACTTATATGAGTATCGCCCAAGTTAATTCATGTACATTGCTGGTCACGTGTTACTCTAATGTACTTATCACGTGTCTATTGCCTTTGAACTCCTAAAGTATACTAATATTTGTCCCGTGTTCACACTGTATACTTTTCCTCTTGTATGGGTAATGCCGGCCCTCATTATGAAGAGCTCGTCATGTGTGTACTGGATTATGTGCATCACATGTTTAGTGTCCCTTGCCATGTTTGGGGTGATTATGAATGTTTCAGCGCTTGTCATGTGTATAGAAATAAGACATTTCAGTGAAGCAGTGCTTGTCATGTGAATAGAAATAAGACATTTCAGTGAGACAGTGCTTGTAATGTGTATAGAAATAAGACATTTCAGTGAGACAGTGCTTGTCATGTGTGTAGAAATAAGGCGTTTCAGTGAGATAGTGCTTGTCATGTGTATAGAAATAAGGCGTTTCAGTGAGACAGTGCTTGTCGTGTGTATAGAAATAAGCCGTTTCAGTGAGACAGTGCTTGTCATGTGTATAGAAATAAGACATTTCAGTGAGCCAGTGCTTGTCATGTGTATAGAAATAAGACATTTCATTGAGACAGTGCTTGTCATGTGTATAGAAATAAGGCGTTTCAGTGAGACAGTGCTTATCATGTGTATAGAAATAAGGCGTTTCAGTGAGACAGTGCTTGTAATGTGTATAGAAATAAGCCGTTTCAGTGAGACAGTGCTTGTCATGTGTATAGAAATAAGGCGTTTCAGTGAGCCAGTGCTTGTCATGTGTATAGAAATAAGACATTTCAGTGAGACAGTGCTTGTCATGTGTGTAGAAATAAGGCGTTTCAGTGAGACAGTGCTTGTCATGTGTATAGAAATAAGACATTTCAGTGAGACAGTGCTTGTCATGTGTATAGAAATAAGGCGTTTCAGTGAGACAGTGCTTATCATGTGTATAGAAATAAGGCGTTTCAGTGAGACAGTGCTTGTCGTGTGTATAGAAATAAGCCGTTTCAGTGAGACAGTGCTTGTCATGTGTATAGAAATAAGGCGTTTCAGTGAGCCAGTGCTTGTCATGTGTATAGAAATAAGACATTTCAGTGAGACAGTGCTTGTCATGTGTGTAGAAATAAGGCGTTTCAGTGAGCCAGTGCTTATCAGGTGTATAGAAATAAGGCGTTTCAGTGAGACAGTGCTTGTCGTGTGTAGAAATAAGGCGTTTCAGTGAGACAGTGCTTGTCATGTGTATAGAAATAAGGCGTTTCAGTGAGACAGTGCTTGACGTGTGTAGAAATAAGGCGTTTCAATGAGACAGTGCTTATCATGTGTGTAGACATAAGGCGTTTCAGTGAGACAGTTTTGGTTTACGCCGGAGATAGGAAAATCACAAAGAGGTACACCAGTGATGGGGTTCACACATCGAGGGGACGCAACCCGGACGCTCGGCGCGACGAGCGAACGCTTTACCCAGCAGGCTACATGCTCGCCCCCAATGCTTTTGAAGTTTTACCTGTAGTTTGGACTGCCGCGGACTGTCACCTGTTATGTGCTTCTTGTCATGTAAGTTGTGCCATTGATGCAATGCAGTATTGACTTGACAGGGATGTGGTTCTACTTACTTGTAAGATGAGGGATAGCCGGGAGACGTCAAATACCTTTCCGTGTACAGACTGGCCGTAAGATATGACAGACAGTTGGAACCTGCCAACATGTGACAAACATAATAATTTACGGTATTTTAAATTATGATTCCAAGAATCTAGACTGGTACATTGAAGATCCTGGATAGCATCTGTAACATTCTATCCAAAATAATCCGATTTAGATCGATGGACACATATGTGTGCGTACCTGAAGATTTTCAACAATGTTGACGCTTACCGTTCTAACACTGGCATCAACAACGTGGGAAGGACAAAGTTGACCCAAATAGAACGAAAATTAATACCCGTGAACGAAGTAAACGAGCTTGTTGTGGGCATTTGGTTTGAAAAGCACAAAAATCTCTCACAAATTGTGAGATCTCTGGTTCTCAAATAATAGTATTTTCAAAACGGAGATGCGAACGAGAATATGACCTTACTAAAACACAAAAATTATAATACTTGCAGGGATTATCTGCGGAGTACTGCAAACGAAAGCCTTTCCCTGTGACTGTACTGTCTGAGTGAAATGTGATGGTCATATGGTTACTGGAGCTGACGATGGGAGAAGAGGTAATGTTACAGACCTTTGTCTGGCCAGCAAAGGCAGAAGAACCTTAAATGTAAAAGGTATTATATTACTAACTGACGAATGTAGTCTTCGAATTCCATTTACATGTACTATCGATGCAGTTATGATCACTAATATGCCAAATACTGTGCAATGGTTCTTTTGGATGAAAATAGTTTGAGGTTTTGTTATAGTACAATCAGAATTGTTTCTGAAAACTGGCAAGCATTTGAGTTTTTCTTGAAACATTGAATTGAATGAAGGTTTTGGGAAAACCTTACTTTACAAACATTTAAGGTAGTGACATTAAAAACACAGGATACCAGGATTAGTTTGTGTACAACAGGAGATGCCAAATTTAAATGTTTAGATTTAAATCATTTTCTCATTTATATATGTCACTGTCACTTAATGACTTGATTATTTCTCGGGGTGTGTCATTTTGAGTGAAATAATTTCATTTTCGAACCTATTTTACCCTCAAACACTTCCTGTCCCTGATATGGTGATCTACCTTCTGTTGTTGGCGATCTATAGCCTGTTTTTATATTGTATTGTCTATATAGTGCTATTAGTTTAAACTTTCCACGCTAGTTTTAATTCTAATTGTGATATTCCAGTTGTTTTACTGTCCTTTGATGACAGGTTTTTATACTATACACATATTCCATCTTAAATATGTTCTCGTCACGATATTGCTGAAATATTGCCGATGTGACGATAAATATTAACTCACTCACTCACTCAAACACTTCCTAGATACCCTTCAGCTTATCCCTGTTGTATGTTGTTACAAGTATAATAGCTGCATGTGACGAAAAACATTAAATGAGTGCATTTCAACAGGTCTTTACATTTTTTTCACTTTTTACATTCAAACAGAAACAACAAAAACTGAATAGACAATGCCATTTAGAAAGTGGTCAAATTTCATAACAAAATAACCCCTGAACAGGTCAATTTAACATCGCAGTGTCTCCTTGTTACCACACATTCATGTAATTGCCTCGGACAGCCTCAGCTACTGCAGAGAACGAATTGCAGAAATATATTCCATAGATCCTAGTTTTACCTACCGTCATTGAATAATAGATAATCCTTTGCGCACGATGGCGCTGTTTCCATATCAACAAACAGAATTTCAATCCTGATGCTGTTTCCAGACGGCGCAATAATAGTCCATTGGCAGTCTAATCCACTGCAACATATGAAAATAAGATACAGAAAGGAGAACAAGGACGTTCTGTAGAACCTCACGTTTCAAAATGTATCTTTGGGGAGGAATTATGACCCGTCTTTGTCTCAATAACTGTTCATGAAAATTATATTAATGTTTGTGTCTGAACATGATTGAAACTCGCGAACAAAATATTACATCAAGCACACCTTTGTAAACTTTGACACAATGTTTATTTTGACTTCGATCATAGGTTACCTAGTCCAAAAAAACAACTGGTCATCATGCACACTTGCATATTTTCATCTTGTAAACATTCTGGAACATTCAGTCAGAGATCGTAATATATTATAAGGGTAACGCTATTTTTCAGGTCATTATCATTTGCAGAAGCTCGAGGTCTTTTATTAACTGCCCGACAGAGGAGGGCAGTTGAAGACCGAGGGCATCTGCAAATGATAATGCCCTGAAAAATAGCGTTACCGTTATTATCGCTAAAATGGGTAGAATGTTTAACAAAATGAACACAAACAACCGTATCGGCTTTGAAGCATTTCCTGCTAACAACAAACGACGGAGTTCACTGACACACGTTTTACAGGTATGGAAACGTCATAGAACAAAACAAATGAGGTCACTATTGAGAGTCACCACATTCGCCCTTGACCTTTGCCCACACTACCAGCCGCCATTTTTTCAATGCGCAACAACGTTCCAGTTCCAGTCGATGTTTGTATTTCTGCATGTTGCAATTTATGGTACAATCGTTAAGGTTGGCACCGGCAAGAAAGTGCAAAATATCACATCTATATGTGTCGAGTGTGAAGCAATTTGGGGGCATTAACAAGTTACATTGGCCCGCTCAATTCTGATAACATGCGGGCGTTTAAATTATAATTCTATCAATTTTAGCTATAAGTAATGATAAGAAGGGTCAGAATATTTTCCAAGTGTTATTCACCTTTGGTAGTTGTGAGGATAGCCAGGGGAGACAATCTGTATCGGACTCTTCCCTGCAGGCAACGTAACGTTGCAAGTCGTTGCTGACATTGGAGACAAGATCATGCATAATACATATTACAATTCCACTTTGAGATAAATATATGCTACTGACATATTTTGTATTGCCCATAATTATTGAACCTATTGATTATGTTTCAGCGTTTCCTCTGGACTGATTTAAGCACAAAAAGAAAACAAAGCAATTAACCACTGCGAATGCATACGGTGTACAAACGCGATATGATTCCAGAGAGTTACAATTAAATCCAGTCTTTAAATCGGGACAATGGCAGTGGGACTGTTACCCTCCGTATTCAATGTTGTGATTCATGAACAAACACGAAACGCTCTTCTTGTACGGAAGTCATTTCTTTTTCGTCAATCCACAAATAGTATACTCAACGAGCAGCTCACAATAGAATTTTTTTCCGAAAATGATGTTTTAGAGAGAAAGGTCCCTTGATAAGGTACGTTAAACACACTGCAAACCCGATATACCTTCGTGTAGCATTCATAAACGCAATATTTTTGTGTAAGAATTCACACCAAATAAACGTGTAAGAAAATAAGTATATTAAGTAAATCACAACATCGATTTGACTTCGAACATATTGATCGTTTTCAGAGAGATTGGACTACTAAGTTATATTTAAGTTGCTGAATTCAAACACACCAGGTACAGCTTTGTAAAGCATTCTGAATCCCCTGTGGTTTGTCGTGGCATCAGTGTGTAGATGAACCCGCAATGAGTTGCCTCCACTGACAAATACGGGTTTTTCGTCACCACAGAAGCTGCCGAGTGTCTCAGAACCTAGATTGGAACAAAAATCAACAGTTTTATGTGTATGTTTCACATACAGTTTCATATGGAATCCGAGAAGGGACATTGTCGCGTTGTCGCATTGTCGCCCTCTCAAAAACAAGTAAAATGTGGTAAAATAAACCAAAACGCGACACGCGACACGCGATATCGAGACAACGCGACATTTCGCCCATTTGTCGCATTGTCGCGATGTCGCGTGTCGTGTTTTGAATAATAATTTAGTTATTCCTCCAAAGGGTGACACGCGACATAGCGACAATTTTCAAGGTCAAAATATGTCGCGTTGTCGTATTGTCGCCCTATGTAATATGTGTAAAAACATCTAAAAATTGACTAAAACGCGACACGCGATGTTTCTGCCGATGTGGCCTGGATTTTAACAATATTTCAGTTTTTTCACAACCTGTGAGCTTAATATGGGTGAAACGTTCAAAGTGATGAATGTGTATGGTGCTGGGATTCGAACCTATGATCATAGTTATCTAGTGTGACTAAGAGACACAACCCTGCACAGCAAATTGCCTCGCCTTGAATGACAGGGCCACCGTGTGCCGTGATTGCAATGAATAGTAGCGCTAATAATTTGTCTGGCTGCTAAAACACACTTTATTGGCTAAACACACTTACAATATATAAAACAATAAAGCAACAATAAAAGATTTGCGTTAAGTTCAGGAAAAGCAGCCCCATTGCCATTACGAGCACTACTTCATTTTGAAAACCATTGGAGGTAACAAAAGACCAGTGAAGTCTGAAAAAGAGTATAACATTTAGACTAATTGACTTTCTACACATGCGCATCGGTAATAGAAAAGGGCGACAACGCGACAATGCGACATATATTTTGTCGCATTGTCGCGTGTTGCATTTAGTCATAAGATATAATAAATACTATACTCAATATTTTAACAAAGCGCGACACGCGACAATGCGACAACGCGACATTTCATCAAAATGTCGCGTTGTCGCATTGTCGCGTGTCGCGTTTTAGTTAATTTTTAGACTGTTTTTACAAATCCTACATAGGGCGACAATGCGACAACGCGACATATTTTGACCTTGAAAATTGTCGCTATGTCGCGTGTCGCCCTTTTGAGGAATAGACAAAATACTTTTTCAAAACGCGACATGCGACAATGCGACAAATGGGCGAAATGTCGCGTTGTCGCGATGTCGCGTGTCGCGTTTTGGTTAATTTTGCCTCATTTTGCTTGTATTTGAGAGGGCGAAAACGCGACAATGCGACAACGCGACAATGTCCCTTTCAGGATTCCATGGGTACACATACAGAGATACAGTGTCAGTTCCACAATAAGGTAAAATATGTAATGATCATAATCGTGAGTCAAGTGGCAGAGCAAACGTGGAATGGAAGACCAACATCACACATATTTCTGGCCTGCATACATACCATGGTATGAAAATACAACATCACAGTCACTTTCGCTGCTGGCAATCCATAGCCTGGTTTTATATTATATTGTTCTCTTTAATGATGTCGTTTTATGATAATATGCTAGTTTTACTTTGATATCTGTGATACACTAGTAGTTTTACTGTTCTTCACCAAAAGACTTTTAATTTCTAATTTCCTTGATCTATGACTTAGAAATCAATGGTTCTCGTCACGATATGGCTGAAATATTGCCAATGTCCCAATAAATAGTAACTTACTCAATCACTAACAGGCACTGCAGACGTTAATGGTCAACATTGCACTTACTACCTCAGCTCTTCTTTTTTTTAAATGGATCATTGTAAGTACCTTGCAGAACTAATGTCATCCTACATTTAAGCTTCGAAGAACAAGAGTATCAACGGAAGTGAAGTATTATACATTACCATGCTAGAACTTGGCATGTCACTGCATACGCACCGATACAGACATCATGGAGCCATCATCATTATATATATTCTTTGATGCTTTGTATGTATTTCTCCATCATAAAAGGATGAAGAAGAAGGTACAGATCATAAGATTGATCCCGACTTACTGTTTTGTCCGTTATATACAGTTACGTAGTCTCGGCCACAGACCCTTCGTGTGCAGTCGTCTCCAAGTTCCGAGTCGCTGGTATACAATATAACAGTTTGGTTTGGGTGTTTTGTTGTAATATCCCAGGTACATGACTGGAGCCTGAAAACTGACGCATGTTTCTGAACTGTTTGGCCACCAAAAAATACAGTTTGCGAAATGAGCCATATGGTTAGGTAGGATAGCTTAGTTTTTTAGCCTATTTGATTTCGTCAAGCCAAAGGCCAAAGTTAAATTCCCGAAATTCGCATAAAGCAAGAAGCGTAACTGTGATGTTCTTGGTTTATCACTGAAATCGTCGTAAAGCCAATAGCCGGACATTTAAAAATAGTTTAGGAATAATATCATAAAGCTAGCTTATTTAAAGTTACTTCAGTATCGCAATCTGAGCGTGTTTTCTGATCAAGGGGAGACAACAACCAGAAGGGCCTCTTTCATAGGATCGACACTCTTTCGTGGCTGAATTGTCTTTCCCAGTCCTGAATTTAGGACATCAACCTGAAAATTGCCGTTTGTTTTCTATGATAAAGTTATCAATTAATAAATATGGAATATTTCATTGTATGCTCTTTCATTCAATCGTGCTATATTTTAACATATATTTAATATTGTAGATGATATGTTATTAAAGTTACTCACAGGAAGTAGGAGTTTGGGTATCCAGGCGAGGTAAATGTCTTGCCGACAGAAGTTGCTACGAGAGGTACACCGCAGAGGGCTCTCTCTGAATGTGATAACAGTGTTTATATATTACCCACTCAGTGAATGCATTTATTCAAATAGTTAAGTATTATTAAGTATTTATTCTTTAAAATTATGACAAATTTTATATTTATATTGTTTAAACATGACTTCATATCGGCCCTGCAAGGGCTATCGAATGTACATGATCCCGCTGTGTAATTATGTACTTTGCAAACCTCCCAGTTGGCATTGAGAGATGTAGATTTATTCAAATACATTGTTTGATATTGTTTAGACCATGGACTATATGTAACTTCATTGCAAAGGAATATCCAGTTTTGATTTTACCAGAAACAGATAAATTTTGGGATAAAGGAGGCACATCTGTGGAAGCGCTATAGTTCGATCACTACAAATGCTCCTGTTTTCGACGAGACTTCTTGAAGAACTCAGAATCAATTGGACTCCTCCCTTACAGATAATAGTGTTGTGGGTCAAAATGCTTAAGCGTCAGTCTTTACAACAGTATTACTCTCGTACAGATGTGTTCGCGAGACTTCATTGTCCCAATTATTACTTCAATTTCACTAATGCTCACATGATATTGGGCTGGGTCATTTAATGTATCTATGGTATAAAATGTTAAAGTCAAAGAGTAGTTTTGATATAAAAGCAATCACAATTTCGGATCAAACCATTTTCACTTATCCCTCAATTCCCCGACGCAGAAAATATTTGACATGACCCATGCCGCATCACTATATTCAGAATAAGCTTACGTATATATTGTCATTTTGCACTGCAGAAATGTTGTGTTTATACTTTAAATGTTTACGAGGTGTTGTTGATTATGAAGAACGTCAAAGCCTTACCCACCTTTTGATTCGTAATATCTAATTAGGAAACCTCTTTTCGTGACACTGTTATCAGTCTTGAACACAGCGTGGAAGTGTTGGTCGTCATCGACAATGATAGTCCATCTGTTTGAACCACAAATTCTGTGTACATTTGCGGATGTATGATCACCTGGGAAGGGAGGAAATGTAATTGTCAGGATATATTTGCTGTCCCTTCATTTGGACTGTTACATATTACAAAGATAAATTGTAAATGTTATGTTAGCATCAGTAATAGTTAAGGAAAAATTTCAACTGAATACATGTATATGATTCCACATAAAAACAACCCAGAGTGTCATTGAAGCAACATTAATCAGTGAAATTTCTAGGTTCGTTGATCAATTTTCATCATCAACAGGTTTGAGTGAGTTTTGTAATTTCTAACCATAACTATTTTACCGTTATTTATGGTGTATATGGAAAGAGCGTCATAGCGACAGGTGGGAGGTGAGCCTTCGATGTTACTGTACACCATATCAAGTACAACTCTGTAGCCGCTTGTCTGAGGGTAGATGTCCCAAAAGCAGGTTTCATTACTGAAGAAACAACGGTTATATTTGAGTCACATGAACATTACATTTGAAATCCCCTCACTATTTTAATATTCTCTTTTGCCATGTTTGACCTTTCACTAAAAGGCGTTAAAGAAAGTAATATAAAGAATAACACTTCAGTCATATGAAAGCTTACAATGATACTTACAATATATATATATAATCACATATGACGCAAAAAAACAGGAATTTCGTTTGTCATTCAGTTTATGTCCATATGTGCAGCATCTGTTTACGGTTTTACGTACTCAGTATTTCGTCAATAGAATGTATAAAAATCAGCAATGGTAAAAATGAACGATTTCGGTATGGGAGAGCATACATGACGTGAATGATTAAAATAAATATTCTTTCACTTACTTTCTATAGCTGTTAGGGTAGTTAGGAGATGTGAAGTTCAGTGGTTCTCTCTCTGCATAGAGTGTAACGTTGCACGCACCTGTAAAGAACACGCTCACAACAGTATAGACTTCAGGTAAGTATTTTCTTTCGTTGTATCACCTTGATCAAAACTACATTACTTCGAATGTCAGTTGTGAATGCACGGGTGGATATAGGTGAAGATACAGTTTTCTGGTGTCTATACATTGTTGCTTTAAGACAGCAGTTTCATTAACTGTGGGAAGGGTGTTGATTTTTGGTTAATCGGTTAACCTACAGTTTGTAAGCTGCATGAATCTGTGTTTATGGTCAGGAAACAAGTATTTTGCCTCAACATAAAACGACAATATATAATATATATAAACAATGATGGTTTACACGAGTTGTGTCGATGTCAATACACGGGCGCACGCACACACACACACACACACACACACACACACACACACACACACACACACTCTCTCTCTCTCTCTCTCTCTCACACACACACACACACACACACACATACATACATACATACATACATACATACATACATACATACATACATACATACATACATACATACATACATACATACATACATACCACACATCTTTGATATATCCCATAACAGATCTCTGAGCAGTAGGGCTCTATCAATGCATCGATAGTATGTGTGACTATCGCTAGGTTAGCAATTGATAGTTAATTGTTTTTATTAACTAATTATAAACTATAAAACAATTTGTTTTGTATTTTTATTGTTTAGGTACAGACATGTCAGTTATTGAAAGAGATTGAAACTACTTACTATTTATATTTCCGTATTATCAACTTATTTCATATGTTCTTCACATAGATGAATATAATACCACGTACACGAAATATATCAATTTCAATGTAGCACAGGAATGACACAATCCAGTCGGCATAAGTACATTCATTCCAATGTCAACATCTGTTTTTTTCCAGAATGCGGGTGGCATAAAATCTAGAGATTTGATGTAACGTGCAGTATGTGTAAAAAGACATATCCGTTCAAATTAATCATTTTCCTTTAGACTGACGTGACACAAAGCATATTAAATTCCTATAATAGTAAATGTATTAAAACTTATGGTTTATGCAAATGAAAACAAAGTATAAACTCCTTGGATACAAGTAAAAAACCCTTTACTTCCCACCATCAAAGTACCACCAGATCATATTCACGATTCAACAAACTGTTGTTATCAAATCCAGAAACTTGTGGCGGGCTAACTTAGTTCAAACAAACGAAAGGTGATAAGCAGTAACAGAATAGGGATAAGCGTGCATTTCTACACTGAAGACAGGCCGCAGTTTCAGCTGATTAACAATATTTTAGGAGAAGTGTCCACGATAGATTTTTTTTGTTATTTAAACAAAATCGGATTTTTAAATAAATTAATATTAATGTTCGAAAATATACACTCAATGTTCTCACATTGAAAGTAGAATCCTCAATATTAGTATTGAAATCATTATGAAATCGAAAAAAAAAACAGGCCAGAGCTCCATCCCCACCCCCACCCTTGTGCCCGCCCCCGTGATCACAATGATATAAGGCTTTTAAATTTTCCAGTAAGTATTCGATATTTAGATTAAAACATCCACGAAATCACGTGAAACGCCATGAATTGTGTTTTAGTAATGTTTCAGATGGGTGTATGTTGTACATGACACAACAGAAAAGTGACGGGTGCCACCGGTGGGGCAGGTATTATTATCATAGGATTTTATATATAGCGCAAATATCCTCGCAACTAGTACATGCTCAAGGCGCTGGTATTTTTCTCTCGATCATTGGACGTCAATCTCAACGGCACATGTTATTATCAATTTCAATTCCCTGGGGACCATGCAACTCTTACAGCCACTAGACGCAGCGAGTTATTGCGGCTTTCCCTTCCTTAGGAGGTACCCATTCACAGCTGGATGACACATAGTTACAGTACAAGCTGCACGTTGC
Source organism: Haliotis rubra (assembly GCF_003918875.1). Taxonomy (NCBI): domain Eukaryota; kingdom Metazoa; phylum Mollusca; class Gastropoda; order Lepetellida; family Haliotidae; genus Haliotis; species Haliotis rubra. Next base: position 539,308 of record NW_025767038.1, on the reverse strand, counting down.
TGTGTTTGCAGGTATTCACGTGATCACTCTCTGGTCATATACCAACGGATTCGTGAGTTCTTTTAAGTGCACAGGGTTGTGTACTGTACACTAGGGGTTTTGACAACACTGAGAGAGTCACAAAGTTGACTTCAAGGCTTCTACTCCCGGTCTCAAGTGGGCTCAATCCTGGCACCTCAAGCTCGCTGGATCACTAGGCCAACTCGCCCACCATTCCCCAAATCATCACTGTTCATAGTGATTGATAAACACAAGCTCTGTTATCGTATCGCATGGTGATAATCACTTAATTGTCGAGTTCAGACCCGATTTGTTTACAAGCAACACCATACAGCTGTAATACTGCTGAAACAAATATCTCCTCATGATATAGTCACAATTGTACCATCGACTCCGCTTTTGGCAGAGAATATTGATGAATGTGGAAAGGGTTTTGTCGCATCTATTCTCACAAAATTCAAACCTGCGAAGTGCCTTCATGTTCGTGAAGTTTTTGGATTTATCAAACATAGGGTTGAAGTGGAGGGACATACTTTATACGATTTATGAAGAAAAGTACTTAAATACTGTTTAACAGTAATGTATATTCCAAAGAAATGCACCCGGAATGTAACTATACTATTGTATATTCCATAAGAAAATAGACGGTACAAAACAAAAGGGATTATTGTTTCCTTATGAGTCTTCTTTTGTGCCAGTATATACATATCCATTGAATATTTCAACTGATCTAGGAGCCTCGGTGTCTTATACCACGCCATTTTCCAACTTACGGTTATCTTGACTGAACCGAGCCCGTCCCGCTGAGTGTGTAAACATGATATCGCCATTTTGTTTAAACGAATGGCTGGACGGGTGTATGCGTTCGATATGAAATTATGCATTATTTGTACCACACTTATCATATTACGAGTGAAAAATATGAATATTGAAGATGTGTCCCTCAACTAGACATTAATTTAACCCTCTACATTTTCTACATGTGTAGATACACTGCCAGATATGCATTACGGGAATATGATGGCGATACTGCGGTTTGAACTGATCTAAGAGTCCATGTCATTTGAAGTGTTTAATTTGACAAACAGATAATTGAGCACCTCAAAAACAACCACAATAACACTCACCTGAACCACAAACCAAATGCCACAACAACAGGGCACATACCCCAAAGAAACAAGGTATGTTCATAATAGCGTCCCTTCGTCGCCGCCAGCTCTCCCTAGAAAACGACAGTATCAAATTATTCCGCGATGTATCGAAACACCGTCTGTGTACACACTTGTTTGTTGAGACTTTTAAAGCTAGACAAGAGCAATATCACATTACTATATAAATATCCCGATATGGTCCATTTCAACGTCAAAGTAAAGTCCGTGGTGATCACCGAATGGGACCAGGATGTGACCTATGACCTTATCAGATAACAACCGTCTGACAAATGAGTGTTAGACTGACACGTAGTCACATGCCTTCTATACAGTAAGTTATACAGTATTGTCTACACATTTGCATGTTGTGTTACAACGTTTTGTGTCTATATTCAAGGCTTACTAAAGCGCTGTTCATAAATATGCGCTACGTAAGTAAATACGGGAGCAAGTGAGGTCACTTCAACAAAGATACTGAAATCCATACCACCGCCAAGTGCTGGTAAATACAAGAAAGAACTAAATTCACTAAACATTGTTCCAATTTTAACACTCGAACTACATTCTAAATTGTACAGTAATTGCGATGCGATGTATTCTTATTAATTATGTTCGCTGTGATTAATGTTTAGCTAATTAGCATAAATATGTAAACATCATATGTTAATGATACACGATATGACGACGTGTGAGTTATAGATGTGTGGAAGTCGCATAGTAAAATGTCACTCTAAGCTGATGAAATTAGCAAGGGCGAAATACTTCTATGGGAGGGGGTTGAGGCAAATAATTATGATGAATATGAATCTATACATAAGGAGATTCTTGAGGGGCATTTAGAAATTGGTATTCAAGTAAAAGGCAAAGATTATGGATGACAACTTCTACTTTATTGTATGTCACAACGTTTCTGGGGCTATTCCTTGCCCCTTCGTCAGGTGAATTGTAACAAACAAGATACATCAACGAGTATATATGCTAAATGTACAAGAAGCCAGTGTTGCCGGTATATACAATAAATTGGATAAGAAACGGGAGATGAAAGAGTGACATGTACTGATGATAGGTATTGTTTACACAAGGGAAGAGTTTATACAAGTGATTAGCATTTTTTGAATAGAAGCCAGTAAACTAAGTATTTGTCCACATATCATTAGATATAAACCCTAACTGTTTAAACAATGATCACATGTGTATATCTTCAAAGGCTTTCAGCGAAAAACATGCGATTGAGTGCATAAGGGCATGTTCGCGTTGTCGCCTCCTATAACATTATGCAACAAAAGTCCACTCAATCAAACCACAAAAATGTGACAACGTGACATTGTTGACGTTTGTGGCATTGTCAAGATTATAATTGTCGTGTTACTGCATATTTGGACCCCACGTTTACGGATTTATGACAGGGCGACAGTGTGACAAAGCGATATATATTTCAACCTTCAAAACTGTCGCGTTGTCGCATTGTCACCAATTTGTGAATATATCATTCATAATATCATTGCAAGTCACTGACAATGCAACACAAGTGGCCGCAATGCTAATTCTAACAGTCCGTTACCATACCCGGTTGAGGCACACAGCGTGTCCACGTCAAAAAGAGCTCTACTAGTGAATGAATAGTGTGTACAGAATCGCAAATGTCATAATATACAATTTACTGCTGCATTGCGTGTACTGTTTATGTCGATTATATACATCGTATCCAGGTGTGAAACAGCCCGTAGTGTTCAGAGTGAAGAGTAAATGAACGACCGTATTAAATGTTACTGACACACATTACTGTTTTACATTTACTATAATTTTATATAATAGATTGTGTGCTGTATTCTTAATATTGGACGTGGTTTTGGTCTTCTTGTGTACATGCATCACAGAAAGCATCTCATCTTAAAGGGTCACTACTCTGCGAAGGTCAGTCCCTAGTATGGTGATCTACTTTCAGTTGTTGGCGATCTATAGTCCGTGTTTTATATTTTATCATACAATGGATAGTGTTCTCGGCAGGATAAAGCCAACGGATATTTTCGGTATCCGTTGGGGTCATATACGGATATCGATGCAAATTAGAGAGGTCATATGCAAATTTCAGGGTCTACTTTCACAGTGTAAACAAACATGGCGTCAAGGGTCGGCGGTCGTGTCCGGATTGACGACCGTGGTTACGGTACTGTCAGTGCTTTGATCCAAGAAAATTCATGCCTGGTTATGATAGATGTAGTAGATTACAAAGCGAAGATAGAAATTCATAGGCTTACGAAGATACCAACATCAGTTCCCCGACCGACTGTCAGTGTTTGCGAGAGAACGGCATAGGAATCCAGGTGCACAATGTCACGCGAACATTAAAGCGTATTTTGTTGTTCAAAAGGTTAATTGAAGGTTTCTGAAGTTTCTTAGACGTAAGCTAAGATTTGTTGACAACAATACGTGCTTTGGCATAAAAGCTTACTGGGAACTAGATGACCTAACGCAGTCAGCTGAGTGATCAGGAGAAAATTATGTCAGCGGGCTTTTGACGTAACGTATTACTCCGCACATATTTGTGACGTCATAGACATTCCACGAAGTTTAGGTTCATGATTTGTGGCATTTGAAATCGCATTTTTTTTTAAATTATAAAGCAAAAATGACATTGTATGATAAATAGGTTATCACACTCGTGTGTTTTGGGATGGTTTATATCCTGCATTAGGAATAATCATTGTATTTAGCTCGCCTGTGTTTTGGGATGGTTAATATCCTGCATTAGGAATAAACATTATGTATTTAGCTCGCCAAGGCTCGCTAAATACAATGATTATTCCTAATGCAGGATATTAACCATCCCAAAACACACTCGCGTGATAACCTATATGTATTGTCTTCTTCAATTAAAATGTTTTAGATTTACATGCTAGTTTTATGTTCATATCTGTGATACTCTAGTATTTTTACGGTTTTACTCTTCAAACTTGTTTTCGTCACGATATGTCTGAGATATTGCCGATGTGACGTTAAATATTAACTCACTCACTCAGCGAAGGTCCGTTCATGAAAAATCATATTAGCTAATTCGATAACCATTGACTGCCGGTCGGCCGTTCTTTGAGACATCTGTTCTATATCAGTCATGTCAAAGCGTGTGCAATGTGATCAGGGCGGAAATATGTCAGTTTGGTCAACCTGTCGAATCGTGTCCTTCGCGTCCAACTCAACATACTGCTAATCTTTCGACACGTGTTATGTGAAATGTTTTGCAATTTGTTCATTTACAAGATAAAGTGATATGTTGCAACGGTGCACTTGACGATTCACGTGACGTCCCAAGTTACAAGACCACTATTATATTATGCTAACATTTGTGTAGCACCGATATCCAGCTCAGTTGCTGGAGACGCTTTTGTTTTTCCCTCGATCACTAGATGTGAGTCACAACGGCACATCGTACTATCAATCGCAACTCCCTGGGGATCATACAACGACTAGGATTGTATATCGTGATCATTATACCCTTAATAACTCTGCCTGGGTGCAAGATGTTTTTCTGCTGCCGAGAAGTGAACATTACCATCACTGTTTGATTGTCACATCCACTGCTATTGTTATATTACTGTTGAATGCCACAGTGATAACTTTGTACTGATTTGAGAACTCATCAATGTTTGAATACAAGTGTTAATGACATCGTATTTCTTTGGTGCTTGTCCTACTTTTACGGATACCTTTCTAGTCTCAACCTGGTAATCAACACATAAAACAAACAACAATATTACGAATCCTCAGTGATTCGAATTCTTTGTGTGTAAAGGCAAGTCAACATGATTTATAAATCCAAAAACGGTGTGTCAGTTGCTGACTACGTCAACGTGGACATCATATTAGTTACACCGTATCTGCTTAAAGTGGGAAGGAAACCCGATATCACATTTCTTTCCATGCTTCAAACCTAGTTCACGGTTAACCTGTTAGTTTCAACTTGGAAATCAACACGTAACGGCATCAATAATATAAGGAAACCATGATAATTCGAATTCAGAGTGTTCAAACAGGGCACCAGGACTTATAACTAAAGCATTTGTTAATGAAATCCTGTGTCAGTGTTTGGCAAAGTCAACGGGGACATATCAGTTATTTTACAAGCTAAAATGGGGAAGGATACCCGCAGTCACACAGGTCTCTGATGTTTCCTTCTCTGGATACAGTTATACAAGGTTAACGAGGTTCTTACAACACTTGATTAACAATGAATACAGTTAAAATCACCGACATAGGGTTCCTGATGCAGTCGTTCCAAAAAGCCAACTGTCATTGTTACTCATTTCAGGGGAAACCATGATTGAGTATAAACCAGTACCATCATAGAGCTCCACACAGTCAGAGGCACATGTCGTACCCAATGTCGAACATCACCACTGTAACATAGATTACGTATCCCTCAGTGGAAGTGTTGATCGTCCACAGACAGTCCGCATTGCTAAAATTAAAACAATGCAATAGTATTAGCCTTGGCTTACGATTGTACATATGAAATCGAAAATATGCCATTAATGTTGAAACTTAATATTGCATTATCAGAAGATCACTTTAGTTTTTGATTTCACAGGCATTGCAATTACATATCTGAACTTTTACAAATTATATAAACTCATCCTTCAGAGTGAAGGGAGTTAACTGACCACAAAATTTCAGTTTCCAATTTCATGTCTATTATGAGTTATGCCCCTCCTATATTTCTGGTACTGTCCTAATCACGTTCGACGTGTCATATTACTTTCTTCAAGCGAACTCTCGGCCGTTCAAGACTACATGCCCAGTGATCAAATTCTGCTGTCTAAACCTTGTAGTGTTACTGGAATGGGTCCTGAGTCTCCACAGCCAAAAGGAGCAGTTTCAGCACCTCACTGAACCATCGTTACAAATAGTTCTGCAATCACATATGTTCTCCTTTAACAGACCATGGTAATCAGACACACTCACATGTGAGGTGAAATTGGGTTTAACGTCGTGCTTGACAATATTTCGCTCATATGACGACGTGCATGCGTGTGTATGTGTGTGTGCGGCTGCTTGTACTAGCCCAGACTGAAGCTGGTTTTATAGTGCTAGCCCACTGAGATACCATGCCGCAGTGAAGCATGAATACCCCACTCAGACACATTATACTGACTCCGAGCCGACCAGTCCTTGTTGTACCCATTAATGCCGAGCGCCAGGCAGGGACCAACAAGTACCATATTTTAACGTCTTTTGGTATGACGCGGTCGGGGATCGAACCCGCGACCTTCCGCTCTAAGGGCGGACGCTCTAACCACTACACCACGGAGGCGGTCCACTCACGTGTACTCTGTGCATGCATGTGTATGTGTGGCTGCTTGTACTAGCCCAGACTGAAGCTGGGTTTATTGTGCTAGCTCACTGAGATACCACGCTGCAGTTAAACATGAATTCCCTACTCAGACACATTATACTGACTCCGGCCAGTCCGTGTTGTACCCATTAATGCCGAGTGCATGGCGGGGAACAACAAATACCATTTTTTAACGTCTTTTGGTGTGACGCGGCTGGGGATCGAACCCGCGACCTTCCGCTCTCCGGGCAGACGCTCGAACCACTACACCACAGAAGTGGTCCACACACACACATCTATACTCATAGTAATCACACTCACAGGTGATCTGTTGGTAGATTATGATAACCACGCTCACATGTACTCTGTTGATAGATCATAGTACACACACACACACACACACACATACTCTGTTGATAGATCATAGTAATCACACTCACAGGTGCTCTGTTGGTAGATTATGATAACCGCGCTCACATGTACTCTGTTGATAGATCATAGTACACACACACACACATACTCTGTTGATAGATCATAGTAATCACACTCACAGGTGCTCCGTTGGTAGATTATGATAACCACGCTCACATGTACTCTGTTGATAGATCATAGTACACACACACACACACACACACACACACATACTCTGTTGATAGATCATAGTAATCACACACACACACATGTTATCCGTTGATAGATGATGGTAATCATACACACACATGTACTTGTTGATAGACCATGGTAATCACACATGCATGTACTCTGTCGATAGACAGTGGTAATGACACACACATATAATGTGTTGATAGACCATGGTAATCACACTCATATATACTCTGTTGACAGATCATGGTAATCACACACGCACACACATGTTACTGATAGATCATGGTGATCACGCACATGGTATCTGTTGATAGATGTACTGTGTTGATAGATCATGGTAATCACACACACATGTACTCTGTTGATAGATCATGGTAATCACACACACATGTACTCTGTTGATAGATCATGGTAATCACACACACATGTACTCTGTTGATAGATCATGGTAATCACACACACATGTACTCTGTTGATAGGCAATGGCAATCACACACAACTTTTACTGCTGTGGTATATTTTATATTTATATTCAATTAGTTCATCGTACATTACATAAAGTAATAGCTGAATCGATAACAGGGGTATGAAATACATGACGATGCTGTTCATCAGACATTCAAACACACCAAGGAAGAGGTACTGACACAGAAGGGGCTTAAGCATACATCTTTGTGCATCTGGCCCCTTCCAAACCATGGCCATATTGAAATTCTTCCCTGCACATTTAACAGTATCATCAATATGTCTATCACTATCGAAATGTGTACACTGGTAGATAGGTCCCATAGTTCATGCGTCCCAAACAAGTATAAGTCAACTGTATATCATATAAGTAAACGCTAAAAATGAACATTATTTATTGTTTTGTTAGATGGTTACTTGTACAAGTGTTAGGGAACAAACTGGTTGTGCAGGCAGCGTATCAAACATACAAATGACCCTTAACATATAATAATAATAATAATAATAATAATAAGGGTACTTATACTGCGCAATACTCCATACCACAAAGGGGCATGCTCAAAGCGCGCACAAATGTTTAAAAACAAACACATCAAAAAGTCACATGAATCAGTATTGTAGTAAATATGAGCTTGGAGAGAGTTACTGTTTATATCGACTGAAAAGGTGTGTTTTGAGGTTACGCTTGAACACTTGAAGGGATGGAGCTGTACGTAATTTAAGTGGAAGTGAGTTCCATAGTGCGGTTGCAACTGAAGCAAAAGAACGGGCACCAAATGTCTTGAGGTTGAATGATGGAGGATCCAGCAGGTGTTGGTTACTGGATCTGAGGGCACGAGCAGGAGTGTATGGTGTGAGAAGATCACACAAGTATGAGGGAGCCGTGGAGTTAACACACTGGTAAGCGAGAGTGAGTACCTTGAAATGAATTCTTTCATGGATCCGTAACCAGTGTAAGGAATCCAGAATGAACTGTACGTCACTGGATGGCTTAGAACGGCTAACAAGACGGGCAGCTTTATTTTGGAGAGATTGTAGGTGCTTTATCTGGGTTTTGGAGGCACGTGTAAGCAGACTGTTGCAGTAGTCCAATCTTGACAGAATGAGGGAGCGAACAAGCAGAGCGGTGGTGTCTTGGGTCAGTTGGTGGCGAATGCTGGATATGTTACGGAGGTGATAGTGAATAGTTTTGCACAGCTGATTTATATGAGTTTCCAGCATTACATTCATTATTTGCTCTTTCAACTTCACAAATGACAATATATAACAAAGAAGGACATGCTCAATGATTTATACTTCACATTCGATACTACAACGTTGGGGATGATTTAACATAGGAACGATGACAACTATCTGCACATGACATCTACTTGGTGGGAATTTCTCTATTTGTGCGAGGTCTTTTTTACATTTACCACACTACACAAAAGATACACGCAGGAAATGTTCTGTATAAATTAAGCACAGTGTCATAGTGACAAAAAAATTATCAACGCCAGGAAATTTGGAAAACATCAGCAAACAGCAAAACGCAACAGCACTGCGATATGTCTCTAAAATGACTCTCCTGCTTGTCAGCTTCAGTTTCGTTGATAACTCTCTCTGTTCACTATACCACTGATCAGAGCATACAAAGTATTTCACTCCAAACCATAGTACGTTACAGAATCGTCACACATGTTGACCTCACAGCCAACACACAGTTCAACCCAAATCATCCGTCTACAGTCAAACAAAATTGCAACGTGCACCTGACGTACATGCTTGTCCATTTGGAGGCGTTATATCTAGCAGTGCATTTTTATGCTGTGAGTAAAGAGGTTTCAATTCACCTTACATGTCTCACATTTGAGGTATTGCATAATACCGCGCGTTCGTGTCATATGTCAGGGATTGGCAAAGAACACACATACTTCATCACAAGTAATCTGTGTGTTTGTTTGTTTTTTTAGAAACGCACTGCATTATTCAAGCTGTATGTCAGTGGTTTCGCAATGTTCCAGGCTGATCCAGACAATCCAGTGATTGACATCATGAGCATCGATCTTTCCAGCTGGTATAAAATGACATCCATTAAACACTGTATCGAACTTTTAATCTGTTAGATGCCTCTTATGACAAGCTTGCTGAAGAGTAGTTTTAATATGTATCCCAACTGGCACCACAAGAAAAAATAGAACAGATCAAAACATAGTTGACAGTTTTGACAGAGGGGTAAGTAGTATCTCACCTTTATGGGGAAACGATGCATCAGAAAAGAGATACGAGATACATTTAAGCTCTGTTAAACTACAGCACACGCATAGGTATATATATGGCACACCTGTCATTCCTCTCCGTCCCACACTGTACAATGATATTCACTTGAAACAGGGTTACACAAGAAATAACAGTCCCACGTGGCAATATTTGTCTTTCTTGTTTCCGTCTGTTGTGCGGTGGTATTATATAATCCAAAGGGTACCAAGTAGTAGAAATTCTTGACTCTAACTGGAGCCAGGTTTGTTAGTCCACATAGGTGTAATATATGAATATGGGTCCTGGTGTGCGATGCTGTTATACTGTTAGAATAATGTCAAAACTTGGTAGAAACTCGCGGAGTAATCATTTTACGCATCTGAAGACTTTACCGTTTACACTGTTGTGCACGTCTTGCAAGGATTAAAACTAACGGAAGAATTCACCCTACTATTGTACAAAAAATAACAGATGGCGTGTTTTACAGAGGTTATGAAGAAGCTGTGTTTAACAATTGTTAATAGGGTGTGTGTTTTGTAATTAAAAATATCACATTGATTAGGTGATAGTCATTAACAATTACAATTGTCATATTATGTCACACCGTCTGTGATTTTCCTTTGCCTTGTCCTTCCCGTTTTGTGATCAATCTTGTGACCACTCACACTACTTAGTTTGAAATACAGTTGAGCACAGCCTCTGACATTCTGATGTTGTTAACATTACATATGTTGGATCAGAGCAAGACGGACAATCGTGTTGATATAGGCACGCATGTGCGGGGCTAGCAACTGGTTATGAAAAAAAAGGTGATCTGATAAGCGTGTTTGATTTGTTCGGATGTCGGTTGGGGCTACCGCAGACGAGGCCTCGCAGTTACAATTAGGCGTTACAGTTACATTGTGAGGTGATCTACTAATGGCAGTCTTAGATGAGTGACAGGACGCCATCATGACCATACCTTATGCCGTTGGAATATGTGTTTTATTGTTTGGGCCGCTGGTCTCAGGTGAGTGTCATATATATTCGTTATGACATATATTATAATCGATAACTTGTGTGGAAGGCCGTGATTTGAGGCTGATATATGGTCCTGCTTCATTTCGTGTACTCGTATGAGCTGAAGTTCATGTAGATCTCGATACTGTTAGTGAGTACTTAGGATTTACCCTATGTCTGTCTGGGTCAGTTGCCATGTTTTGTTTGTACGGTCCAGAGCTGTTTACTAGGAGCGCTCTGATTGGACGAATGGAGCACGCTGTAGCGCGCATCAGTCATTTGTCTGAATGACGAGCAGCTGGTTAGAGGTGAGAGCTCTCTCGCACCAGTACGTTCTGAATAAGACGACACGACTCCCTTTCTCTTAAGATGATTCTTGAATAAAGTATTCTTTCGTGGTATGGTTAAGTAGGGTTAGACGGGGTGGGATGATTCATTTTGCTGGCTCTTTCAGTGAGTCTACGCATTCTATTTTGTAGGAATGTTAGCAAAGCCATATCCAAAATTTCACATGTGTGGGTAATGTGGTTAACCAGATATTTGTCATCACAACACATTGGGGTATAATATTTGTAACAAAATTGCAGAAAATAAAAACGATTTGTCTATTGGTACCTCTTGGATAATGGTATGCCCTCACATAATGTCATATAAAATATGTTCAGTATAGTATTGGATGACTTCCCGTCATGATCAACAGTCAAAGATTTGGATTGCCTGATTTATGTTTAGTCGGGGGCTATTTCTAAGGACACCCCCATATTAATCTTTCAAAAACATTGTGTCCAGATATTCAAGCTGGCACTGTTTACAATATATTGTGAGCTGACACTTGTGTGACCATTCAGTATTTAGTTTGAACCCATGGCATCATGTATGCAGAAGGGAAAACATTAGAATAAGCCATGCCCTTATGATTACGTCATCTGAAACGGGGGATGGATAGTGTCTGCAAAACGAGCTCTTTCAGTCAACATGAAGGGGGGAGTCACTTTAACAAGCGATTGTAATTTCAAATTGCTTTTTATGAACTTTAATGTCTAAGTGTGATTCTAGGTGACTTCTATCAATCTCAAACACACAATATATTTCTTGCATATTTTGTTTCCTGAAGTTTTTGATGCATTTATTGTAGATTTTGCGTTTTAGTGAGGGTACCAAGATAAAAGGTCAAACAAACTGGGGATCGTGAGACTGGAACATAGCAAAACCAAATTGCTTGAGCTTGACAGATAATATGTAGAAAAATAAAACATAAAATTTGTACTGCATTTGTATCGTTTTCTTGGTGATTCTACATACTTTTTGATCGCCCCTCGTATATGGTTACATCGAAGATGAATTTCTCTACAACTTGAGGGAACCAACTGCAAACCTTAAGCGGATGGGTTGCAAGGGGATCATGCATCAAAATTGCTGAAAAGCATGTACAAATATCGTGAATAGCTGCGTTTTGGTGTTGAGTTTTGTTAAGAATTCGCCAATTTTTACTGAGTTTCACCATATATTGAACTCATGACAATAATCTTTTCAACGTTACGAATTTGTTTTACAATTAGAAGATAAAGCTACTCTGTTTTCAAAAATACAGTTTATACTGTGAGCAAGTACAATTATTTGATTTTCTTCAAGCGAATTATTGATCTCCCCTACTGTATGACAATCGACTCGCCCAAATGCAAGCCGTGAACTAAGTTTAGTCGCCGCAAACTTTATTCACGGAAATAATTGTTGATGACCACCTTACTATTCCCAATTTGGAAAAGACCTTACATGCCACGTTTTATGTGGGATACACTGACAGTGGAAGTGGAAGGACTGGGCATTACGGCCGAGACGGAAGCGGTCAGGTTAGGACGTGTGGGCCGACGTGTGTTGTCGACGTCAACACACGAAGATCTGGACCCGCTTTGAATATACTTCCGCTTTTGCGCTGCTGACGGAGTTTCGTAGTTTCTTCACTGGGATTAGGGTCAAGAAATTCTTCTTCAAACCATTCGCTTTTCACTTACAAAACACCAAAGATGCTGCCGAGATAGAAATTGCCGATGTCCGACATGTTTGTTTACAAACAATAGGGTCAACGAGTTCGTTGTATTCATACGCGGTAATTCGGTCACTTTAATTAGCGGTCCTTAAACTGTCATTTAAGTACGGTTTTGATGAGCTCTCAGCCAATCAGAATCGAGTATCACACATTGTCGTCTAGAATGGATCAGTTCATGTGTAAACAGTACTTTTAAAAAGTATGGACTATTTTGCTAAATCTCGTTTAGAACAGTTGACTGAAGTAAGTGGCTACATTTACACTAGTGAGTCTAAACTTTTGATGGGTAATATATTTTTCGTTTCTACAGAGACAGGGCACGTGTTTGATTGTGGTAGTTCATTTCTCAGCGCCAACATATCCACCTGGGGAGTTTTGTCATCCCCTGGGTACCCAAACTACAACTACAGCAAGTAAGTATACTTAATCGTTGTTGAAAACCCTATTGCTTGTTGGCACATGCATACAGTGAATTCTTCCCAGTCGTTTTGGTGCTTCAATGTACACTGCACAGTTGTCAAGGGCTGGAATGCCAAACAAAAGCGCATCATGATAACAATCAAACATCATAGCTGTCTTGCCGTTTACACAGATCGCTAGGGCTATATACTGTTCATAAACATCTCACATAAGGACACTAAAATAATGTATTGTGATTAGGCAGCTGTAGGAAATAACGATCGATTTATTCTTGATTCCAGATATGAATTTGTATCCCATCATCGGCTACAATGGATAATGGATATGATACGTGTATGGTACTTCATAATACAACAGTAACATGACTGCATTCATTCATGTCGATGTCAGTGACACACATACCAGAATTATCATGAATTATTGTTGAGAAATACCATTAGTTACTGGACAGTGTTTGGTCCTGCATCTTTACAAACTCTACCTAATAATCAAATCATCCTTGATGACTTCAAGTGATCCTGATTTGGAAACATTCTGAGGGCTTTCTCGTTCTCGCTCGAAGACAATGCTGCAGCTGTTGAGTAACTGGGAACCGCATCCCAATGGACAGTAGTCATAAGATGGAAAATGGATGTTATATATCATCTTGGGATTATAGGTAATTATAAGGAACAACACTAATGATATTGATGGAGAGTGTTGTGGACATGAGACTCCTGTACCAGATGATTCAGCAGGCTTTTGCGTGCTGTCTGATAAGCTTTCTGCCGCGCCAGCATAGAATGTCGTATTTTTTTACCCAATCTGCGCCAACGTTTAAGAGTATGATTTCTTTGTAGCAACATGGACTGCAGATGGACAATCACTGCACCCGGTGGACATATAGTAAAAGTCGACTTTGAGAATATTTCTTTGGATGACAAATCCTGCGCAAAAGACTACCTTAACATCAGTGACGGTAAGTACAATGTTCCATTTGTACACAAGTACTAAGATATAGCGCATTGGTTTGCAATTATCAATGATCATTAATTACTATCAATCGCCTCAAGCTGTCTTAAATGCATGTGCCATGGGCATATCTTCACTGGAATAATTCAATGTATTTATCGAAGGTCCCACGCCTTTCGACCCACGGTTGGGTATATACTGTGATGACATCACGGGGTACATCGTCAGCTCGGGCAGCGCCATGACAATCACCTTCCACACTGACAGCTCTGTGACAGACAGAGGATTTTCTCTGAAATACATTGCATGGATACGAGGTACTTTCTATAGTTTTGTAAATTGCTTTTGATAAACCAACGTTTTATGTTTAATTTGGTGACTTTGAAATAAGTTGGTTTTGGTTAATGCATATAAAAATGATGCTGTATGGCCTTAAGCAAAAATACATGTAAAAGGGAAATCGATTTCCTTCCATAGTTACAACATAGAGGGGCGGTGGGGTAGCCTAATGGTTAAAGCGTTCGCTCGTCACGCCGAAAACCCGGGTTCTAATCCCCACATGGGTACAATGTGTGAAGCCTATTTCTGGTGGCCCCCGCCGTGATGTTGCTGGAATATTGCTAAAAGCGTCGGAAAACCAATCTCAGTCAGTCAGTCAGTCTTTCCATAGTGAAACAATCTGTGTTTCAAAACAATTCCTTTTGTGACACATTTGTTATATTCCCTTGTAGCAATGGTCTCTAACCAGCAAGATGGGGTCAAATTGCCAAGGTTATGCGAACTCTTTGAAGCCAGAATAACACAGGGGACTCATCATGTGTTGCTTTATACATGGCAGTTACTCTAATCTGGTTTGGGAAGATTGTTTAAAATGTGCAAACATCAGTTTTGTGCATACCACAACTTTTGATTCGGGATGACGATGTAAACTACTTGTATATAACGTCATACCAGACCGAGTGCATCTGAGTTGCAGTCTAACTCCCAATTGAAACTTCCGCATTGAGGTTACCTTGACCTAAGTATCACTACGCGCAAGCGATATATCACACATGTGTACGTGAGATCGCATTCCTCCGCCTGACGTCATCAATCAAGTGCCAGGTTCTGATTATGAAAGAAACAAAACAGAATAATTGACTCAACACAACTTCCATTTAATAACTATTCAAAGAAATAGTTAAACGATTTCATTTGGGATACTATTTAGATTCATTATCGTCATTCACACCCTGCAGGCGACCACATCTGATAGCCGTGCAATACGGAAGTTGGAAATCAATATTGAAATCGCTTAAGCTCGATATCACTTTTGCAGGGCTATATTGCTGACGTAAACTGAAATAGGCACGTAATAAAACCTGCCTTTTTATCCATCCGTCGAAATAACAATGACAAGAGCTCCATTTATCCATACATCCCTATTATATCATTTCAATGTACGTCACAAAGGAGTTGGCTTCTCTTTTATGTATTTATGTGAATTAATTTTACATGTTTGACACAGTTGTATGTAAAACGTTAAAAAGGCAAACTTGTTTATATGTGCCAACAAATGGAGGCGGTCTCGTTGCCCTGCTGAAGTGTTGTGAAAGTTATTTATTTTTTAACGAAAAAAATTCCTAAACATGTAATTCTCTACAATGTCAATGATTCAGAAGCAAAACATTTATTATTTTGGTTAAAGATGGAGGATGTGACACCTGAGATATTTGTGTATTTTGAAAGATTAGTAACCCACCCCTTTTCGTAATGCTTCAAATGGTATACTGCCTCGTGTCTCCAATTGCATCCGCTTCATCAAAGAGTGAGTGAGTGAGCCGCTTTTAATAATATCAAGGCGGGGACACCAGAAATAGGCTTCACACATTGTACCCATGTGGCGAATCGAATCCGGGTCTCCGGCGTGACGAGGAACACTTTAACCACTAGGCTACCCCACCGCCCCGCTTCTTCTTAGAAACTCCTCATGAAACCAGTGTTGCAGAACTGTTTAATATCACAGAAATGCTTCCATGTTTCAGGGTGTGGCGGACATAACGTCGTGCTAAGCAATGAGACGAAATATATTTCATCACCAAATCGTCCTTTTTCTTATCCAAAGTAAGTATACGGCACACGTTACAGGATAACACGGTAACAATATCACTCTAAAAACAATACACGAATCTTTCGTTTGTCTTCATACTGTTAATTGAGCCCTAGGTGATGTTTTGCTTTCATGTTGATGTTTATGCATCACATGCATTTAATTCTATTCTGATGTACATGCTGCTGTGCAGTTTCGTTGTACGGAGCTTGTGTTACAGCGGGTAAAGGGATCAGCAAAATGTTGTCTTATATACACCTAGAGCCACTTGGAGAAACATCCACAATATAATACCCGTAGTTTCCGTGAAAGTTGATCTAAGATATATATTGTATTAAAATCGACTTAAATTCTCTTAAAACGTCTCCTAGAACACATGGTAGATATAGTGTCTTCCGATTTAAGGTCGAGACATCACCCCGTCCCGAACGTACAAAATAACGTTTATCGATCAACACATCATGTTCTTCATTGTTCTTTGCGTTCTATGGCGAAGCTATTTTAGTGACATTATTTCATATGTACACTCGTAAGGCAAGGCTTAGACTAATGCCTTGTTTCAATTTTAGAAATGTGGACTGTGAGTGGACAATCAGCACTTCCATTGAGGGATACGTAATCCATGTTACAGCACCGATGTTCGACATTGAGTACGGCTCCAGATGTACCCGTGACTATGTGGAACTCTATGATGGTAATGACGACGAGGCACTGTGACAGTTGGCCTTTCTGAATGACTGTACCAGGAACCCTATGTCGATGATTTTAACTGTATTTCTTGTAAGTCCATCCTCGATAATCTCCAGGGTATTCGTTACGATAACTCTCCACTATACCCTGGATGCATCTACGGCTCGGTCTGATGATTTTATCACCTCCTTTGGTTGGCTTTTTATCCAATCAGGTGTCTACGCTGGGAAGTTGAGCGTACCAATCACAACTCACTTTCGCTCCTTAAATTATTTAACCGTATAAATTTGGCAATACAATTGATGCAGAGGTACTCTGAAAGAGGTAGAAGGAGTTCTTACATATATTTTTCAGACCTTTCAATTTGTATTTATGATTTCCCCAATCAGTGTGGCACTGCGAACCAATCTTCACGGCTGCGACCGCTATCTTTGTTGACACTGGCAAGTTCGGTTGTAGCGGCGGCTTAGCTGATTGGCTACTGCGAGAATGCGGAGCCAGCAAAGGGAGGTAATAACATTATCGGGCCGAGCCATAGTGAGTGAGTGAGTGAGTTACAATTTATCATCACATCGGCAATATTTCAGCAATATTGTGACGAGAACAATTAGTAGTTATACATAGTAATTAAAGTAAATTACAAAAACCTGTCAACGAAGGACAGTAGAATAGCTAGATTATCACAGATATGAATTTAAAACTAGTAATTGTATCTAAAACAGCTAACTATAGATGACAATACAATTATAATTTATATAATAACAGGCTATACATTGCCAACATCTGAAGGTAGATCACCATAGTAGGGACCATGGGGACTTACAGTACATTTGCTTCCTGCATGGACACTAGCTGGATTTACACCATCCCGTCAGCCATTAGCAATCTAGCCACAAATTAAAAGAATCTATATATATACTACGATTAAAAATAATAGTAGGTTTAAATTTACATTGAATGCTTTGGGACTTACGCACCCTCTCAGGAGGACAATAATTTTACAATACTTCAACCCCCTTTGAGGGTACAGCCACTAACAATCCCAGTTACTAATCTAAACTATCAATAATAAAATGCTTATCTATCCGAGCCGTAGATGCATCCGGGGTACCTGTGGAGATTTTTCGGAACTTATACCCTGGAGATTATCGAGGATGTTGTATGTCAAATGTCGTTAGAATCTCGTTAACATTGTATAACTGCGTTCAAAGTAGAAAGGGCGGTGGGGTAGCCTAGTGGTTAAAGCGTTGGCTCGTCACGCCGAAGACCCGGGTTCGAATCCCCACAAGGGTACAATGTGTGAAGCCCATTTCTGGTGTTCCCCGCCGTGATGTTGCTGGAATATTGCTAAAAGCATCTAAAACCAAACTCAGTCCGTCAGTCAAAGTAGAAAACATCAGTATCCAGTGTAAATTCGGGTTGACACAAGATTTGATTAACAGATTTTTTTAGTTATAAATTCTGGAGACCTGTTCAAGCACACTGGTTTATCAAGGTTTCGTTTTATGATTGATGCTGTTACGTGTTGATACCATTTCCCAAGTTGAAACTAAAACGTTAGCCGGGAAGTAGTCCGTAAAAGAGCTAGGTTTGAAGCAAGAAATGAGTGAGTGAGTGAGTTAAAATTGTACATCGCATCGGCAATATTACAGCCAAATAGCGATGAAAACAAGGTAATCACTTTAAAAAAATCTGTCGA
Organism: Haliotis rubra; assembly: GCF_003918875.1. NCBI lineage: Eukaryota > Metazoa > Mollusca > Gastropoda > Lepetellida > Haliotidae > Haliotis > Haliotis rubra. The sequence goes on along the minus strand of NW_025767038.1, from coordinate 520,624 downwards.
TTAGTAGTGAGTGAGTACTGTTTTATGCCGCTTTTAGCAATATTTCAGCAATATCACTGCGGGGGACACCAGAAATGGGCTTCACATATTGTACCCATGTGGGGAATCGAATCCGGGTCTTCGGCGTGACGAGCGAACGCTTTAACCATTAGGCTACCCCACCGGACAGTAAAACCAACTTGACAATCACAGACATATATTTAAAACTAGTAATGAAATCTAAAATACTTTAACTATAGAGGACGATACAATATGAAAACAGGCTATAGATCGCCAACAACTGAAGGTAGATCACCAAACTAGGGACCATGGGGACTTACAGTACATTTGCTACCTGCATGGACCTTAGCTGGATTTATATCATCCCTTCAGGCGCTGGCGATTGTAGTAGAATTAAGCCATAAATTAATCACAAAAAAAATACGTTTATAGAATCCGGTAAGTTTAAATTTACTTTAAATGTTTCGGGACTTACCTACCCTCTCAGGAGAACAATAACTTTATAATATTTAAACCCCCCTTTGAGGGTACAGACACTAAGCAAAGAAGTGTGATATCGGGTTTTCTTCCCACTTTAAGCAGATACGATGTAAAGTAAAGGATATGATGTCCACGTTGACGTAGATAGCAATTGACACCCAGGGTTTTTATATTTTATAAATCATGTTGATCTGTCTTTACTCAAAAAATTCGAATCACGGAATATTCGTACTATTATTGTTTGCATTACGTATTGATTCCCAAGTTGAAGCTAAAAGGTTTTCCGTAAAGTATGTGTGAAACAAATCAGCAGCAAAAATGTGATGTAATTAAAACTTGTATGACAGCACAAAGTTATCACTGTGGCATTCAACAGTAATATAACAAGAGCAGTGGTTGTGGCAATCAAACAGTGATGGTAATGTTCTCCTCTCGGCAGCAGAAATCCATCTTGCACCCAGGCAGAGTTATTGAGGGTATAATGATCACGATATACAATCCTAGTCGTTGTATGATCCCCAGGGAGTTGCGATTGATAGTACGATGTGCCGTGGAGACTGACATCTAGTGATCAGTAAATCATCTTGCACCCAGGCAGAGTCATCGAGGGTATAGTAATGACGATATACGATCCTAGTCTTCGGGCAACTTGAGATGTCAGGTGAGATGAGTGAGTGAGTGAGTTGATATTTAACGTCACGTCGGCAATATTTCAGCCATATCGTGACGATCAGGTGAGATGAGAGGCAACAGGAGTGTAGTACATTTCAGTATCAAATATAACACCTGTCTAAATACAACACACCACTGCCCCCATTGAATACCACGTGCACAATGTATTGCACTTGGAACATTATCTTACCTTCATGTAAAATACTTTAATTTCATTGGTCAATGACGGTTTAACAAGTTCCCGTGTCACCCTCTCAGGGTGACAGCTGGAAAAAATATTACCCGCTGCCACGGTAACCGCCAAGCTCTCCGCCGAGAAGGTGTATCGCTAAACAATCGTATGACGTCATAATATGACGCATGCAGTGTCCGGAGTTCGAAAACCGTTCGATCAGCTCTTTTTGAGTTCACTATGTACAGATCTATTTTACCGACTTTCACTGCTTTATTTAAGCTATTTTATACATTAAGCCGTTTGCACACTCAGCTTAAACATGATTAACCATTTTATAGCAGTATTAAGCTTGTCAGAATATGCTTCAATGATTTAAAACATTCAGTCGAGAGGCAGACGCCATTTTGTTTACGTGTCATATAGTCGATAGCCTACCGGCCTACCGGCTCGGGTGACACTGCTACAAAGAGGCGTACATCAGACCGTATTACCCTCGAGAGAAGCATACAACTTATACAGTAACACAATGAACATCACTGCTGCGTTACATTACCATAATTATAAACGATGCTGTTAATGTTGTGTCTACACCAGAAGGTAAAAAGTCATTTAGAATAGCATAGTTTCATCCCGAAATAAGACCAAAGCAAAGACTTTTTTAACGCAATATATCTCTCAAAAATGTTTGTAAAGTTCGCTGATGTTATTTGTTCTAATTATGACATGGGCTCACAGGTTATATATTCTGTCCATAGTCACGGGAACAAATGAAACCTCCCTCGGTCGATGGTGTAGGTCAGATGGACCAGATACAGAGAGCACAGGGCAGCGAATGAAAGTTCGATTCCACTCGGATGATTTGATTACACGCAGCGGATTTATCTTGGCCTTCGTTGCTGGCGAGCCAACAACCTCGAGCTCTGACAGTACGTATTTCAGTATTTTTTCGTTCATTTCAGAATGCACTGAACCTTTCATTGAGATCCATAAATTGTCATCCCAAATGCATGTTTCAGCCATTTCACATTTCATTTTATACGTTTTATTTAACACCTGGAGAGTCCTTTGCACCGTTATAACATACTACTAACGACGAATACTTAAATGAACAAATGGGTAAAACAAGCAATATGTAAAATTGGGCCAGAAGGGAACGCTTGGTCAGAACGGCCTAGATTCGACCAGGTCTTGTTTCCTGGACTTATGTTCGTTAGTGCGATAAGCTGATAGGCTTTGACATGACTGATACAGCTTCAGAACAGTTAGGTAAGGTTTCGTTCGTCACACCGGCGACCTTGACGTCCCCTAGTGTGTGAAATCGACATCTGATATTCACCATCTTGACATTGCTTGAATATTGCTAAAAGTGGCTTAGAAACCACACTCACGCAAAGTAGCCTTAAAATACACAGACTCACACTGTCCCATCGTGCCAGAGCGTTATGCCACCAGGTTTAGCGGGTGTAATTGTCGTTGCATCGTAATTGTCCCTTGACCTATGTGAGTCTACATAATCTGGAAGTTGGGCAGCAACTTGACATGGTTAGAGATTCCTGGATTGCTGCAACAGTGTCACAATACCACAATGCTGATGCAATAAAATAACTTCACAGAATCTTATGCTTCTATCTCAAAACAGTACTCAACAATACAAAATACAAATGGCTTGTAAGATCATGTAGCACGCATATTTAAAGGATTAAAATTTAAGAAGTCCTTGAACTTGACTTTTATTTGTTCAGCTGGTGCGCCCAATAACTTAGGAGCCGTTCTTGGGGGTGTATTTGGCGGCATTGCGGCTCTGGGTATTGCATCGTGTTGCTGCTATAGAATATGCTCCAGGAAGAAAGCCATGTCCAACGAGGAGCAGCAGAGGAACAGATCACGGGAAGACAACGTCTCCTTCATCAACATCCCCAGCTACGCGCAAACTACGCCTTCTGCTCCTACTGCCCCTTCTCCTTCTGCTCCTACTGCCCCTTCTCCTACTGCTGCTTCAGCTCCTACTGTTCTTACTCCTCCTTCTGATCTGGAGATCAAGTTTCAACCACCTCCTTCTTACAATGATATCCTGGAGGATGATCCCCCACCGTACTGTCAGACAGTTCATCTATCAGACATACAGCCTGTTGTGACGTCATCCCATATCAGTGCATTTGAATATCAAGAGATGGATACCCATCAGGACCCATTTGAGTGACAGTTTCACATACCGTACATGTTTGCATCACTGGAGTAAACAGAACACGGGACGCATACGTGTCTATCATCCAAAACTGTGCTACACTGGAGATATTGCTTGTGTGAGATCAAACGATATTCCTAGGAGATTTTGTACAATGCCAAAACGTCAGAACCTGATGACATCACAATGCTATGACGTCATACAGTTGGTAACGTCACAATACTATGACATCGCAGCACTGTAAGTCTAATGGCAGTATCGTGTTCAGTACGTTTTTCATTGAAAACTAATAAAGAGTGATTTTTTATGATGAATAGAATCTCACCCTCGTGTCTTCAGATATCAAACATATCACCACTCGTTGATAAAAGTGTTGTTTTTTTCACTTTTGTCAACTTGTGGTGATATATTTGATATCATAAGGAAACGCAGGTGAGATTCTCTACATACTCATGCACACATTCTTTTCGTCCATATTAACTTTGAGGGAAAATAACCTACCTAATTTTTGAAAAATCTATTATTTGATATTCATCAATCAAAAACATTCAGCGTAATTAATGCAAGTTTGGAAAATGTGACTTGCCTCTTCTTCATATTGACTTATTAATGGGGTGATCAAATGGCTACCATTTATTAAATGTACTAAACGCCTGACAATATGTTTTCGTGGCGTGATGTAAGCAAAGGTTACTCTCATCAGTTTCTGAATACATTGTTGCATTCTTTTTAAAAAAGTACCAAAAACTTTCAGCCACATCAAAGTAACTAAAATCGAGTTTTGTGCATTTTTAATTTTATAAAAAATGAACGCCTGCGATCGCAAATGATATCAACGTCATCAAATCTTCTGAATCAACCAAAAATGTGATATATAGTATATATACTTATATTGTGACATCTAGGGCCCGAACTGTTTGGGTCCTGCACGATGTTGATAGTTTAACTGTATACAAACAAAGGACAGGTGGCAGGTTTTGCAAATGGCAGATCGCTTTAATAAACACTGTCTTAACAGGTATTAGTAGGTCAGAACAAGCGGAAATTTGTAAGATAGATAGTGTCACGTGCTGTGTTATATATTGTGTAATAATGTTTCAAGTGTATGACAATGTACAGTGAGGGAGGGGGAGAAATGACAGGTGTGCTATATTTATACATATGCGTGTGCTATATTCAAACAGAATTCTGGAAGCTACTACAATGTTCAGCAAACCCTACGGGCCTTTTCATTCGAACATATTCAGAACCAGGGAATCTTCAGGTGTCTTAGCTACATCACTTGTTTCTTATTTCACAATACATCTCACGGTACAGTCAGTCTGATTTCATTTCAGGCCGACGAATTGGTCACTATCACAAAATCTAATAATTCCAGCAAAACCAAATTTTGTACACTCACTAAAATCGACAGACCAACTCTGATGATTTTGGAGACCCGAAAAAAAGGATGTTTTACAAACGATCATTATTTTGTTGTCACTTTTGCCTATTTTTACGAGGAATACCACTTGCTGGTAGAACAGCCAGAATGCGAGTTTCGCGTGTGAAATTGAAATGCTACTACACATGCTTGTTGATTACCTGGCTGTACGGTATTGGTCACACAAGTCCACCCGTTTAGGACACATGTATACAGAGTACTTTAATCTCCGTGTTCCCATCCCAGGTTGATTTCTCTCTTTCAAACACATGAGCGTATCTTTAAGTGGTTCTATTTTCTCGTGTTTTCTATGATGCATCTTTCCCATGGTGTTGACATACTACAGATCGTATCACCCCTCTGTCAAAGCTGTCAACTATATGTGTTGAACAGTTCTATTTTCTCGTGTGGTGCTTGTTGAGATACAGATTAGACCTGGCCTTCAGCAAGCTTGTCATTTTTTTAATAGGATATTTATAGTGCATTCTCAAGGCGCTGGTATTTTTTCCCTCGATCATTGGATGTCAATCTCAACGGCACATCGCATTATCAATCTCAACTCCCTGGGGAGTATACAACTCTTGCAGCCACTAGGCGCACAGAGTTATTGTGGCTTTCTAATCCTAACGAGGTACCCATTCACAGCTGGGTGGACTGGGACACACAGTCAGAGTAATTTGTCCATGTTCACTGCACGTTGCTGTACCCGCAACTAAGTGTTTGCACGTATTTATGTGGCCACCATCTGGTCAAAAAACCAACGGATTCATGGGTTCTTTTAAGTGCACAGGGTTGTGTACTGTACACTAGGGGTTGTGACAACACTGAAAGAGTCTGCACACAAAGTTGACTCCAAGGTTTTTACACCCGGTCACAGGTGGGCTCGATCCCGACACCTCAACCTCGCTGGATCATTAGACTGGCGCCTTAGCCAGTTCGCCCACCGCGTCATAAGAGGCGTCGAACAGAAGTTCGATACAGTGTTTAATGGATGTCATGTTATACCAATTGCAAAGATCGATGCGTATGATGTCAATCACTGGATTGTCTAGATCAGCCTGGGAAATTACGTAACCGCCGATACACAGCTTGAATAATGCAGTGCTTTTCTAAAAACAAACATTACTTGTGATGAAGTATGTGCGTCCTTGTCGAACGCGCTCATCCCTGTCATAACCTGCTAACCTGGCACGAAATATGCAATACGTCGGATGTGAGATGTGTAAGGTGAATGGAAACCTGTTTACTCACTGCATAACACTGTTAGATGTAACGCCTCCAAGTGAGCAATCATATAAGTTAAGTGCACATTGTAAGTTTGTTTGACTGTTGACGGAAGATTTGGGTTGACCTCTGTGTTGACTGTGGGATCATCAAGTGTAACTATTATGTAAACGTGGTGGGGTTTGGAGTGAAAGACTTTGTCTGCTCTGAACAACGATACAGTGTATAGAGAGCGTTATCAAAGGATGTGTAAACGTGATAAGCAGGGGAGTCATTTGGGAGACCTGTCACAGTTTTGTTGAGTTTTTCGTCTTTGCTGATTTTTTCGCAATTTCCTGGCGTTGGTAATATTTTTGTCACTGTTTCCATGCTAATGTTCAAGTTCTACGGAACATATAATTTCGAGCGTGCATCTTCTGTACAGTATGGTAAATGTAGGAGTTCTCACACAGAAATGAAATTCACACGAAGTGGTCAAGTACTGGTAGTTGTCACCGTTAGTATGAAAAATCATCCCCAACAATGAAGTATGCAATGTGAGTATAGATCATCGAGCATGTACTGCTTTGTTAGATATTATCATTTGTGAAATTGTAAGATCAAATCATGAATATTATTCTTGGTATGTTAAATGTCATTTCTATGTTTGATATGTTACCTGGATAAACAAGTTTCTTGCCTCATACCTAGACAAGTAAAAACACTGTCTAACAAGACAATACAATTCTGTCGCACAAACCAATTGTAATTTAAACCAATGTTTGGGGCAGAGTGAGTGAGTGAGTTAGTTTAAACCATTGTTTGAGGCATATTGATTGGGTGAGTGAGTGAAGATTTTAAGTCATATCGGCAATATTTCAGCCATATCGTGACTAAATCAAGTTAGTGATTTATAGTAATTAAATGTACATGTTCAAAAAACCTGTCAACGAAGGGCAGTAAAGTAAAACAACTATAATATCACAGATATAAATATAAAACTAGTAATTAAATCTAAAATGTTTTAACTTCAGATGACAATGCAATATAAAAACAGGTTATAGATTGCCAACAACCGAAGGAAGATCACCATACAAGGGACCATGAGGACTTTGGGCACGTTGCTAGTTATCATATAAGTCTTGATATTATATCTTACTTAGAATTTGCTACGAATCGGCGTCCAACTCCAGATATAATACATACAAGTATGGTTGGATGGGTCGTTCTTTTCTAGCAGAAATTAGCGCCTCAGTGGTGTAGTGGTTAGAGCGTCCCCCCGAAGAGCGAAATGTCACGGGTTCCATTCCCGACCGCATCATACCAAAAGACGTTACAATGTGGTACTTGTTGGTCCCTGGATACAACAAGGACTGGTCGGTTCAGAGTCAGTATAATGTTGTCTGAGGGGGGTATTCATGCTTAACTGCGGCATGGTATCTCGGTGAGCTAGCACTATAACACCAACTTAAGCCTGGGCTAGTACAAGCGGCCACACACACACAACGTCATCAACGTCATCATAGGAGCGAAATATTCTAAAGTACGACGTTAAACCCAATTTCGCCTCACCTGTCGCAGTAATTACCTCCATTTGACCATTACCCTCATCCTCACGTGTCCGGAAATCGTTTTTTATGGGTTTACGTGTATGATATACAGCTGAATTAGACTTGTTTGGGACACGTGAACTAGGAGACGTATCTACAAGGGTATACATCCTAAGCGGATTGTGAGAGGCTAGATGGTTAACAATTACGATCCCGACAAATAAGAGTTCAGTCACTGCTGGGAGAACAGAGGCATATATTTAATTACAATACGCTCGACAGCATGGAGCAATGTTTAACGTGTCCTTCAGTGGACAGTACTTCTCGTTCGCTCATGATTGTGATGATCATAACTGAATATCGATCAGTTTTGAAATTTCATTGATTTGTAAAGTGAACTCATGTATAAACATAGGTAGTCGATCATGTGTTAAAGTTATTGAACTGACTTATGAAACAAATATGTCTTTGATTTGTGAACAATCGCAGATATTATTTACCGTGGGTAGGTGTACTCTCGTAAACTAAAGATATTGATTTTATTCGTAGAATACACGTGAATGTGACATTTCTTATTTACTCACTCAGTACAAAACATGTACATTATGATCACCTGGAAGTCACTCAATTTAGGCAGGCTGGGTTATCTTTCCCTTGATGTGGAGATGCACCGCCAGGGGATGGCGTCACAAGTGGCTGTACATCTGGCACAGCCTGGCAGTACAGGCCATGGTCAGCCTCCACACTTTCATTGTAGCCTGGGGGTGGAGTAGACCTGGCCGGATGAGTAGTAGATGTAGTTGTCGTGTATTTGGGACAGGGGACGGAAACTACGTTGGTCACTGATCTGTTCGACTGGTCTTTGGTAGTAGACTTTTTCTTGATACAAATTCCACAGCAGCAGATTATTATTACAAGCACAGCCACGGTGCCACCGAGTATGCTGCCGAGTAAGGTTCCAGTGTTCGGGAGCCAAAACGCTGTACGACAAAGCAGAAACAAGACGGCAAAGTTTAAGGGCAGAAAACAGCGTGCATATTAGTGGTGGTACGATTAATTGAAATAATCGGAGATTGGTTGCAGTGACTAAACGACCAAGCAATCGATCATGTTTTCTCATAATCGAACACAAACAATTCTGGAACACTTTTTGCATTAACAATATTTTTCACAAGGTTGGTTTTGTAAGTTACATTTCATAACCACTACAAGCTTGTTCCAAGTCATGATTACATTTATCTTAAAGACTCATGGAATTTTATGTTCCTAACATACTAGTTAAGTAGTAATCCTTTCAAGATGTGAAATTTGCCACACCAAAAACCCAAAGAACTACATGTTTTTTCATTATGTTTTTTTTTTCATTAACAAAAACAACAACATAAAAACAGGAAAATTTCATAAATGAGGCTAACCAATTATTTTCGATGATTGATCGGTTGTAATGAAGCAATCATCAATTATGAGGTTTTAACCAATTCCCAACACTAGTGCATATCAGGTTTAGACTGACAGTATGCGTCAATGAGTGCTCCACAACCAATCATCCCGAATCCCAGACTTTCTTTTTTTTGTGAAGCCTGTAAACAGCACATTGGTCAATGTATGTATTTAGCTCAACTTGTAAAATCCGGTTTGAACATTATTGCCTATTTCAGCTTTGAACATAGTTCTACATAATGAGGGAGAATTTGAAATATAAAAACTGAACACTTGACAGCGAAGTAAGAGTTTGGTCTTCGCGGCCACCCATCTCCAACATCTCACTGCTGCCCAGTTCTTAATATCTACAAACAACTTTGTTATGTCCATGTTTAAGTTAATCCCATATGGCTACTTAACTCCATCTGCTCTGTTAGAAGAAAGAAACAAAAGGACGTAAGTAAACTACCGTTTACTAACGAACTCGATCTGACCACCAATTGTAGTTCGTTGTAACCGTAATTCGTTGTATGCATTACGACTAAAATATAAATCAAACCAGATGGTCGAGATAAAAACAGTCAACATCAATAATATCAATCAGTTCGTTATAAACGTAGTTTACTGTAAAATCAATTCGAATAGCATGGATATGAACTTGACGTAAAGGTTTTACATCTCATTCACCTTACAGATGTTCAGCTTATTCCCACATGATTAAATCATAACATACTTACGCGCTGATGTTGGCTTTCCAGCAATGAATGCCAACTTAAATCCAATGTAAGTAGGGGAATTATGGGAGTGGAATCGAACCCTCACAGTCATCTCTGTACTCCGTATATTCGGTCCACCATATCCACACCATCGACCGATCAAGTATTCATTTGGTCCATCGACTGAGACAGGAAAAATATAATGTGTATAAATAATACTGCCAATTCAAAATCGAAAAACACGACCTACAGATGCTGAAGTGTTTTGGTAGGCAATCTTCCTTTACATACATTTGGGGAAATGAATCTCAACAATCCGAATCTAGGTATTCTGAAGAGGTTGCCTGTTCAATGATTGTCGCAATGCCCTTTCACAACAAATAGATAAGTTGAACTCCACTATTCGCATTATGAGCGAAACACTCTCTGCCTTGAAAACAGTTGTGGACCAAAACACAATCAACGTCAATAATCAACTCGAAAAGATCCAAGCAGAGAACAGTGATTTGAAGATGACTATAAAAAGGCAGTCAACAATTATATCATCCTTAGAGAACAAACTTGACAAAAATGAAGTTTACTCCAGCCGTAACAATCTACTGATATTTGGTCTGAAAATGAAAGATAAAGAAAGTAACAACGATACTACGTTTATGGTGGAGGACCTGGAGATAGACGATGTAGATGAGATACAGTTCCACACAGTACATAGACTTGGGGCTAGGCGTGGAACCAGTACACCTGCACCTATCATCGCTAAGTTTGTATCTCGGGACGACAAGAATCGTGTATTCATGCAGGCGATGAAACACCTTAAAGGTAACAATGAATATCGGATCTCTGAGGACTTCTCGATGAAAGTTAGAGAAAGAAGAAAGAAGTTAGGACCCCATCTCAAACAGGCCAGAGAGGAAGGTAAAACTGCCTTCCTCAAAGCAGACTATTTGATCATCGATGGAGTCAAGTACTTCTTTAATGAGGTGACAAATGACGTCATGAGAGTATCTAGGTCCTCTGATTACGGTAGAGAACCACTGGATTCCTCTCTATATTGTGCCTTTATAGACTTTAGAAAGGCGTTTGATATGGTGAATAGAAAAAAGCTGTTATATATTTTATTACAAAATGGTATCCATGGTAAATTTTTCAATGTCATAAAAAGTATGTATACTAATGTTAAATAAACAGTTACTTTTGATTATGGTAAACAATTAACAAACTCTTTTTACAGTTCCTGCGGTGTCAGAAAAGGATGTACACTAAGCTCAGTGTTGTTTTCGCTATTCATAAATGAGCTTGTGTGTGATTTGCAGAGCCAATTTGATGATGGTATCTTTATATCCAATGAAATGTTGAACCTTATTGCCTTGTTGTGTGCTGATGATTTGATACTAATTGCAGATAGCGTTGTTAAGTTGCAAATACGATTGGATGCCCTACATAATTATTCTTATAGATTGGGTATGGACATTAAATTAGCTAAAAGTAAAATAATTGTCTTTAAAATGGGTGGGCCTCTGTCTAAATATGAAACATTCTTCTTTAATGGGAATCCTATTGCAATATTAAATGCATATAAATATTTGGGGTTAATGACAACGCCTAAATTGATATGGACTAGAGCCTGTAAAACATTAGCGGAGCAGGCAAGTAAAGCATTATGGCCCATAAAATCATTGATCAGACGTTTTGAATTTACAGTATAAGATGCGTTCTTTTTATTTGATAAAAAGATTACTCCAATTCTTACATACGGGGCTGAAAATTGGGGTTGGGAAGAAAGGAGTAATATTGAAATTATTCATAGGAAGTTTTGTAAATTTGTTCTCCATATTAGTTATAAATCGTCGAATGCCGTATCATACGGTGAGTGTGGAAGATATCCACTTTATGTTTCCTATCATATTAAATGTATTAAGTATTGGCTACGATTGTTGAGAATGCAACGTCAAAGATATGCTTTCCAATGTTATAATATGCTGTTGTCCATTCTTGAGAGAAAAAGACCGAGTTGGGCCGATCAAGGAAAATATTTACTTTTTCGTTATGGCTATGGTTTTGTTTGGATAAGCCAAGAGGTTGAGGATCCAGATCATTTTATTTATATCTTTAGTCAACGTGTTAAAGAATGTGCTTATCAGAACTGGCTCTATTCTCTTCAGAGTGATTCTCTCGCATTTTATCATTCTCATAAGTCTTTGCTTAAATGTGAAAAATATTTGTTAAATATCAGTTCCCATGAGCATAGACGTGTATTAACTTTATTTAGAAGTGGATATCTGAGTAAGAAAATGTCTTTAGTAATAACTCTTACATTTGTAAACACTGTAATGTAATGCTGAATGAAAAACATGTACTGTATGATTGTGTATATTTTGTAACATAGAGAAAGCGTTTCATCCCAAATTGTAGTAGTGGTAACCATAATAATGTTTCAAACCTGTGCCAATCAAATAATAACATATTTCTGTTAAATCTTGCTAAATTTCTTAAACATGTGTTTGAATGTATAAAACTAAAGAAAGTAACTCTGTAGAATCTTATGTTATATTGTACATTTGTACTTTGGGTCATATGGCCTTTCTACAAATAAAAATCTTGAATCTTGAATCTTGAACAAGATAATTCAGTGGAGAATATCGGTCATTATTTTGCAATCTCGAACATGACCCTGTTTGGCATGTGGGTTAGCTGGACTGTTGAAGGTGTAACATTTATATCACAATTTGTCAGCTGTTATTTCAGAGAACTCGAAGTGATGCAGGTCAGTGATGCTTAATACGTTGATGGAAGAGACCCAACCCTGCCAACCATACCACGTCATTTAACTTTGAAAAGTTACTTCCCTATCAACAAGGTTTTGTTTGTTTGTTTAACGACACACTTAGCAGCATTACAGCTATATGGTGGCAGTCTGCAAATAATCGAGTCTGGAGCAGACAATCCAGTGATAAACAGCGTGGCCATCGATCTACGTAATTGAGATACGATGACATGTGTCAATCATGTCAACGAGCCTGACCACACGATCCCCGTTAGTCGCCTCTTACGACAAGCATGGGTTACTGAAAACCAATTCTAACCCGGATCCACACGGATGCCCTATCAACAAGACCGCGTTGTCGTAAACGAATATGTCCTACACAAACAGTTACAATCGTCGAACTGGGAAAAACTAGTTTTAACCTGATGCAGTGGCTGAAGTAACACACTGTCGCCGTTACATTTTATATGCTAGGAAGACACAGGGGAGCATTACCATCGTAGAGTTTTAGGTAGTCTGTACACATGGCGTCAGAAATAAGGTTGAACTCCTCCGTCACAACATAGATTACATATCCGTTAACATTAGTGCTAATTGTCCAGGCACAGTTCGAATTTCTAAAATGGAAAAAAATCATAATTAATATCAGTGCATGTGGAATATGCAAAGGAATATGGACATGTTTTACATACTAAGAACAGAAACATAATATCACGAAACATGAAACAAACTGTCGCGAAATATATCGCGAGATAATTATTATTACCAACTTCAAAGAGTGTGCAGTAAAACCATCGATAAAATTCGTCAAAGAGTCTAAGAGTAAGTGAGTGAGCGAGTTTAATTTTTGCGGCACTCAGCAACATCGAGTCTTGACCAGACAATCCAGTTATCAACAACATGAGCATCGATCTACGCAATTGGGATACGATGACATGTGTAAACCCAGTCAGCGAGCCTGACCACCCGATCCCGTTAGTCGCCTCTTACGACAAGTATGGGTTACTGAAGATCAATTCTAACCCGGATCTTCACGGGTCCAAAGAGTCTAAGAATAGTTAACAGGGTTATATACGTCGAAGGTGCAATGCGGTCTGTATTTAGGTGTTTCTGATGTTTGCGTTAGTTTGCATTCAAATCTAATCCGAAGATAACATACGTGACACATAGATATACAGAGATACCATACACATTATTATAACGTTCTAAGAAATGTACCCTCATTTTGACTTTTTCTGTGGAGGTTGATATTGTGATAATTCATGATATTTGACTGATGATGTTGTGCCGAACGAATAGAGTAATGAATTATATCCTTCTAAAATAGGCTTCAACATTTTTACATGTGTTTGTACCTGGTACCATCTTTTGGCAGGATACACTCAAATGATTATGACAGGAGGAATCGAATCATACAAGAGACTTTACTTCAAGCAGATATTTCTTCTGGTCATGTATGTTTTTTCTGATTCTATTAATTACATCTTATACATGTATTGTTTACTCACGGTGGATAGTACGAAGGATAGTTCGGTGATTCAACATATGCTGTTTCCCGAAAGCCAATCACTTTATCTTCGCCACATCCTGGAATACATGAAGTTGCGAGAATGGAGGATTATAGAAAGGTTACCTGCATGTATATGTACATATATCCGGATTTTGGGAGTGTCTGATAATACGGATAGAGAAATGTCATGAACAGAATATTCGTATGAGCATTATAGGTTCACCATGTCATTATGTTTTGGTGGAGATGGCATAATTCCCTCCAGTTTGGGAATCAGATGAATGCGAAAAGATTTACATTTTTCTCTGAAGGAAAGAGTCAACCATCCGTGTTTTTTCTTCCGAACATGTCCAATGAACAATGACCATTTTTGTAAATATTGTGGGCAAAATGTTTATCTCAAATATTTTTTAACATATTGCACTTATTCAACAGAGCTTCATTTTAATTTTTTACAGCACTATTGATGCAACAGGGTAGAGAGGAGACACTCTTAAAGATGAATACCTGACGGTATCGCCTTGTACATCAAACTGAATTCTGCGTGTCTGGCAGTGCCGTCGGTATGGAAGGTTATGGTCACATCTTTGTTGGAGCTCATGACGTTCCCGGTGGTGGATCCACAATATCTTGCTAATTCGGCGGAATTAGACGAGGAACCTTGAATAAATATATTTCATGACAACCATCACTCGTACATTGGTGAGTTATGACGCTTTTTTATAATACCAATGATACTTTAACCATAGTATATGAAAGCAAAACCTCAGCCTGTTTAGAACTTGCAAAAGACCAATGTTACTCCTTCATTGATCAGTGTTATTCAAACACATTTTGAGATGAAGAACAAATATTTGTCGAATACAGACATTGTGCTTACCGTCACTGACGAGAAGGTAATTCCCTGCACACGATGTTGATTCTCCTATAGACAGTTCCTCAATTTCAACGGATACTTCATTTCCAACAAGAGCAGAAATTCTCCAGCTGCAGTTTACTTGGCTAAACACAGGATATTACAGCATCACTTCTCATGGAGGAACAGATCATACCAAAAATCAAGGGCAGCCAACCATATATATTGAAACTCAAGTAACATTATGTGAATTGTCGTTATGAACATCTTTACTATCAGCTGGTCGTAACATTTAGTGAATGAATACAGTTCGTTTTGACAATACTCCATCAATATCGCGGCTTTACATGTTACCAGTTTAAAAGAAAAATACAGGACCAAAAGGGGGCAGCGAAAATGAATGTACAGTTTCCACCTTTGGTGAACTATCCTGAACCATTAAAGTGTTTGGACTACCGAGTGCATAACTAGACCAAATATAAACTGCGGTGATTTCGGCACCAGATTTGTAGAGGTTGTATGTGGTTTTCGACAGATCCTTCAAAATCGACCGCCTCCGTAGTGGTTAGAGCGTCCGCTCAGAGAGCGGAAGGTCGCGGGTTCGTCATACCAAAAGACATTAAAATATGGTACTTGTTGGTCCCTGCCTGGCGCTCGGCATTAATGGGTACAAGGACTGGTCGGCTCGGAGTCAGCATAATGTGTCTGAGTGGGGTATTCATGCTTCACTGCGGCATGGTATCTCAGTGGGCTAGCACTATAAAACCAGCTTAAGTCTGGGCTAGTACAAGCAGTCGCACATACACATACACACGCATGCACGTCGTCATATGAGCGAAGTATTCTCAAGCACGACGTTAAATCAAATTCCACCTTACCTCACCTCCTTCGAAATCTGATTATGTTGTTAAAGGTGCTCAAATGTCATGATGCACTTCCCGAAGTACACATGCTCGACACAGTCGTGGAAAGGGTTGAAATATTCTTCTATCGTAGCATCTTGAGGTTGTGTATAACATGTGGCTTATTCAACAGCGGGCATTTCTTGTATGCATCTACTTACCCTGCATAATTGCTTGGGAGACTAGGAGACGACAATAGGTTCCACGTGGAAGTGGCACTGAGCCTTGACGTTCCACAACTTGGCACATATGGTGTCACTACACAAACAATATGGAAACCAAGGAATACTTTAGTCACAGCAATCCCATCCGAGTTGATTTGAAACACTTTGTTTTAAACAATCAATTACGAACAATCGCCGATATAATTACAGTTGCAAACAATATGAACCATTTTACAATTAGCAATATTCACAGGTAACACCAGTTGACAAAAATCGGATCAAAGACTTAAAAAGGTTTAAAGGTTGAGATATGCTAAGATCCATAAGAGATGTGCATCATTAAGAAATGTGTAGAAGAGTTAAGAAATTCGTTGCTGATTTTGATTAGACAACACTAGACGTAATTTAGCTAAAATACCGAAAAATGCTCATTTTCGAGATGTTGGAACATTTGAAAATAGTGAGTGAGTAAGTTTAGTTTTAAACCGTTTTTAGCAATATTCCATCAATATCACGACGGGGAACACCAGAAATGGGTTTCACACATTGTACCCATGTGGGAATTGAACCCAAATCTTCGGTGTGAAGTGAACGCTATAACCACTAGGCTACCCCACCGCCCCTATGTGAAAATAAGCAAGATCAACACTGAATATTCCTGTGCATGTATAAGCCTCAGATAGGTGTCGGATATTATGTTGGCTTGCATATGTTGACTTGTATCATAGTTCCCGTGGATGTAGAGGGTACATGTGTGCATGGCGGGTGGACCTGTGGGGCCTGATACTGTGGTATCACGTGGTATCATCAGTATTTGTTAGTGATTCAAAAACAGATCTTCGTGCTGTCATATAGTCTCTCTTGGTAGGTGTTTCAGGTGAATGTGGAAAGGATTTTGTCGGTTTTATTTAACTCATTTTAGTCGTCGGTCAAATCCCAAATTGGCCATTTTTAGAGGAAACGCTTTAGTAGAACATATGAATACGTCCATTAGTTTTCCGAAGAAGTGTTAGTTTTCGTTACCTAACGTTTCTTGTAAATGTGATTTTTGTGTGATTTTAATTATGGCTAAATTTGAGTACTATCACCGGCTGCTGAAGGGATGATGAAAATCCAAATAGGGTCCATGTAGGTAGCAAAGGTACTGTAAGTCCCCATGGTCCTTAGCATGGTGATCAACCTTCAGTTGCTGGTGACCTACAGCTCGTTCTTATATTGTACTGTTGTCTCTCGTGATATATTTTTATGATAGCGTACTAGTTTTAAATTAACAGCTGTGTATTCTAGCAGTTTCACTATCCTTCGATGACAGGATTTTACGTTAGACATTTATTAATTTGAATATTGACATCAACTGTTCTCGTCACGATATGGCTGCAATATTGCCGATTTGACGTTAATCTTAACTCACACACTCACTCTGGTAAATGTGGAAAGGATTTTGTCGGTTTTATCTCACTCAGTTTAACCGTCTTTCAAAACATATTTCTTGAACCTTAAGGTTGAAGTGTACACGAAACAATCACGATTTTTTTATGTGTGACCAAATGTGAGTTTTTGAATTAATTAACATCAATGCTTGAAAATATACACTCATTTTCTTACAATATATATAACCTCAATATAAGAGCTGAAATGTTATGACATTATGAGGACTTTGTTTGCCGAGCTAAACGCCACTTGATTTAGATTGGTCTCTAGTCTAGTCTCAAATCAAAAGATATTAATTCTGAAATTGATCACATGAACATGTTTTTGTAATATACGAAAGAAGCATACGAATTGAAAATGTAAGCAGAGGGATTGATTGGTCGTGTGTATTTTCATTCATAATCTCACCTCAGCGAAAATACCAAACATACAAAAATGTTGACGTACGTATGACATCACTATCTGTAAGCGACTTCCACAAAATGGCGTGTTCAGCGACATGAGCACGCCGGATATTAATTAGAAGGAAACTTTTGTCGTTTATTGTTTCAAGCAACGTATGTATGCATAATGGTGGTATGTAAGTGGTCTGATAATCTGCTTGTTGTCATTTTCTTTTTGTGTTCATTGTGATCATAAGGATCCTCATCCCAGAAAATGAAATATCTATTCCCTAACTCAGTTATACCTGTCGTTGTGGTTGTTGGCAGGAATCTTCCAGCTGTGTATTTTAAAGAAAAGCCTCTCCTTCTTGCAGAGCCGTCGGTGTGGAAGGTGATGGTCATGTGGTTACTGGAGCTGATGACTTGTTTGCCCGTAAAACCACAATATTTACCGAGGACAGCGGCTTCATATGATGACCCTTTGATACAAATAGTACCTCCTAATCATTCCCGGATTTGGGAGTTCTGAATTGTTATTATAAGACCAATAAATCGCGCGCTGATGCGCTTAAGATGTCAACAAGCATAATGACACATTCTTATTTTTAGTTGTGACGAATATGCATAAACAAAATGAACGTCAGTGTCATTTTAATTAGCTTCGACTAATGGGATAGTCGAGTTAAAGACATTCCAACACATAAGGCAACAGGAATATGTTTAGATTTTATAGCTTACCATCGCTGAAGAGAAGATAGTCAGCTTCACAGGACGTCGAGTTTTCAATATCAAGAGACACAATGCTGACTTTTACTTTATACCCAGCCGGTGCGGAAATTGTCCACGAGCATTGTAGGTTGCTACAGATAGAATCAGAATCAGAACCAGCTTTGAATGAAGCACCCAACATCATGCATTCACATGTAAAAATAACATTCGCCGGCCAAAATATGTACGATTTTAGTGAACATCTTGGTCATTGATTAATATTCTGAGATTTGTTCTTTCACTTCTTCTAGTACGTTCCCTAGTATGGCTGATATTACCTGACTAAAGCTGCTAATACACAAAGTATTCACCACATTCCACATGTATTCCTATTAAACACAACGTGTAAGCACAGATACACATAACTTCCTAGAGGCAGTTCTTTCAACCATAAGACCGCCTCCGTGGTTTAGTGGTTAGAGCGTCCGCCCGAAGAGCGGAAGGTCGCGGGGTCGATCCCCGACCGCGTCATACCAAAAGACGTTAAAATATGGTACTTGTTGGTCCCTGTCTGTCGCTCGGCATTAATGGGTACAAGGACTGGTCGGCTCGGAGTCAGTATAAAGTGTCTGAGTGGGGTATTCATGCTTCACTGCGACATGGTATCTCAGTGGGCTAGTACTATAAAACCAGCTTAAGTCTGGGCTAGTACCAGCAGCCGCACATACACATACACACACATGCACGTCATCATATGAGCGAAATATTCTCAAGCACGACGTTAAACCCAATCTCACCTCACCTCATCTTTCAACCATAACCATATTATTCTCCTCAACTACATGTAACTGGGCGTGTTACATTCAATCTCAATTATACACAGTAAAACCTATATGTTTTCAAAAGTTTGTAAAATTCAAATATTTCTTTATCTAATCAATATAGCACCTTGCGCATATGTGCTTTACACGCAAGCATCTTGTCCTGTGGACATGCTAATGCTCATATGAACTTCCTTAGCAGGGGTGTAGGTCTGCTTGCTGTTATGTTTAATGATAAACATTGCCCTATATTGAGTCAATAGTATAGGTCTACTGGCTTATCGTGGTAGTAATTGTAATTCTTTGGTCCCTGTCTTGTGTTACGGATTAAATGTTGTATTATTCATTTAACAGTAGTGTTGCACTTACTAATAATAGTATGAAGGATAGCCGGGTGAGGTCAGATACGTCTCTGTATTGGGTGAGGCGCGGAGATCTGGTGTTCCACAAGTGAAATCTGCGACAACAAAAGTGAAAATGTACATTGATGATAAATACTATTTACGAAATAGACGATTAGGTCACCAAACAAATATTAGTTAATGTTAGTGGAGTCTAAAGCCTGTTACACAAATAAAATCGAGCCTGAGATGTTCAACGATGTCCACCACGGTAGCTCATAAGCTGATGCAGCTTAATTTAATGGTTTATTAAGTTTATTATATTATTTATTTAAGAGTGAGAGACTGTGATTTTTGACTTTCAGGAAAATAATATTTTCACTACTGTGGCGAACATTTGTTCACTACAGTAAAGATATAACTTTGCCTGAACTATTTCATAGGTCAACAAAGTTTTCACTCGTATCTTGTTCCACAGCAGAATATAAGCCTATGTGAACACATGCATTTCACCAAATGAATTTGGTTATCAGGCCAACCTCCTCTGATCGAATTTTCAGGTATTAATTATTTCGGTTTTAAATGAAATTTAGAGCTATTATAATTTTGTTATATACCTCTGATTTTCCAACACAGTAGGTTTATCTCCATTCTACCATGACAATTTTATGAACACTTTCAGTTGGAACTCTTTCTTTGGTTACGAGTCAATACGTGAAGGGGCCTCGCATTCCAATCTCAAGTGGCATCGCCCGAAACGGGGTGATTGGTGGCAAACCGTCAATAGCTAACAAACACCAGATCCAGTAATAACAAATAACGTTTTGTTTTTTCAATGCATTAATCACCAATCATTAACTGATAAATTGGAAAACATATATTACATAAGTTTAAAAAGCTTGGTTCCCATTTTCAAATTCCACCGTAGACCCTTTACCCAACCCAAATAATGGCAGCAACCTCATGGCCTTGACCTTTTCTCGGAAGTCATCGTTTACCTTTACGTTGCATATCGGAAATTTGGAAAGATGCGACAGGAGAGCAGTTTGCGCAAGGTTAACCTGATGATATGACTGAAATTTAAGAGTAGAGGCGCTTTTGCTGTGATGAGAAGTCCGTGTTGTACCGAATTTAGATACTGTTGAATTTTGCGCCCTCTCAACTTGACGATTTCACGCATGACTCTTACATACTCATGTGTGTACTTTGTGCTCAAATTCGATTTCTACAAATATTATTTTCTACATTTTGGAAAGTGTTTTGTGACCTAGTGGCTTCAAATTGAATCGGATTCGCTGGCATGTTCGCGAGGCTGTTGACAAAGAGCCAGATTTGTGGTGATATTTCCGAAAGGATGGAACAGGACATGAGGGTGTACCTCTGGCATAAACACGGTAAGGTAATTAATTATACTTTAATACACTACTTTAGATCAAGCAGTGTAATGGATAAGAGGGATCATGACTAAGCTAAATAGTTTTTTCAACGATATTATATTTTTAGAAAGAAATATGTTGGGCTAAACAGAGCGGTTTTAAGTGAATTTTGCAGATTCTGTAATTGTGTTTTACTACCGCTAAATTTGAAACCCTACAAATTTCTAAAAATATATCATTTTGTTGGAATTGATAACCCAACTGTTTATTTATGTGGACGGAAGGCATTAACATTTCTTCTGCGTTCGATGTTAATGCATCCTCCGTTACCGGATCAAGAACAGTGGCGATATCGTTGAGGAAAGCTGATAATAAATTAAATACGGAAATTATGTAGCAGTCTATTGCTTAATCTATTTTGACATGACATAGAATCAACGTAAACATATTTTTCTTGTTTAATTTTTATTCGGAAAGCAGACGATGTTTTGATCTTGTTCGGCTGAATATTAAATTAATTTGTTTCTATGCTTTCGAAGTACTTTTGTAGGTATAAACACCCATTGCTGTGATTTACGCAAGTAGTTAGTGGTGCCCATCATCGCTAAATCCATCTTTAAAGACATATGTGTAATTTCCGACAGCAAAATCGCCGTAATTTATCGATGCATCGGTAGGTTGTTTGGTGTCCGCCATGTTGGTAGGCAGACAAAAAAGTGCATTACCGTAAACAATATATAATTGCGCACGGAAAATCAGAGACCTGTATAACGTGATTCTATACCTCTGAATAACTTTAATTAACCAATCACAATCCAGTGTTTACTGAAGTCATGGTAGAAACATGTTTACATTTGATTAAACAAAACTGAAAGCATATAATAAATAGAATATTTCAAATATGATGTATCTGTCATCTGGTGACAGGAAATATCGTCAGTGTATATTTTAGACTAAGACAGCAAATGAATGATAATGAAACACCAAACGCCAAACTGTTTGGTTTCGTTTCACATTAAACGACTTGAAGAACATTACCATTCGAGTACTTCAAACGAAAGCCTTGTCCTGTCGCGGAACTGTCTGTGTGAAATATAATGGTCATATGGTTGTCCATGCTGATGATTGGAGTGGACGTCACTTCACAGATCTTTGCCAGTTGTGTGTCATAAGTCTCAGGGCCTTAAAAATAATATTTATTATTGAATAAGTGGCGAAAGTAGATTCAGTTTCTGTTAACATGGTGTCTTCAGTTAGATTGGGGGTGATGGGGTAGCCTAGTGGATAATGCGTTCCCTCGTCACGCTGAGGACGCGGGTTCGATTCCCCACATGGGTACAATGTGTGAGGCCCATCTTCCTGTGTCCCCCGCCGTGATATTGCTGGAATATTGCTAAAGCCTGCGTAAAACCATACTCTCTCACTCACTTCAGTTAGATTACGATTCTTGAAAGTTGCGATTCCTAAACTTGTCATCGTTCTTATGACTTATGCAATATCTGAGCTTATCTCAGTGACTTATGCGATAACTGACAAGCATAATATTTAGAAATGAACAATTAATTATTCGTATAAAGCGTCTATACAAACTTTTCAGTCCTCGAAGCAACAACACCTCGGTTGATGATAAGGAATCTTTGTGTCGATAAATACGTTTAAACATTCAAGGTCATTGCAATGTGTTGAATATCCCAAGACTGGCGACACTCGCGCTATAGTAATGTGTTTATAACATCCAGAAGGAATTAGACGTGATGAGAATTGCTCAAGAGCAAACCAGTCTGACAGTAGGAGAAAACGTTTTTCAGTGGCTTAATTTGTAAACCGAAAGCGCGGGACCTTGTATTCACGTTTTGATACCGCACAGTTTGAATAATGCTGTTGGCGGCGATAAACATCAAATATGTCCAGGGAAGAATTTTCATATCGCCACAATATTTGAATATAAAATAATATGGTTCCATCATTGTAAATTTTCATAGTATGTGAACGGAAAAAGGCATTGTTTTTAACTGATGGAACAATCAATGTATTTCTAAAACACACATGTGATTAAAACGGAAAACGATATATTAGTCAAAAATAATTACAAAGGGTTTCTCGACTCGTGTTGTCCACATGAATGTTTCCTCTCATAACTGGGGCTATAACTGCCTCAAAAGAAACTTGTATAACAAATAACTCAATTTTACCTACCGTCTTTAAACAGAAGATAGTCGTTCAGGCATGATGTCGTTTTTTCCATATACATATACAAAACTTCAACATTGATGTTGGTTCTATACGGCGCAGTAATAGACCATTGGCACTGTAATCCACTGTAAATAGATGGCGAGATCAGAAACAGCGGTCGTGTTCCTTATCACACTGTAATAATGCTCTTGAAAGAATACATGTCTGCGGGATATTTCAAAACGCTCTAAATTAGCCGTATAAAGTTCAAATGAGTTAAATCGTGTGTCATGATTCTTATAAACATACGTTCATGCATGTACAACCTCCAAAATATGAAAACATGAGCAACATTAACTTTTCTGGTTTTCGAAAACAAAATATGTCATCCTCAGCATAGATTCATGATAACTGATGATAAACTGGTCACATTGCAGGTAGTTTCTGGACTTTTAGGTTTTCAGAATTAAATTGTGACGTGTTATCAGCAATAATACTATAATTTGAGTTAACATTGACCGACAACCGAGGAGGCGACAAACCGCATCGGGTTGTATGGCTCGGTAAGCGAGTTGATGCATATGCCAATAATGTTGATAAATACCTATGATGTCAATCACTGAATTTTCTGGTCATGACTAGGCCCTATGCCAACTACAGACAGGCATCATAGTATAGCTGGAATATTTCTCAATAAATATTTATGATTGTATGTAAATCAATATATAATAATTTAATTATAAAAAGTGTGATTGACACTATTACGGAATTAGTAAATGATCAGTGTTGTTAACATATACTGAGGGAAAAAAAATAAGGGATCACATGAAAGCACAAGTGTTCCTTTATTTTTTACCAGTTTTTTCACAAGCTGTGCGATTCAAAGTTTGTAAAGAAACCTTGGGAAAAATAAAGGAACACTAATGCTTTCATGTGATCCCTTATTTTTTTCCCTCAGTATGTTTTTACAACACATAGAGTGTTCACGCACAGATCAAGGCGTTGTTCAGATGAGCACAGTTGGAAAAAGTAAAAAGTTGTGCTACGTTAACAGCAGCATTAACATCCTCATTTCGAGTATTAAGGAAATCGTTGTAGTTATTTCGTTATCTTTGATATATCACGTTCTCTATATGAAACATTTTCTTCATTTAGTTTACTTCTATTACCTTGTCTTGTTGTTCCGATCAACGCTATATTTATTTCTCTTTGGAATCCGAATTGTACCAATAGTTTCATCCAGTGTTAGTGTAACAAGTAGCTTATTGCAGTATTGTCTTTGTGAAAGGGTGGTACATTGCATCATTAGAACAGAGATAATGTGTTAACTAATCCATTGGAATCAACAGGCAGATTTCCACCATGCAAGAATAATTTTATACCCATGTATGTATATTTCCGTAAAGCATGGTTACCGAGAGAATCGGAGTGTCTATTCAAATTATTGTATATGCACTTCTTTGAGAGGCACTTTTGAAGTTGTATAGATGAAGGAAGACCAAGTTCTATGGAAGTGCGATTGCTTGATAACGGTGTTAGTACCTACACCGATACGTCGCATTCATTGCAATAAAGAAGTTGACTATTCATAGAACTTGGCCTTCCTTCAATGTATATGCAATTAGTAATCTAAATAATTTCTGTTTACCGTTGATAGTTGTCAGGGTAACCAGGGGGAGACAAGATGTATTGGACTCGGCCCTGCAGGCAGCGTCAGATTGCACGTCGTTGCTGACATTGGATACAAGACATTACATATACAATTACAATACCATTTGGATGGATGGAAGTACGCATGAATGGATGAGCGGGGGGATAAATGGCCGTCTGAAAGTCGCTCTGGATTAACTGATGGGCCGCTGGGTGAATGGGTGGATAGGTGGGTGTGTATTTGGATGGATGGATGGATGGATGGATGGGTGGGTGGGTGGAAGGTTGGGCCGTTGGGTAAATGGGTGGTTGGACGGAAAGATAGATGGACGGATGCATGGATTGGCGGGTTTGAAACTGATAATCTGATTCTGATTCTCTGTATATCGTAATTGCATTTATGCGCGCCCAAGTCACAATCTAGATTGTTCACTGCATACAAACCCGGTACAGCTGTGTACATCATTTTGAATCCTTTGTGGTTGTTTCTGCCATCGGTTTGAAGATGGACGCGCATAGAATCCCCGCTGCTGGAGAAGACGGGTTGTTGGAGACCACAGAAGGTGCCGAGCATGTCAGCACCTGGACAAAGTGATATTGCTATTGGCAGTGAACATAACATATCACCTCTAACTAGCATAATCTTCATTTTTGTGAAGCCCATGCAGGAAGCAAATGTACTGTAAGTCCCCATGGTCCCTATTATTGTGATCTACCTTCAGTTGTTGGCAGTATATAGGCAGTTTTTAAATTGTATTTTCATCTATAGTTAAACTGTTTTAGATATAATTTCTAGTTTTAAATTTTTATCTGTGATAATCTAATTATTCTACTGCCCTTCATTGACAAGTTTTTATAATTTACCATGAATTACTATGTGTACAATTAATTGTTCTCGTCATGATGTGGCTGACATATTGCCGATGTGACGATACATTGTTACTCATTCATTCATATCTGTGAAATATAATACCGAGTGTAGGCATCAAGTTTGATTATTTCCCAACGTGAACTATCCACAACCTACACTCCAGGCTTTTGAGTATGTGACGCCACAAGACATTCATGTTTGTCATCAGTCAGCTGCCACAGAAACTAAACGTTACTAATAATCATCATTTTTTATTTAACAGCATTTGTGAAACGTACGGCTAAATCCCTACCAGTTAAAGACTAGTTTTATGTTAAGCACTCCATTAGTTAAAACAATTCTAATAGCAAAACATATCGGATTATCCTTCCACAGAGACAATTCAGATTGTAAAGCAACCAACTGAATTAATTAACCAACCCATGTGCCAGAATGTTCACACATCTTTGCTGCTCATCACAATAATACACTAAACGCCAAAAAGAAACGTCACCCTCCTTTCTTAATGACGGAGGTACCTATCTACGGCGGACGTTGTGATGCGTGGACGTCCATTTCTTGGTCTGTCTACGGTAACCCCAGTATGTCCGAAGCCCTGAATAAGTCTTATAACCGTGATACGGTTGCATCCGAGGGCGTTGGCAAGAGCATTGCATGTCGACCCCATCTGCACCATCCCAGTGGCTCTTTCTCTCCCTTCAGCTGTTAATCGTGGCATTTTGCTCGTTCTTGTGTATCATATCATGCATTATAGTCTTTCTTTATACCCCAAAAAGTCATTCTACATGTGACATGGATGCAAATACTGCTTGAATATTGCTGCGTTTTGGCGATTGATATTGCTATGTGTAAACAGAAAATGAAAAAAAAGTTACTTTGCAAACAAAAACGTTAATCAAAGATAATTTTAGATGTTCCTAAACAATTTTTCACAATACCAAAGACACGTTTTACCTGTTTTCACTAATGCAAATCAGCAGAAAATGTTTTAAAAGACAGAAATCATAGGAATGACTATTTTACAATTTACAACAATTGTTTCTTGTTTTAATAGTTGAAAAATGGTGACTTTAAATGGCTTTTCTTTGTCTCAAAGCAGAATTATATGTCAACCTTTGTTTGTGACATCTAAATCAGTGTTATTGGTATATTTCGGCATGGACGAAAATAGGACAATTTAACTCTTCTGAAAACGATGCATTTCACCAAAATATATTTGTGATTTGCATAAAGCTATGTTGTTAAGCTTTCTTCTGAATTAATACCTTCTAACATATCTTTGATAGTATTGAAGTAATTCATAAAGGTAGGAGGATAACGTTCCTTTTGGCGCTTAGTGTAATGACAAGAAACTATTCCGCTATTCTCAGATGAATTTGGAATATCAATATAAAATTTACTGCTTTATCAATTCGACTTCTTTTGAAAATATGAAATTCACACGTCAGTCTTGCTTTCTCATTAGACTGTATTTCACAGTCTACATAGAATTCCAAATATGCACACGGACACACATCTCCATAATAGACACACATGGTAACACAGGGTAGCTAATGGAACCACACTTAGAATGAAACGCAAGGCCATGTTACTACACATACTCTTCATACTGCTTTTTTACAAAATCAGGTAGAGGTTGATGGTCAACATTAAGCCTATTAAGCAGCCACGGTGTTGCACTGTTCATACATTCATGGGACATTGACCTTAAACACAAACATTAAGCTTTATGAACCCAATGGTTTCATAGGAGGTGGGGTAGCCTAATGGTTAAAGCGTTGGCTCGTCACGCCGAAGACCCGGGTTCGAATCTCCACGTGGACACAATGTGTGAAGCCCATTTCTGGTGTCCCCCGCCATGATGTTGCTTGAATATTGCTAAAAGCGGCGTAAAAAACAAACTCAGTCAGTCAGTCATAGGAGGTGTGGACAAACAGAATATACATTACATGAATACGCCGTTATAAAAATATAAAATGAACGGGTCCGAACAAACAAATGAACAAACAGTTTGTCATATCAGTTCGATATGAACGCAGTATTCTGTATATTATTACAGACATTATTAAGCCATCATAATGTAGAATAATGTTTTCATTTTCTGATGGAACATTTATATTTACTTATCGAAAATGTAATAGGATGATGACGATCAAATAAATCTTTACTTACCGTACTGACCATTATAAACAGCCACATAATCTCTGTCACAAGTTCTTTGTGAGTTGTAGTTCTCAAGTACCGAGTCCATGGCGGACAATAAAATAGTTTGGTTTCGTTCTGCTGTAATAGTCCAGGTACATGATTGTGCCCTGAAAACATAGCAGTTTGTAAGTGAGTTTTGGGCAAATCAAGAACTACCAACACACGAAATTGAAATATCTGAAAGAGTGCAGAAGGAGCCCTGTTTGGGGAGTTCGTAAAACGTAAGCCCAGGCTCAACACCTTACATGGACACAATTCATGAATCCAATTTCTGGTGTTACTTGCTGCGAATATTGCGTAACTGAAATATTGCTTTAAGCATCACAGAACCCGATTTGCTCACTCACTGATGTGTATGCATATTTTGCACCGCAATTCAGTGAGTGAGATTTCGTTGCGTTTTTGCACTGGGAGAGGCAGGTCATACACATGGGTTTCTAAAATATAGTCGGCGTTGTTACTAACGAAATAGAAGACATCGGCGTTGTTGTTAACTGTGTAGCAGACAACCGCGATCAGTAAACGCAGTTTTTATGCGGAACTATATCAGTGTCCCTTTAAAATAGTTTGAGACCTTAGAAGTAGATTTCCAAATATGCGATCCAGTGAGTGAGTGAGTGAGTGATTGAACAGGGCTAATCACCCAGTCAAACACTATTCGAGTTTCGAGTTGACCATTCAACACTTGTGGTATACATGTGGGGAGAATGCCACAGTAGCAGTGTGGGAAATAACCACTGGCCAGCTAGCCTGTGGCTAGTAAAAATCCAGTTGGGCAAGTAATGGCCACAGTTACTGGCCCGACTGACTAGTGAATTTTCATGAGGTCATTTTGTAAATATATAACTCTCTCCGAGTTGTTAATTGTAATACACTTTTAAATCATGCAAGATTATGGGCTGATAAATATGTTCATCATATTAGCAGCTTAATGATGAAACCCGTGTCTCCACTCAGATTTCGAATTATGTTGTGGGCTTATATAACTTTCAGTCATAGCTAGCCCGACTGGCTAGCAAAGTTTGGAAGCTATTTCACACACTGCACAGTAGTGAAGTTCATTTGCCACTTTAGTAAAACCCATGAACCAGGGTGCGGTGCTGACAAATCTAGAAACGAAATAGGAGCGAACCGGGATTCGAGCCCTCAATTATAGTCTTCTGGCTTGCCCAAGGGACGCAAGTCTGCACGGTCAGCTGCACAAATTAACCTCGATCAGATAGATTAGAGTTCAGTCTATATTTCTAATCAAATTTACAGCTGATCTTCTTGCCAGACCTATCATATCGTAATTTGACAGAGTTGGATCATTTGGATAAGTCCTTTAAGCAGTATAATATCAAAGTTACTCACGGGAGGTCGGTGTTTGGGTATCCAGGGGAGGTAAATGTCTTGCCGAAAGATGTTGCCACGAGGGAACCACCACAACTTGAGTCCCCTGGGTGTGACAAGGACATAATTTGCTTGACTTAAAAACCTCAAGGTAAGTTTCTATTCTTTAATGATTGTGACACATTCAAACGTGTCATTTAGGAGTCCACTGATTGATACTGCGACGTCGAATTAGGCGATAAACATTCTGTAATGCACATGCAAAACAGGGATATTTTCAGCGCCATTTTCATATTATTCAGTGTCAAGTACAACTTAACGCCGTAATATCTACATGCAACCTAGCACATGGTGAAAAGGACGAAGTGTATTTGACACACATTCTACCTCGACTGAAAATAGTGGGGCACACCAGAAATGAGCTTCACACACTGTATCTATGTTGGGAACCTGGGTCTACAGCGTGACGAGCTTACGCTATCACTATTAGGCTACCCCACACGAAACACGAAACAGAACCACGTTCAGCCACATTATGTAAACATACAGTTGTTCATGTCTTCGATAAACGTACTGCAAATGCTTTACCCTTTTGGTACCTTAACTAAGAATTCGCAGACAAATTCAAATTGAAGATACTTCCATTGTCTTATTACCATTATAAAAGTAACGTTATCAATCGTCAGTGTAAGCAAGATTCTATACATAGGTATCAAACTATGTAGTAAAGGAGAAGGAAAATATGATTGACGTGTTCATGTAGTGTGATCATTTTGTTTTAGGTTTGATTTGAACAAAACTATGATTGTACAGATGTATTGACAAATATCGTGAAACTTTGATAAGCAGGAAAGTTAGAGCCTAACAACGTCTCTCTTTAACAAGTTTCGAGTTCATCAACTGAGCCATTGTTTAATCATGTAACTCATTTACGACGTGAACCCGGTGCCAAGTCATTGCAG
The DNA here is from genome assembly GCF_003918875.1 of Haliotis rubra. Lineage (NCBI taxonomy): Eukaryota > Metazoa > Mollusca > Gastropoda > Lepetellida > Haliotidae > Haliotis > Haliotis rubra. The sequence goes on along the minus strand of NW_025767038.1, from coordinate 490,350 downwards.
ATTATGGTTGAATAAGACAGTTAGCTACATGTTATGTTGAAGCTTACGCATCCTCAGTAAAGTACAGATTCTAGTTCATTTATTGGGTTTGAATCCGATCCGGGATTCGAACCCACACCCTTAGAGGCAAGCACCAAATCAGCGACTCAACCCAATAAACGAACTAGAATCTGGTCTTTACTGAGAAATGTTAATCCCAATTTTAACGTATGTTACATTTCACCACACTTTTAATGGCATTGTGTATTCCAGGTAGCTAGTGTCGAGTGGAGATTGTCAGCTGCGTGTGTTAATGACTCAGTGGAACTGTGTACATGTCGGTTTAGTCATTAACGCTCATGGCGCGGTCTGGTAGCCTTGTGGTTAAAGCGTTCGCTTGTCATGCCGAAGGTCCGGGTTCGATTCCTCATATGGGTACAATGTTTGAAGATACTTTCTGGTGTCCCCTGCCGTGATATTGCTGGAAGATTGCTAAAAGCGGCGTAGAACTAAACTCATCATTCACACATTAACGCTCTCACATGTACAGCAACACTCACTTCCATATTTACAATGTAACACATCTCTAGGGATAAAAAAATGTTAACATATATTTTCTTCGTAAAGAGTTCTCGTCAACAGATATAAAATAACGATATTGTGAGGTTTCCTGGAATGTAAGGTATTTACATTATATGTACAGGTATTTGAAATTAAGAGGTTTCTATTTGTCGAAAATTCATTGTATGTATAACACCCACCTGAACCTGAAACGATCGGCCCCAACAACAAGACACACACTGAAAGGAAACAATGTTTGTTCATAATGCCCTGTCTCCGCTTACAGCGCCCGCCTGAGCTGTTACTGTAAATAATCACGTCTCACATGACATATTTCAGTATCAAGCTAAAGTCTGTAGTTGACCCCGATTAGACACCATGTGACAAATAGGGTTATCAGATATCATTACCACCTGAGTGATAAACAGGTATTGACTCAACACACAGCAATCCCCACAGTAGACAACCATGACGTTCAACGACCTTCGAGCCATTTTATGGCTCACTCCCACATCTAGCTGATGTACAAATACACATCTTATGCGCGCAAGTTTGTGCTTCATCAGAGCAATGACTACTGCGTGAGTAAGTGACTGAGTGTAGCTTTACGCCGCACTAAGCAATATTCCACCTATTTGGCGGTGGTCGGTAAATAATCGAGTGTGGACCAGACAATCCAGTGATCAACAGCATGAGCATCGATCTGCACAATTGTGATACGATGACATGTGTCAACCAAGTCAGCGAGCCTGACCACCCGATCCCGTTATTGACCTCTTACTACAGCATGCATGTGGGTTGCTGAAGATCAATTCTAACCCGGATCTTCACGAATGTGATGACTTAATTATTTTAGTGTGACTTGAATTTGCATACCGTACTTATAAATTTAAGATGGATTTGGTATATGTACCGATGCTGATCAGAACAGTCACGCCGTGATGTCCATGTTCTCGAGTCTTTTTCATGGTATTTCTGATTACGGGTGGATGTATTAAGAAAGTACTTCATATCAAGGCTTGACAAATATATCATTCTAAATATCCCTTCATATGTGTGTCTATAATATAAAATACATTATCTTGGTCAATATTGTTTAAAGAGCTCGTAAACCCGATTGAATCACTCAGGTACCTGTGTCGAGAATCGATTTCCAACAGTTTTGTTTTACTGGTGCTTCAGTCATGTTTCTCTGTCAAGATATCTGCGCATTCAATCGATCCATATTAGCATTTTAAACTCAAACGCAATTATAGCTGAATTATTATATTATGTAAAATGAGTAAATGTTTCGAATACATCCTGAATGTTCTGGGATGAATTCCTTTGAAAAAGGATTGGAATTTGTCATTCTGACTTCGCTCACAAGTTGACCTTAGAGAAGGAGGGAAATAATTTGTGCATGTCAATGACACGAACATCAGGTGTCAGCACACACTCCGAATAAAGTGTTCCAATAATGAGGCGGACATTCATGAAATCTCTGACATGTGTGTATTGCTTCTTAATGTCATTCAAGGACTTGAAGATTACATACGTCCCCACCGCACCATGAAATGCGCCTGCAACACTGGACGACGAGGCCAACCTTCCTGACATACGGCAGGACTTACCACGACATGTTTCACTGGGTGAGTGAGTGAGTTTAGTTATACGCCGCGCTAAGCAATATTCCAGCTACACGGTGGCGGTCTGTAAATAATCGAGTCTGGACCAGACAATCCAGTGATCAACATCATACGCAATTGGGATACGATGACATGTGTCAACAAAGTCAGCGAGCCTGACCACCCGATCCCGTATGAAGCATGTGATGTGTAACAGACCTCGTCATCATAAATAGAAACACAAAGAATTATTTCTTATATAAAATAAGTATATTAACAAGCAATTACAAAGACAATTATCTACAACGTGGAGGTATGCCAAATATTCCTGTCATTGTAGCTTGATCTCCTTTTTACTCCCTAAAGTGTACTAATGCTTCTTTGTGTATAAACATTGCAACATTCAGCGCCACATATACAAGAAGAAGAAGTTTATTCGTATTCAAGGCCTCGTGGCCAATAGTACAAAAGAGTATAATACATAATTTCAGTGCTCATGGACATCGAAGTTATTATTTACATATTATGCAAATTAAATTGGTAGACTTCGTTTCAGAGAGATTGCAAGATTTTTTAAGCATTCTAAATTTTGCGAAGACATTAACAAAATAAAGTGTTCATGTTTTGGATAAGTATAAACATAACTTGGTAACAACAGTTTTCTGCTTTCATCATATAGTATGGACAAAGCAATGAAAAGTGAAACTCATCTTGGATGACATATGATTACATTTTGCACACTTCAGCAATTAAATATTTATATATTTATCATATCGATTTTGCTGTACATTTAGCTTATGGCCCATGCATGTAAATTTACACAGAATACGTAGTAGGTCTCTATTCTGAGTAAGTTTCAAAATGTACAGCTCTGGTTCAAGAACAGTCGTGTAAACACAATAGTTATACAGATATATACCTTTTACGTATACTCTTTTCTGCAAAACAAGAACGGACAAGTATTTTCAGAAAACAAGACAAAATAGCAAGCCATAAATATCTTTATGATCAAATGGCTTTGACATCAAATAGCGTGAAAATAAGGTTCAGTTATTGACTGTTAGACATCAAGGGTCAAACTGCTAATTTGTAGGAAGGCACACATGGATGTTTTTCACGCAATGGTAAACGACTGCCTACATAATAAAGCTTATAGCATTGTATACGTCTATAACAATAATGCTTATAACACATGACTATTTCTCTTTCTCACTCTCCCTTTCTCTCCCTCTCTCACGTTCCATACATATATATGTTAAAATGTAATACATATACACATATTTATACATATACATATACACACAATAATATACACACACATATATAAATATATACACATATCAAATATTATATGTGTGTGCATACATAAACACACACACATCCATCCATCCATCCATCCATCCATCCATCCATCCAAACATACACATACATACAAACATATATACATACATACACACAAACATGTATGTATATATATATATATATCTGTGTGTGTGTGTATGTGTATGTATAAGCATATGCTATATATATACATTGTATTGTTATTTTCGGACGCATCCTCCCCATCTCCCCCATCTCCCCTCTCTCTCTCTCTCTCTCTCTCTCTCTCTCTCTCTCTCTCTCTCTCAACTATACTTCACTAACAACTACTGAGTTATCTGTCATTTGATAGGTAGGAGGTGGAGTCTCATGAGGCTGTGAGAGCAAAAGCGAAGCTATCTGACTGTACGGAGGGGGATCATTCTTCACAGCTTCGTGGTAACTTGGGGGCGCGTCAAACACGGCCGTTGGAGAAGTTGTAGTCGCTGGGAGATTGTGGATAGGGGGGGGAAAGACAGTATTCACGTTGGCGTCGCGTGATCTGTTCCTTTGAAACTGGCCATTGCGAGTGTCTTTTTTCCTTTTGTAAATTGCATAACAGCCGACTGGTACAACTGCCATGGCGACAATGAAGCCAGTCACCCCTCCAATTATGCCTCCAACGTTCGGTGCCGTATCTGGACAAAAAACAACAAAGAAAGAAACACTGTCGAGTTAAAGTAAGTGAAGGTGCTTTTCAGGAATATTCCAGCAACATCGAGGGACCCCAGAAATGGGCTTCAAACATTGCAGCCATGTGCGGAATCGAACCCGGCTCTTCGAATGTTTCAAGCACTAGCCTACCCCACTGCCCCACATAGATGTAAAGAAAAGTGTCAATAATGTTGCATCGTCATATCACTGAATCAATTAACGTGCGATCGGGAACCTATTTTGAACACACTATCAGAAAGTTTGTATAGCTGTGTGTGGGGGGCATGTCAAAATCAAAATTGTATATATTGAGCTCAGTAACTACAGATGAGGCTGATAACAGTGAATGAGTTCACATTTACGCAGCTTTTAGCAGTATTCCAGCAATACCATGGCAGGGGACACCACAAATGTGCTTTCACCAATGAACCCAAGTGGAAAATCGAAGCCGGGTCTTCCGCGTAATGAGCGAACGTGTTAATCACGAGGCTACCCCACCGCCCCCGATTGATAACAGTATTACATTTAACCATTTGTCCAGCCTAAAGTTCTGTGTAGGTAGAAATCAGTATATAATGTGTAGTATTGACTCATGGTAACTGCAACTGACGGGCGGTGGGGTAGCCCAGTGGTTAAAGCGTCACGCGGGAATCCCGTGTTCGATTCTCCACATGGGTACAATGTTTGAACCTCTTTTCTGATATTGCTTGAATATTGCGAATATCTGGAGTATGCAAACTATAGCAAAGGTATTGTGATTATGAAAAACACAAAGGGGAAGGTATATTGCTTCTGTAGTGAGTGAGTGAGTGAGTGAGTGAGTGTACACTCTTAATGTATTTTCATACACACATACATCTAAGGAAACATACCCGCCAATGTTTTCTCGCCGGTGGTGAAAGCTAACTCAAATCCACGGTTGGACCAGGCGTCGTCAGTGTGGAATCGAACCTTCATGCTCGTCCCTGTACTCTGTGTATTTGGGCCATCCGACCCACACCATCGACCGAGCGAGTATTCATATAATTCCACGACTGACACAAAACATAAATTGGATAAATATGCAGATTAAAAAAAAAGAAGCTGAAATTGAAAACGTTGGTGATGTACAAAATGCTGTGTCAAATAGGATTTAGAACATTTAAACTTACGTAGAACAGTAAACCTTTCTTTATAGATATTTTCGGATTGATTGATTGATTGATTGAGTTTGGCTTTACGCCGCTTTTAGCAATATTCCAGTAATATCACGGCGGGGGACACCAGAAATGGGCTTCACATATTGTACCCATATGGGGATTCGAACCCGGGTCTTCGGCGTAACGAGCGAACGCTTTATCCACTAGGCTACCCCACCACCCGATATTTTAGGTGATATATGAACCAATGACTCTTGAACATATATTTTCTCATGTAGCATGCATAAATCAACAAATGTGGAAACAAAAATACTTTGAAACCTGGATAATCCGAACGCATTTGTAACCACTACCGTGGACGTTCACAATTTTAGTTTAAAGGAACAACAGGGTTTCACACGCAGTAGTTGTAGTAACAATGAATGATCTGTAATTAACTTATTTAACATAAATGAAACCCCACTGTCATTGTAACACTATTATAGAAAATAGTTTGATAGGCAATTACCATTGTAGAGTTGTAAATAGTCAGAGAGAACACTTAAGGGAAAACTCAAGGTCGAAATACTTCACTTTGACATGGATTACATATGCGTCGACATCAGTGCTGACTGTCCACTCACAGTCCGCATTTCTGAAATATGTATTGAAACAACAAATGGAAAAACAACTTTGGCACGTGGTATATACAAATGAATGAGTCAGCCAGTCCGCCAGTGAGTCTGAGCATGAGTGTTACAAGGAAAAGGTGTACAGTATACACAATAACAGAACTCCTTATAGCGAAACAATGTCGTGATTACACTTAGATGCGTGTGATTGCAGTGTCTAAAAATATTGTCGGGAGCTCACGTGCAGTTGCGGTGGTTAACAAACACTTCGCATCTATTCTTATTAAGTGGTAATAAACATTCTCCTCGCATCCACATTGTATGTGGACATGTTGCCCTATGTATTTGGGTCAAATAGCCATTAGCTTAGGCTGTAGGATACAAAATATGTTTTAATTGGTTTATCGGTATGTTTGTATTGTTATTAAATCGTCCGGATGTATTGATATATTGACATCACTTTTGAGGTAGTTAATGACGGATTTCCGCATTAAGAGCATGGTTTAATTTTCATGAGTAATTTGGGTCCCTCAGTGACCCACTCAGTATGAGCCTCACAGTCAATTTTAAGTAACTACCGAGCAAGCAAATGTACATTCTGTTTCATTGACATGAAGCTTCCATAAGTCCTTACGAGACTTCCTCAGTGGCTCATGTGTGTGCACCAAAAAGCGTTCATCTGTCCATATTATCTGCATGATCATTTGGATCGTGGCTTTCAGGAAGTAACAATTAACCAGATTTAGTTTTCTAAGAATTTAGAAGGTTAGTCAATCTTGCCATAGTGTTGTTTGGTGATAATATATTAAAAAATCACAACCATGTATGTATTTTTTAATATGAATATCTGAAACGAAATTGTATTGAAAGTAACCTTTGAAAGTATACTCATGTTTTGTAACCTCTGTACTTTAGATTCATTGTATTCTCAATGTGCATGTAATACATTTAGGTTTGAAATGCAGGTCCATCTGTAAAGTCTTGGGTGCAGCCCAAAATTGGTGATTATGAATTCTGTTTGTTTTAATATATACTTTCACAAAGAACTATTTGAATTAAATACAGAATGTATGTTTAATATAGAATTTGATATAGAATTAGTCACTTGTGACTGTAAATGTACAATTATTTTCAGTTATGGGCAAAAGTAGTACCACGTGTATTGCCTAGCTATTTTTGCAGAATTATGAAAAACGAAAAGGCAGGATACTAATACACGAACCCTGTTCTACAAGCCCTCTCTTTTGTCCGTTGCTGTTTACTTACTGTGGGTAGTAAAATGGGTAATTCGGTGACTGAATCAATGTTGTTTCAGAAGATCCTAGCATGTGATGTTCCCCACATCCTGAAACAAATCGAACAGAATAGTCTTTATCATGTTCATAATTTAAGTGTTAAATTAGGAAATTCTTTCCACTTTGTCAAGTTTTTAATTTTGTTTGAGGCCTTGTATGCCGTAATTATGATGAAACGATTTTGTAGGCCTTTTTAGTCGGAATAACTCAAACTGTTGATGTAGGGACTGCCAACCTTCGAACAGCATCAAAGAAATCCGATCACGAAATATCAAGATATCCAGAGACATGTCCATGGAAGAGTAACGTTCAACAAAATCTTTCGTCAACAGTAAATACAGTTGTTCATTTGTCACACAACATTATGTAACACATCATAAACTAATAACTAACTAGTATCGAATATCTACATATGTGCATATGTTAAGCACCACCAACTTCAACTGGAAATTCCAAGTATAAAAAAAATTCGCATGAACATAACCAATACGATTCCCAACAAGGATCCACTTTCCATGTGCTTGTTCAAAGTGATGAACAAATGTCAGTTCATTTGAAATGCGTGCTTTTAAGGGTTAAAGTTAACCACCCCTTGCGCTTGAAAATCACACTTTATCTGGAGAGATTTGAACATTTTGCTCTGTGAAGTTCAATTTGAAATTATGCGCCGATAACTATCCCAGGGCACCAGATGGCACATACTGTAAATCGACAAAGTTTTGCGGGCAGGAAAGTTTTGCTAGTATTGCGAATGAACTCCAGGTGTAAAACTTTCCAGGCGTAATGACATCTCTCATTTTGTTAAGCAATTATTACCGGTCCATGTAAATTACGTGATCAAACAATGTCAAAAAGTCCAGATGTTCGCCTACCGGTAATTCCTTAACACAATGTACTTACTTCACAGCAATCACTTACATTTTGCGTCTACTCACGTCTCGAAATGAAGTGTAGCTGACAGTAAATGGATACGCATACATATTTTGTTTTGCCAAGAGTCATAACTAGTGTAGCTGGACGATCACATGTCAACAAACTGCTTTCTCAGTGGAAATAGTAAGATCGCGCTAAACCTCATCGGTGACAGGTTAAATTGTTCCATGCTTAACAACTATCCGGCAATACACAAAAAGGCTGTCGCATAACCTTATACATAGTTTACATGTATAGAGCAAAACCTGCAATGAAAATGACACAATGCTAGAATATATTTCTCTTTATAAAACAATAGTTTCAGATTCTATCTTTTTAAGATCACTGCATCAGAATTCATCTCGGTATATTATCGGGTACGTTTTAACTAAATCAGCGGTAGGGGAACGTCTGCACTGCACAGCTGATTGCTATTTCCGGCGCTGTATACGAGACAAGTACACACGGTAATCTCAATTAATCCCTGCATAAGAGACAATGCCTAGCAAAACAAATTAGAACTGAATAGGTAAATAATCTTTTCTAGCGATGCTTAATTGCAAATTTGACGTCTTTGGTCTTCTTTTGTATGTTCGTTCACGCGAAGCGATACGACGTATTGTCAACAATTCGACTTGATTTTACAAAAGTGGACTCGCAAAACAAACACGACGTAGAACTGGCTGGGTTGTTGATCACGCAAAACATTGACGACGGGGAACTTTGTCGATTTACAGTATTGGGTATGCATAGAGCTGGTCTGTCGTGTCGTGCCATCGGTAGATATTTGAACATTAATCACACTGTTATAAGCAGATTGATTGCCAAGCATCGTGCCACTGGTGATGTCAAGGACAGACCAAGGTCAGGCTGACCTAGGAGAAGCAGTGTCAGAGATGACCGAGACCCTTATGCGGGTAGCCAGAATGAATCCTTGGCCGAACACTGGGCAGTTACGTGAAGGATGGCGACCAGGTAACAGAGTCTCGTCCAGTACTGTTCGTCGAAGACTCAACCGTGCCGGACTAAGAGCAAGACGACCAATACGACGGCCATTAATGTCTGCCAGACACAAGCAGCTGCGACTAGAGTGGTGTAGAGCCTCGTGAACACTGGAACTTGAGAACCTGGAGGCGTGTCCACAGGTCAGATGGAAGCAGGTTTTCGCTTCATGCTATCGGTGGTCGTTTGCGAGTGTGGAGAGCACGCGGTACCGCCTATGCCCAGCGTAATATTGCTGAGGAAGTTCCATTTGATGGTGGATCTGTTATGATAGGGGGTTGTTGTTAGGATTGTAAACTGCAGCTGGTTCAAGTTCGTGGAAACCTTAATGGGCAAGGTTACCAACAAATTCTTGACAATCAGGTCGTACCACATTTTGATGGACATCCACTAGCATCCAGACCAATATTCATGGATGACAATGCTCGGCCTCATTCTGCTCGTGCCGTCACTGACTTCCTCAGGAGGAACGCCATTGAGACTCTTCCTTATTGGCCAGCCCGAAGCCCAGATTTAAATCCCATTGATCATGTGAGGGACGTAATGGGTCGGTAAATCAGAAGGAGGAATCCCCCTGTGCAAACTGTGCAAGAACTGGTTCAGGTTCTCCAAGAGGAGTGGCAGAGGATTCCGATTTGGAGAATCGAACGATTGGTTCACAGCACGAGAAAACGCGTCAGACATGTTATCCGTGCGCAGGGTGGTTATACCCGAAATTGATGAGACTACACAGAGGGATTGTGCATTACATAATCCATGATTGTGCGAGATTGCATTGGTGGCTGACAATCAAAGTTGGTTCAGGTCCCATTTTCTGCATTTTAAGTGCTGAACAAACGTTACGAATATATTCTACATTTTTTGATAATTTGTCTCCTGTAATGATTCTCAGGCGTTAAAAACGATGGTGGCTTTTAAGCAGACACACAACACCATTCCACTTATGCATTATATACCCAAGACGAATATAGTTTCAAAACTAACACCAATATGTAGGTGGTGCTTAACTTTGCACAGGTGTATATTTCCATGACTGTTTGAACGTGAAGGGCAGAAATAGGGACATGTATGCATATACAATGTACCGCAATATAATGTATGGGCCAGTTTTACGGCATATTTGTTGTGGCAGTATTCGAGTTTTCATAACGAAATATTTATATTGTACAAACAAAACAATCGTCCATATTCAAAGATCGATTTTATATACATAACGAGCGTTGGGTTATTCATATTTATTTGATAGCAGAGATCGAGCTGTTTTTAGAAAACTCTGAATCATCATGATGTGAAGCTTAAAGAATCTCTACCACTTCAGAGGCATGAATGAGTGAGTGAGTTTAGTTTCACGCCGCCTGTATTAATATTTCGGCAATATCACGGCGGGGGACACCAGATATGGGCTTCACACACTGTACCCATGTGGGGATTCGAACCCGGGTCTTCGGCGTGACGAGAGAACGCTTTAACCATCAGGCTAAACCCCCCCCCCCCCCTCAGTTGGCATGGCGTAACATGAATTAAACATACTCATCAAACAATTCTTGATTTTTGTAAAGCAATACACAGATGTATAAATTTTCAGTTTTCTTTTCCAATTCAAAAGAAGAGAATAAATGTATTTGTTTTCTGAAAGGAACAAGTAAATGTGAGTACCTCGCGTCGCCGTGTATTTCAAAGAAAACCCTCTTGTAACAGATTCGTCGGTGTGGAACGTGATGATCATGTAGTTGCTGGAGCTTACGACGTTCTTGAGGAAGGTATCACAGTATTTAGCCAACGGTGAGGCGCTAGACGAGGAATCTAGAATAGGTATTTTTCTTGGTTATAATCATTACCGAATTGGCAAAGTTTAAACATTGCAATCTAGAAACAAAACGTTGGGCTAGTTAGTCAGCGACCCGTCAGTGACTCACTTAAATCGTCAGTTAAGAAGTAACTTTAGTCAACCAGAGACAACGTATATGCATTATTGATAAAAAGTATAACTTTTTATACTCTTTAAAAAGAGTTGAATATATAAGCATTTGCCTAAAGAAATGTTTCTGCTTACTGTCAACAAAGAGAAGATAGTCACGTGTACATCCTTCCGAGAGTTGCAAAGAAAGGGACATGATTTCAACTTTTATCTTATTTCCATTTGTTGTAGATATTGTCCACGTGCAAGATACGTTGCTGCAAAGAAAATGTCAAGGAAAATATACTGAGCAGCAAAAGAAACGTCAGTTTGGAATTTTCCTTCGAAGAAACGGATAACTGAAAACTCATATAATGTTTTGATTGTAATATTTGACAACATCTCCAACTTTACCTTCCAAAACTCAGAATGGAACCAAGGTAATGGTCTCAAAAACGCAACCTGATCTCGGAGATGGTACGGTGTTCTCCATGTTTTGAATGCAACTAATGCTACACGTGCTGTTCACAAGGACCAGCCCTATAAAAGCATCATGGTATGGGGTGGAATAGGCCTGGACCAGAGAGTGGGTCCTGTGGTGTTCCAGAGCCTTGGTCCAGGGAGAGGAGGCGGTATCATAGCGGTGAGCTACATCGACCAAGCTCTCAGACCCCACGTTATACCACATTTTCGCACATTATCCAGCATGATAACGCCCAGGCCCATACTGCCAGAGCTACACGGGACTTCCTACAGCAGAACGGTGTCAACATTGTGCAGTGGCCAGCCCTTAGTCCTGATTTAAACCAAATTGAACATCTTTAGTATGAATTCAGAGGAGACTGAATAAAGTCATACCAAGGCCGAACACAGCCGATTTATTGCGCCAGGCCTTTCTCAGAGTGTAGTTCCAGGTACCAATGGCCTTCATCAATCGATTGGTGCGCTCTATGCATAGACGCTGTGCTGCGGTTATTGCCGCTCGTGGTGGTCACACTAGACACTGAAGTCAGGAGTCTGAATGGACTGCAAACGTCCACGCAATGTCTTGAAATTGTGCTATTCATTGATGTGTCAAGATGTGTCAAGATATTGTACACAAAAAACTTTTTGAGCTGCTTATTATGCCCATTTCTGTAATGATTTGATTACAGTGCCTATGTAATTTTGAATTCGTACTGACGTTTTTTGCTGCTGAGTATATTAAACGACCACATAGAAATATAATCCTTTATATGTTAAAGGCAATATGAACATGGCATGGTTCTTACCAATTTACAAGTGATTAAGTGAGTTAAGGTTTACAGTAACATCGGCAATATTTCAGCCATATCGTGACTAAAACAAATTTTGCATCACCACAAATATATGTAAATTATAAATAAAACCAACTAGAATATCACAGTATCAAGAAATAAAACTAGCATCTCTCTATAAAATTGGATTTCAAATTAGGACAAAACAGTATAAAAATGGGCTATAGGTCACCTATAGACCATGGGGACTTACAGTGCCTTTGCTACCTACATGGACCCTAGTTGGATTTACACCATCCCTTCAGCAGCTGGCGATTGTAGGACAAATTTAGCCGAAATTTAAAATTATAACAAAAATACTACGATTAAAAAGTATGGTTGAGCTATATTGACTTTGAAAGTTTTGGGACTTACGTACCCTCTCAGGAGGACAATAATGTTACTGTTCTTGAACCCCATTTGAGGGTACAGCCACTAACAATCGCAGTTGCTAATTTAAACTGCCATGCATGTTTATAATACCATAGAACATAACCAATTTACAAAATACGTAAATGTTTCAGCCATTTTACAACTTGACTGAGAAGTCTTATTTTACAGATTGACTCAAGAAGTTTCAAAATATCTTAAAAACTAATTAACGGATTGATAATGCTAGAAAGAGAACATTCATTGACTTTCTCTTTTTTAAAAGAATATTTACATCTGTGATTTTGCAATCTCCAGCTAATGACATTCAGTATTAAAATGCTTGGAATTCGATCTCATAATTGAAGCATAATTGGATTTTCGTTTGTAATCGAATGTCTACTGCCTGTCATTTTTACGTTGCCTTTTATACTTTGTTACAGATTTTGGGAAATGTAAAATACTTTCAAATTTTCATACAATGATTGTCCATTTCAAACGCATTGGAGTAATTACGTACAATGTATTTGTGGTGCAAAGTATATAATATGCATTTTGCTTTTGTATTTTCATCAATTATTGAACTTTCTAAATTTTTCAATCACAGAAAAGACCCTGGAATAAGTCTCACTAACTCGGTTTCGGTGACCCATTTTCATCTTTCTTTGCTATCAAGCTGTTTTGAATGTTCAGTGACATAATAAGATTTAGACTTTGCATGTTTCAGCACATGAGTGTATTGGTCTCGCACCGCTCAGGTCAAATATATCCAAACAGCTCATTTCAGGGGTTATGAAGAAACATACTTGGAGCAGATGCTTGGCCCTAGGTTGATCGTCTTTGGAATTTGGCCACGAAACAGAATTACAGATTTTCTCTTCAATGTGCTTTTTTCATTCATATTTGTCAGGGTTGTTCATTCCAGCATAATCAAAGGTAAACCCACACGTGTGTGTGACATTTAAAGACGTCTGATATTGTTCATTCACACATTGCAAGAATTAAAAAATGTATAATGTGACGTTTCCGGTGAGCCAAAGATGGATTTGTCCCACATGGTCCTATTGATTATGTTAAGATATGTATTATCTGATAATAGAGAGTGCTTATTGAAGTCATGGACTTCTGCATGTCATCCGTTGTTTTTCCACATTCAACTACTTCAGTTGTTCCAGCAGTAGACATTATTCACTCGGCAAAGTTATATTAAAGAGAGGAATTAGCTCCAAGAACACAACCTCAAGAAAGGAACAAGACAACTCATCCGTTACATTGGTTCCCCTCCCTACCATTTCTCTTCGGAAATGTAAATATTATGTAATTATGAAACGTTAATGTCAGAAATTGCCGAACAATTTGTAAACTGAAAGCAAACTCGACATGAAAATTACATGAAATTTCACAAAAAGTTAGTGATGATATCGGGGCCTATTCAATACGGCAACTATGTCCTATTGTACCGGTATTACCCTCCGCTCACGCAAAACATTAAGGCTTTTCAGCTTGCCGACGAATAGCAACGCACCAGACAATCCAGACACACCGGTAATCATATGATCGCGGTGCCAAAAACTTTTTTGACATTCTATCGCAGGTATATATTTTACAACTAAATGGATATGTGACTTTTTTATATTGTCTGCTGCGTAGAACGGCAAAAATCTGCTGGTTGAAAAATATATCTTGACAGAAGTAGAAAATATGGTAATTTCCCCACCTTGGCTGTCCCATACAGCGGTTCGCTGTGCGGAGGCGACATACATGAAAGTAGATAACTGTCTCTGTTAGATTACTCCTGTGCTTTTACATTGAGCAAACAATAAACAATTTGAATTATTTCTAGATTACGATCATGATGCTTTGTTTTAGAGACGGACGTTTACATGTTTTGCCAGTAACATTAGGTCTTTTAAACAGGTAAGGCAAACTAAAACACATATGATGCAGGATCAAAGGATGATAGGACCACGTCATGCTTTAGGACGACGGCTCTGCAATACAACGTCCGTATCTCGGATCAAGAACTACCCGAGAAGATCCGGGTTAGAATTGATCTTCAGTAACCCATGCTTGTCGTAAGAGGCGACTGACGGGATCGGGTGGTCAGACTCGCTGACTGGGTTGACACATATCATTGCATCCCAACTGCGTAGATCGATGATCATGCTGTTATCACTGGATTGTCTGGTCCAGACTCGATTAGTCAGAGACCGCCGCCATATAGCTGGAATATTGCTGAGTGCGGCGTAAAACTAAATTAACTCACTCACTGGATCAAGAACTTGATTCCTCATGGTTGAAAGGGCCTTCCTAAACAGGTTGGGATATGGTCAGAGTCCTACAATTGTTTAGATGTTTAGATTTCTCAGCGCTAATATATGTGTTTCTGATACATTGGCAAGGAATTGTCTTTATAGTAATGTAATTGTCACTGTATGTATCCTCCCAGAACTGCATGCATCTTCTTACTTGCCATAGTTGCCGGGGTAACCAGGAGACGTCAAATAGTTCGTCATGGAAACTTCGGCGTTGAGTCGATTTCCACAAACACGCTCGGCGGTTGGTATCACTACAATCACAGTCAAAGAGACATGGCAGTAGGTGAACTTATATATATTAACGAAACTACAAATCAACATTATTCGCACCAAGACAATTCGTCCAATGTGCTTATATTTTCTAAGAGCGCTTACAAGCCTACGAGATCTCCATGAATCATGAATTTATGTTCCCTGAACATATTCAAATATACAGGGTAAATCAACCGAACACATCAATGTCAATTTGGAACTGTTTGAAGCAGGGTTCTCGGATCATAATAAGTACCAGAGTTAGACAATAAGAAAATCAAGGTAGAGTTATCTCCCTTCCATCGATTTGCATTTGCAAAACATCGGTAATTTCCGTACATCATACGTGACTCGATGTTTCGAGATAAAGAATTACTAACACAAAGTACCAAATGAATTCCCACAGTTCGGCATTCCCAGCGAGTAACATAAATAGAGGATATTTTGTTAATGTTGTCAAATAACATGTATATTTCATCTCGTGGTCTGACAAAGTTGTTATGTTCACTAGTGGCACAATGAACATATAAACTTTGTCAGACCACGAGATGAAATATACATGTTACTTGACAACATTAACAAAACATTCTGTTTATTATATTTTGATCATTGTGTATAAATGATCGAGACATCGAGTAAGTCTGCATAACCATTTAATCAGAAAGTAGTTCCAGGCAAAAGTGATATATAACTCAGTGAAATAACATGTTATTCTACTCAGGGAAAATACCTGTATTTTCACCAATATTTACAGTATTTCACCCTTAAGAATATAATAAAAAGTGTTACTTGCTTGTAAGTGGGTTACATTGAAATCAAAAGAAGAGCGCTCACCCACTCAGAAAACGACATTTATGTGTGAGGTAAGATAAAGGTCCTTGCAAAAGGATGTTGCAAGATTTAGGAAGACGTTAAAAGAACTTATATGTAGAAATAACAAAAGTTGTTAACCTGTCTACCGCTGCCTGGAATATCCACAAGAAGCAATTTGGATACTTACTAAATGGACAATTTTGTAATGATCATATTTACTAATATTTACAAGTTTTGTAAAGCTCCAATTTACAAAGATTATATGTTTTGTGTAAATGTAGAAGAATTGTACCAGTACTTCTTTCTGTTTCTCCTTTTTGAGTGGATACCCCTTTTAATATCACTCTTATGTCAATGTCAGGAGGTGTGTATAGACAACTATTTCAAGTATATATTTTTTTATTGATCTATATACATGTATCTCCACTACCTCACACACAAAAACCGACATTAGTGCATACTAACACGTACGCACGTTCGCACACAAAGAAGTTCCTCCCTCCCCACATTCCCTAAACCCCGATAAAGTTTTGTCTTTGTCAGTGTACCTGCTTTGTACTTCAGACGAAACTTTATTCCTCTGACAGAGCCATTGGTGTTAAAGACTATGGTGATGTAGTTGCTAGAGCTGACAGCGTCCCTGGTGGAAAGGGAACCACAGTACCTTCCTAGCAGAGCATCTTGAGATGAGGGACCTTCAACAAATGTATTCTATACTAATCGTCATTCTTGATTTGGCAGTTTTCATAATGCTGATCAAATCGTTAATCATGGTATATACAGCCAAGACCAAGAACAAGACCAAATATAATACCGTAAACATCAATAATTTTCGGTTGACCGGACAGTCAGTGTCGAATTATTGAGAAATGACTAGAAACTAATACAAAAGTCACTGCCTTTTTATCTGAAGTATTTTTACAAAGACAGGTATTGTACTTACCGTCCTTTAAAAGCAGATAGTCAGTCCAGCAATACTGGTCCATATAAAGATCCATAATGTAGACTTCTATTTTATATCCAGTTGGGGCCGAAACTGTCCACTTGCAATTTAGTTTTCTGCAGGTGCAAGTGCTGAATGAGCTATCATAGGTATGCACAGATTAAATCCATAATCATACGGTAACGTGTTTATACACACACGTGACATGATTTGCTACTTGTTGAGTGCTACGTACTGTTATGTGTTGGTACTACTTGCTGTACCCGTGTGCAGTGCTATATATAACTTAAGTGTGTGTTGCTATTTGCCACTTGTGGAGTGCTACACAATGTTATTTGTTGGTACTACTTGCTTCACCCGTGTGTAGTGCTATATATAACTTAAGTGTGTGTTGCTATTTGCCGCTTGTGGAGTGCTACACTATGTTATGTGTTGGTACTACTTGCTTGACCCGTGTGCAGTGCTATATATAACTTAAGTGTGTGTTGCTATTTGCCACTTGTGGAGTGCTACACTATGTTATGTGTTGGTACTACTTGCTTCACCCGTGTGTAGTGCTATATATATAACTTAAGTGTGTGTTGCTATTTGCCACTTGTGGAGTGCTACACGTGTGGAGTGCTATGTTATGTGTTGGTACTACTTGCTTGACCCGTGTGCAGTGCTATATATAACTTAAGTGTGTGTTGCTATTTGCCACTTGTGGAGTGCTACACAATGTTATGTGTTGGTACTACTTGCTTGACCCGTGTGCAGTGCTATATATAACTTAAGTGTGTGTTGCTATTTGCCACTTGTGGAGTGGTACACAATGTTATGTGTTGGTACTACTTGCTTGACCCGTGTGCAGTGCTATATATAACATAAGTGTGTGCTGCTATTTGCCACTTGTGGAGTGGTACACAATGTTATCTGTTGGTACTACTTGCTTGACCCGTGTGCAGTGCTATATATAACTTAAGTGTGTGTTGCTATTTGCCACTTTTGGAGTGCTACACTATGTTATATGTTGGTACTACTTGCTTGACCCGTGTGTAGTGCTATATATAACTTAAGTGTGTGTTGCTATTTGCCACTTGTGGAGTGCTACACAATGTTATGTGTTGGTACTACTTGCTTGACCCGTGTGTAGTGCTATATATACACTTAAGTGTGTGTTGCTATTTGCCGCTTGAGGTGTGTTACACGATGTTATGTGTTGGTACTACTTGCTTGACCCGTGTGCAGTGCTTTATATAACATAAGTGTGTGTTGCTATTTGCCACTTGTGGAGTGGTACACAATGTTATCTGTTGGTACTACTTGCTTGACCCGTGTGCAGTGCTATATATAACTTAAGTGTGTGTTGCTATTTGCCACTTGTGGAGTGGTACACAATGTTATGTGTTGGTACTACTTGCTTGACCCGTGTGTAGTGCTATGTATAACTTATGTATGTGTTGCTATTTGCCACTTGTGGAGTGCTACACAATGTTATGTGTTGGTACTACTTGCTTGGCCGTGTGTAGTGCTAAGTGTAAGTCGCTATTTGCCAATTGAAAAATGCCATTCTTAACGTGTGTTGTCCTTCTTACCCTTTGAGTGGCGTTACTTTCTTTGGCAAGAGAGTACTTTCTTACTTGGAATAGAGTGATGGATAGCCAGGAGACGAAAGATACTTGTCCATAGTAGAAGCAGAAATATTTGATTTTCCACAAGCGGAACCTACAACAGCATAAAACAAAAAATGATTATACACTTTGCATATTTGTCGATCCTATTTAATTTTAGGGTAAATAGTAAACGCTATCGGCAAGCAACTGGAACCGAGCGCTGACGGGGATTAAAAATGTTCTGTCGTTAACAGATAAGTTACAGAAATTCAGAAAAGACTGTGCCCGAATTTGCCATTGATATGGAATCCGTTAGCTCTCATAATGACAATGAAAGACTCGTGGTTTGGGGAGAGCGTACAAAAAGGTAACTTTAGTTTGATTGAGTTTGAACTTTGTTTAACGTCGCATTAAGCAATATTCCAGCTGTATGGCGGCGATTTGTGTATGATGGTGTCTGGACCAGGCAATCCAGTAATATACAGCATAGGCATCGATCACTGCAATTGGGATGCGATGACAAGTGTCAGCCACGTCAGCGATCCTGACAACCAGATCGCCGCTTACGACAACCACGGCTTGCTGAAGACCAATTCTAACCTGGATCTTCACGGGTGGGCAGTTGGTTACAAGAAATAACTTTACAGAAGGGTGTGTGTTTATTTCATCAGTTTTGGTCAAATCGGAAAAAGGAACAAGAGTATGGATATGATCGAAAACAATAAAAAATGATCGGCTTCGTAAAACAACCACGTGCAGAAAAATAATAGCATTACCAGCGAAGTACTGTAAACGAAAGCCTCTTCCTGTGGTGGAATTGTCTGAGTGAAATAGGATGGCCATATGATTCCTGGCACTTTTGATGGGAAAAGATATAACGTTGCAAATCCTTGCCAGTGTGGGAGCAATGCTTGTAAGGGAACCTAAAGTGGGAAGATGTAATACAAGTAATTAATTAACGAATGTAGTTTCATCTGTGCACTGACATGTCAACCTGAACAACACTGAGACCAATAAGCAATTAAACAATATGTCCGCAATTTGCCCCAAAGTGCCATCCTTCATTTTCCATCATATTGATGTATTGTTTAACAAATAAATATTTCATTCAAGATAACACATCTTACGATATTACCTAAGATTATGACAAAGCTTTCATAATTACTATAATGTGACATTTTGAAGAAAGATATACCTTATCTCGTCTTTGTTTTCTTTTACTTTTCTTTTTTTCTTTCTTTTATTTATTTATTTATTTTTTTGCTATTTGATTATATGTATATGTATGGCCCCGTAGCAACAACGGTGTGCACTACAAGCTGCCTAGAAACAGTCATGTGACCATCTCCTCCCTTCGGGTACCCATTCACTACTAGGTGCACAGGGGCAATTTTAAATAAATGCTTTAGGCGCGTGATTCTAAATATGTTACAGGTGCCTCATCGCTTTACCTACCATCTTTAAAGAGCAGATAATCGTTGCTGCACAATGGTACTGTCTCCATATCAAGGACGATAACTTTAACAGTGATGAAACTTCCAGTGGGCGCGTATATGATCCAGTGGCAATCTAATCCACTACAAAGTAAAAAAACATTCCTAAACAGAGAACACACTACAGTTCCATATTATATTAAAAGGTGGTGTTTTGTTATGACAAAACACCACATGACAGCCTTTGTCTCATTAATGACAGACTTTGTCTCATTAACTTCTGGTGATGGTGACATATATTTATCTTTGAAATACTTTGAGGGAGGAGAACAAACACTATTACAGTGTGGGTTACAGTGTGCAAAGACAATGGCTTTGTACTTACTGTTTACGCAGAGTACAGATACAATGTAAGTGCAAATTGTATAGATTCAGTGTACAGATTAAATGAATAGATAGAATACAGGATCATGTAAAATTCAGAGTGTACTGTGTATGGATACAGTGAACAGATTCAGTGTACATGAACAAATAGGGTGTACAGATCATATCGATCTACACAATCAAGTCAGCGAGCCTGACCACCCGATCCCGTTACTCGCCTCTTTCCACAAGCATGTGTTACTGAAGATCAATTCTAACCCGGACCTTCACGGGTGGTTCCGTTTATAAGAGAGGGTTTCAAGGTTTGATCCACATTTCCTGCATTAATGCCATTATTTGATCGGTTCATCATCCGATATATATCACCATGTCAATATACAAGACTGTGTCCATGAAAGTGCAACTTTATTAAAGAAATATACACATACTGACACTTTGCACCATTGCCTCGTATTAATGGTCCAACAAACGTTTTATTATTGTTAATATCAACTTCAGAATAAACTACTGTTATATCTAGTTTTTAAAAATATTAGCTTCCTACAGCATGTATATTATATATTTACCAATGAATCACTTTGACCAGAGAAATAGATCATATGTAACAGTACGCAATGTGAACACACTCTTTCGATATGCAAGTGCTCATGTAGACACGACTTACATAAGAGGTAGTGGGAATTAAACTGACCATTTTCGAGCGTGCACACCTAACTCGTAATTATTTTTATCAGACTGTTTTCTTGTTAACTGTCTGACCGTGTAATTTACCTTTGGTAGCCTTGAGGATAACCTGGAGAGACAAGCTGCATTGGACTTTCACCTGCAGGTATCGTAAGGACGCATCTTGCTGCTGCAGTGTAGAGGCGCAATGGTATAAAAGGAAAACTGCTATCAATACAAACGCACTTGAATAAATGAATGAATGAATGAGTGAATATTTAACGTCACATCGGCAATGTTTCAGCCATATCGTAACGGGAACAAATTTGGCGTTTATAAGGAATATGTAATGCAATATAAAACCCGTCGTCAAGGGACAGTAAAACAACTAGACTATCACAGGTAGAATTAAAACTAGCATGCAACGATAAAACTAATAGCATTATTTGGACAATACCAAACAAATAAAAACAGACTATAAATCGCCAGCAGCTGAAGGTATATCACCATACTAGGTAGGGTCCCAGGACTTACTTTTGCTCCCTGCATGGACCCTAGCTTGATTTACGCCATTGCGGTGGCCATTATTAAAAACAACAAATATACCACGATTAAATGTTTGGTAGAACTAAATTTATTTCGAATGTTCGAATGTTTCCAGAGATAGTGTGTGTGTGTGTGTGCATACATCTTAGAAAAAGGTTATCAGTATTCATTCTCTGCACTATAATACAGGTGTAGCTCAGTCACCTGAGGCCCCGTAAATCGTTGTTCAAAGTAAAACCTATTTTGCACACCTTAAACCATTTATCATTGTTTAGAATCCCAGTTCCCTCAGAATAAATGTCAAGGTTTCTGAGCCCCATTCCAGCGCTCGTGAGCTTCACCAAAACGATAAACGCCTGTGACCTACATAAAGCTGCCAAACCATGATATAAAGCACTCATTTAAAAACGGGGTTAAAGCCAACGTACTATGTCAATACACGTATACATAAGGTAACGTTTGAACGCATCAGTAATTATTCCTTTAGAAATATAGTGAAACCGTCTTAGCCACAAACGCATCTGAAAATCCCTCTTCCTTTAGATTACTGCAGCCGATTAGATCTCACTATCGCAACTATATTGTTCAACTGTATATTATATCCTTTCAGGGGCGATGGGTAGCCCAGTGGTTAAAGCGTTCGCTCGTCACGTCAAAGACCCGGGTTCCATTCCACTCATGGGTACAATGTGTAAAGCCCATTCTGGTGTCCCCCGCTGTGATATTGCTGGAATATTGCAAAAAGCGGCGTAAACTCACTCACTCATTCATATCGTTTTATACATGTTTCGTTGTGATGTATGTGAATGAATTCCGTTTGGGCAATACAATCAGAAGTAATATTAACAATCAGGCCATTAATAACCATTAGTAAAATATTGATCTGCAGTCGACAGATCAGGTAAGACAACTGCTAAAACCGTTAATTTCTTACAAACCATCTACAGCTTTGTATCGTATTTTGAATCCTTTGAAGTTGTTTTCGTGATTTGTTTGTAGATGGACGCGCATTAAGTTCCCACCGCTGGTGAAGACGGGTTGTTGGTCGCCACAAAACGTTCCGAGTACATCAGAACCTAGAACAGCATAGGAACTAAGTGATCATCAAAGTAGAATTGTGAACCTCATCTTTTACCAATGAGGCACGACAAGAAGATATAACCATGAACTGCGCATAACATGCCAACACACGAATTCCTTGTGCTGGAGGGTAATGTCCACTCGATTTCATTGGGAAATATGACGCCGAAGGAAAGCTGATTATTTCTTAAACTGACGACTTACATAATTCATTCAAACCACCATACCTATATCAAATTTTAACATTACATGAAATACCCACAATCTGAGATTGGTTTCACGTTCTTTGAAATCTGACGTTTTGAAATGAGGTTGCCTTTGTGACACAATCATCATCTATATACTTACTGTATCGACCGTCATATACAGTGACGTTGTCCGAGTCACAAGTGCCGACTGCGGAGATGCTCTCAAGTTCCGAGTCCTCAGTGTCCAGTACAAGTGTTTGGTTTTGATGTTCTGTTGTAATAGTCCAGGTACATGACTGTGTCCTGAAATACATATAAACACCACTAAGTCGCTTCATTTGATGTATATTGAGCTGGATTGGCATAGGCCTCATGAAAGGGTAGCACATCATTATCTCAGTCTCTGGTCAAGCTGCAGAGCTTCATCTTAGATGGGCGAAAGATAATAACACATTCAGTTTAGCTGGGCTTTCGTATTTTTTGCGCTGTTTTGTTCCTTTTTGTTTTGTTTTGAGATTTTTGTGATTTTGGTTTTTGGTTGCTTTCCTTTTTGTTTTGTTCTGGCCTTATTTACCAGTTTCGAGTCGGACCTGAGTGATGCATTAACATTTTGTGTAAAATAAGACAAGGTCGTGTTTCTAATTGGGCATGTGTCACGAAGGACGAGCCTCAAACGTTATATACACGGGTAAACTTAATTCATGTAAGTCAATAACATTATGCAATAAGATCCCTGTACATCGCATTGTTTGTAGGATAAAAAAACTTAATCATGGGCTGATGGTCTGTACTTTCGAAAAAGACTGTAATGAATCCATATTGAGGCGATGGGTATTTCAGTCGCTTGGGTTGGAAGTCCGTTAAAAAGCTTGAATCTGCCTGTCCGATCTTTATGCATCGGTAATTGTTGCAATATAATGATTACTCCTTATGACTATTTGTAATACAATGACTGTTCCCGTCATCCGGGTTGTTGTACCATCATGGCTGACTAAAGTGGACAATAGTGGATCGTTTAGTTGTGTTGTCTTTAAGCTTGGGTAACTTATCGTGATATTGGTGTTTGAAACAGTAATAAAGTTGATCTTAAACAAGAATAGGAAAATGCATGCCCTGTTCTTGTCAATCCTACAATACCTTATTTGACAAGCTTTAGATATATGTGGTGTTTCTTGTGTACATAGTATGAGAATAACTCACGTGAGGTAAGTGTTTGGGTATCCGGGTGAAGTAAATGTCTTGCCTGCAGATGTTGCAACGAGTGATCTGCCACAGCTTGAGACCCCTGAATGTGATAAGGGTACATCTTGAAAGACTCATATGATACATGAAGATATGACTGTGCACTCACTAATGAAAGGTTGTTTTTGATATTATTTACTGACTTTGACAACTTCAACACTGATAAAATGAAATCGTGCAATTTCGGGGTTTGAATCTGTCGGAGAATACTTATTGACAAGTAATTCTTCCTCCAGTTGTACTGTTATTGTTACAAATAAATGCTTTTTGTTCATAGACATTGCAAACTGATTTTTAAGCGATTCCAGCATAATTCAGGTGTGGGCATAAATTCAGCAGAAGAGCAACGACAGTTTTGGCGAGATCAATGATGACGTCATATATTGCTTTCAACAGTGCTAAAATTTATGCCTGTAAAACATTAAGACATCATAGTATTGATGAGTGTTGAAGATAGAATAAGTAGCTTCCTATCGATTAATACTGAGAATATATCTGTCACCATCCGCGAAAGCCAATACGTTTACTTGGTGGTTAAGAAAAGGAGTGAATTGTGACGAATTGTGACGAATGATCTGCGCTAGATGAATCATTTGAATAGTAACATATGTTATATTTGGGATTACACTTTCTTAGTAAAGTACAGATTCTAGTACTTTTGGGGTTGAGTAACATCCGGGAGTCAGAGTCAGGCACCTAATCGCCATCACACAAAGTAAGACGCCTAGACCGCTCAGCCACCGCAGCTGCCACAAGGTGGTGCGGCGATTAGGTGAATGACTCTTATCTAAAATGGCATTGTGTATTTCATTTGAATAGGTTTCAATAATAGCTTTAATGTTATATATTTGATGAAATGATCATAATTGTATGTATGTGTTATATGAACATGTATGACATAATTATGAACATCTGGGAAATAATAAGATAAATAAATAATAAATAATAGTTTTAAGGTTTTGTTTCTGATAAAATGCATACTGCTAATTCCGAATAATTGGCGTCTAAGCTATTGACCAATCAGGTACAATCATTACTTATATTTCCATCTTTGGTTACATAAATAAAATGCAGATAAGACTGAAATGGTAACACGATTTACTACCGTTGAGACAGACCTCTCCTTCTACAAAAATCTTCATTTTGAGGCTTATGTAATGAAATCATTCAAACATTGTCATTAATTTACTTACCTTCTGTTTCATAATATCTAATTAAGAAACCCCTTGCGGTAGTACTGCTGTCAGTCTTGAAAACGACGTGAAAATGTTGGTCGTTACGGGTAATAACATTCCGTCGGGTTTCTCCACAAATTTGGTGAAACTTGATCGTATTTGTATTATCTGTGAAGGAGAAAGTGGTTGTCCCTAAAGGTGCTTGTTGATACTTGACAGTTTGTAAATAAGCATTCTTTGTTTCAAGTATAAAATGTATTGTTGTATCGATAATACTTGAGCTCATGGAATTGAACACAACATGGAACTGTTTAACATGGACTCATTGTAAGTTATTGACAAAACCAACGATCTTCATCCGGACAATAAAGGCCAATACAAGAAATACATCAACGCATTACCACGAAAGCAATCCTCTTTAATATATACTCCTTAAAAAAGGAAGTATAAGGATACGAAGTATAAGCGTAAACAAACTTTCCAAAAACAGACATCTTCTGAACGCACAACCATTGATCTTTATCACCACCCCTAAACACAATGTATGGGTTGCACGTGCAAAAACGCAGTAGCCCTATACACGTGCATTGGATGTTATTCTTTATTTCGAAAGTTTTCAAGAAGGTCGATAAATCACTGTAGACCATTAATTTTGACAATCATAATGCATCGCACAGTTGTTTGTGTTTGTTTCTAGCTGGGTTTTTTCGCTTGAAAATGAAAATCGTAAACATGCAAATTTCACTTCATACACCAATCATTTTTCAAAAGCGATTAATGTACAAACAATTATGATCATAAGTAAGTGCAAGTGGTGATGTCAAAACATTCATTATTATCATATCAACATTGACTGATTCCGATATAGCTCCCAATTGTTTCAATCGTCAATTAAAAATGAAGTTCCCCTACTTTCTAACGAGTATACAGATTGGAATTTGACATAACTAATGATTTAAAATTAAAGGACTATTTTACTGTATAAATTAATTGTTTTACCGTTACTTTTCGCGTATAAAGTAAGGACGTCCATTGTGCAGGAGTTGGAGTCCTCGATATTGGAATAGACCATGTCGAGGACAACCCTGTAGCCGCTTGTTTGTGGGTAGATGTCCCAGAAACAGTTTTCATTACTGTAAAGGAATTGTAAATAAATATAGCGATTTAACAATAAAAAACACTATCAGGCTCAACATCACATAAACTTGTTTCTATTTTTTGTACAATGCTTAACACATAACGTAATAAAACAGATCATGTTTGAGATTTTAATCATTCTCAAATCTAAAACTCGTAATAACAATATTCCTATAATAATTCATATGAATATGTTAGGATGACTTTGTGATTGAAGCACTAGAGTGTTGAATACCTATACTAATTATTCTCAACAGTACTTCATAGGATATGTATATATAATGCTCCATATCACAACCCGTAGTGTACAGTACACAACCCTGTGCGCTTAAGAGAACCCACTAATCTATATGACCAGATGGTGGGCACATGAATACGTGCAAACACTGAGTTGCGGGTACATCAACGTGTAGCAAAACTTCGACAAAGTACTGTGACTATGTGTCCCAGTCCACCCAGCTGTGAATGGGTACCTCGTAAGGATGGGAAAGCCACATTAATTTGATCCGTTACGAGTTGTATGATCCACACGGAGTTGCGATTGACATCAAATGATCGAGAGAAAAACAAAGCGCCTTAGCAGCTGAGCTTGATATTGGCGCTATACAATTATTAGTTTGAATGAATGAATACAATAAATAAATATAGTTGCATGATAAAGAACACATCTATACTGATTACATGTATCACGATTATGATTCTACATACTTTCTGTAGTTACGTGGGTAGTTTGGAGATGTGAAATTCAGGGGTTCCCTCTGGGCATGAAGCGTGACGTTACAATCACCTGCAAAGAACATGTTCATTGTATAATACGTCGGCTCATATTAATGTTTTCATTTTATCAACATAATTGGTACACAAACTGTTCAAGCACTTTCAATGCCCATTTTTGATGTTCAGAAACCTGGAACGGGATGTTTTGTGGCCTTCAAAATCTTCCCATCACACTCTGACAAATGTATAACTCTCATGCACCAGGTAATGACGCTCATGATGTGATTTACAGCTAATGGAAGCCATGATGCAAGTAATTTGAAATTCCCATTTCATTCATGAACTGATATTAACGCGCACATCTGTATGAAAACCATAACATTGCTCGTTTATGTTTTTATTCCCTAGTCAGCAGTGTTTTATATTATATTATTAGTCTTTAAATATTTATGTATTGACAAGACAATCCCGTGATTAACGTCATGAGCATCGCTCTATGCATTTACAACATGATGACATGCAACAAAGTCAGCGTGCCTGACCACGCGGTCTCTTCAGCCGCCTCTTACGACAAAACACGGGATGCTGAAGACCAAACCCATATCAGCAAAGATCTGATATCTTTCTGACGTTTTATTGTCAACATCATGTCCACGTGTCACATGTACACACACCTTTTGCTTTCATAATGTTACTTATAGGACAGCTATTATGTCCTTCATTATCCATATAACAGTAAAACAACATTGTCTGCACAGCAGTGTCCTCAATGCATATCCATGTTCAGCCGTTATTTGTGCATGTGGTGTATGAAACGAGTTGTGCCAATGAAAACAACATACACATTTGCCTCATAATTTTCAACATTTGACTTTACAAGGCAACTTAATAAGTGAGCTTGGTAATGCCATCGTTAATCTATACTTCCAATCAAGGGTTAGACTCACTAGTGTAAATAGAGTCACTTCAGGCAACTGTTAACTGAATTTTGCAAACATAGTCCATACTGTTTAAAGGTACTGTTTACACCTGAACTGATGTATTGTAAAAAAATTCGTAACGTTGAAACGATTATTGTCGTGAGTTTAATAAATGATAAACATCAGTGAAAATTGGCGAATTCTTAATAAAACTTTACATCAAAACGCATCTGTTCACATGCACGATACTTCCTTGACGTGTGAGATAATAATTGACAGCAGGGACCGAACGCACTCTATTCCATGGGAAGTAGTGTACAACAGAGCTGTGACGTTAGACAAATCGGCTGTGCTAGATACTTGGAAGGATAATTCTAGTTTTTTGTTTACTCCGGATAATTGTCGGAATTTTGACAACTTTCACCATTCACATGTTCAGGGTGAGTTGGAAAATACTAGTATTAAATCAGCTGCCACATTTGACATCGCCAGTTTGAACTCGGAATTAATTTTACAAGCGGTGACGGATGCGGTATCTAGAGCCAAGCGTGGCAAGCCGACAGGATTGGGCTTAATCAGCGCAGAAGCTCTGAAAATAATCTATAAATTCATCTATAAATATAGTATTTAATCTCTTCACGTATTGCTTTGATAACATTACCTGTCCTGACATATGGAGGTGAAATATCCTGCTCCTAATCAGAGAACCGAACACTGACCTCCGTGACCCGTTAACGGGCTATTTCACTTATCTCTGTGCCGTGTAAAATGTACAGTGACGTTTTCAACGTCCGCCTTTCCCGATGACTGGAGGTGAATAATATATTGTGTGATGAATACATGGGTTTCGAAGAAATAGGGGAACGCATGATCATCATTATACCTTATATTCTTTGCTTCATAATAGAGAGAATGCAAAACAATCAACGTTTGTTTGTTACATCGACGCTGTGAAGGCTTTCGATAAGGTTGATGGAGGCTATACATGGTATAAACTTTAACTCTTAGGGATAACAGGTAAATTCTAAGAAGCTATAAAACAATGTAGGACAAAACATCTAGTCAAGTGGATATCATAGGCCAGTCAAATTATCAAAACGGTCCTAAAATGATGAAGAAATGAAACTTGGCAGATATGTTCTGCAAACCTTCCTACATAACATACTACAAGACCCCTAAAATCCCACTTGAGATAACTCCATAGTGCACGTGCAAACATGCCTACCCTATGCAACCTTTTGCTAACCTAAAAGACCAATTGTGCTTGATAAAATAGTCACAACTTCTTTATTTCTGTACATCAGTACATAAATGTTTGACAACTGAGTGACTATATCTCCAGATTGTTGACTATTATTTCAGAAAGAAAAAAAATCACATTTCGGAGTTGTGGGTCTTTTTGTGCTAAAAATAGAATCTTTCTCTGTTTTTACCCTTGGGTGACACAACGATCTATAGGTATAATGATAAGGCTTAGATATGTCCAAAACACATTGAAGTGTATTGTTCAATGTCTTTTTCACCACAAACCACCAAATATTACTTAATAAAATCATATTTTTACATTTTGACTGAATTATTTTTGGCATTTTGGCATTTTTAGAAGTCAATGAAAACTCAAACATTTGCAATAATTTGATTTTTACACCCAAATTGAAATTTTATAATTTCATAAAAACACATTTAAGTAGCCATTTCCAAGCAATTGCTGCACTTGCAGATAAACCCTCAGTCAATGTTTTCTCGATGCTGCCGATGTATGTGGGAAGGCAGATAACTGCATTTGTGTGTGAATGGGACACTTGGCAACGGCTCTCGTGAAACAATAATAACTGTGCTCATTCAGGGATTTAACATACTTAGGTGCTCCATACAATGCCAGTAAGAACTGCTCTCCTGCAAACGCAATCATATCCTTTGTGGATAATTGATTATGGAACGCTTTGTCCTGTCGTTTTGTGAACAACATGACAGCTTTTTTCTTTCCCTGTCGGTACAAGGCTGATGTAGTGTAACAACCAGTCATGGCATGGAGAAGAGCAACCCAGAAAAGAAGCTCTCTGGCAATGCTTGCCGTAACAACGAAATGTTATATAGACGATCAGCAGTCTTTCCGCTCCCAGTTTTAATGAAGTACAATCTTTCTGAAGCACACAAATGGATGAGGAGCACCAGAAGATCAACATCAGTCCCAACAACAATGGCGTTGTGCCCATTATCAGCACAATCAATACCCGTTTGTACAATGAGAAGGTCAACATCTGCACTGGCTTGTTTCACTGGGATATTGAGCTCATGAAATTGTTAATAATAATAATAATAATAAACAATAATAGTGCATATTTGTAACGCGCACATATCCACGCTCAGAAGCATGCTCTTGGCGCTACATAAATACCTTAAAATAAATACATTATACATACAAAGCAAGAAAACTACAATGAATAGGTGCATAATACATAAACAATAAAGGCTATTGAGGATAATATTTAGCAAAGAGGTAGGTTTTGAGATTTAATTTAAAAGAGTCCAGAGATTCAGAGTGTTTGAGGTCAAAGGGGGGTAGACTTCCACAAGACAGGGGAAGTGCAGGAGAAAGTTCTGTATCCAAAGGTTTTAAGTTTGTAGTTCGGCACTGTCAGAAGGTTTTGCTGCTGTGAGCGAAGTTCGCGCGATGGACTGTAGGGGTTGATCAGATCTGCAATGTAGGGTGAAGCCTAGCCGTGAAGGGACTTGTATGTGAGGCAGAGCGTCTTGAATTGAATCCTGGCTCTCACAGGTAACCAGTGGAGCTGCTTTAGAACTGTTGTGTCAAAGCCTCTATCAAAATGTGACTTGTTTTTACCATTGGACGGGAATTTACCCTGTTTGATCGTCTATGGTGTTTCAGAATTGAAGACAATATCAGTGCCCCCGGACTCTGTTCAACACCTTTTGTGGACACAGACTCGCCATACCCATCAAACACAATGATGCAATTGTTTCCAAAGTGTAATTGACATATGTCAGATTAGCATCATAAACATCATTGTATTTTCTGCTTTTCACTTTTCTCAACAAGTATCAACCATCAACTATGTACATAGCATCTGGAAGAACTTCCTCATCATGTGGAAGGCTTTGTTTGCCTGGCAAAGAATCAATGACAGAGTTTTCTGTTATTCTCATTGAGTACTCATCGAATAGTGATAGAGCACATGGAAAAAGTTCATATTTCAAACAAGATAAAAAGTCCCACAGAATGGGCAATGGGATCACTTTGGATACTTCATAATTGTCAACACTTCTGGCACATTCCTTGTATCAACTCCAGCAGGGAGTGTCCTCCAATTTCAACTATACTCCACTCATCCAAAGCGTATCCAAAAGAATATGCACAGAGAAGAGGTCAGCTTTCTGACATTGGAAATGTCGTCAACAGTCAAACCAAGCAAACCTTTCTTGCTCTGAAATGAACAAGTTAAAATACCAATTGACTTGGACCTGACATTGTCTGCTGAAACAGCTTTGTTACGCTTGATAACATCAGATATACAGACAGAACTACCTGGTGTGACACACATGATTCCACCCATACTATGAAATGTGCCATATCCATCAAGTGTGCGAACATTAAAATCTGCATTGTCAAAGACAAATTGCATGAAGGTATTTTCACCAATCTCATGATCTGCAGCCATTGCAGAATGTTCATAGGAAATAGCCTCATTATATGATGAACACACTCCCAAGGCTGACATAACATCCAGAAGGTCGGTGTATATACACGGCTAAACCAAGTTGTAACATAGAAAGAAATGATCTTTCTCTTGTTGCTGAGAGTATTTGGTGACAAATAACAGATGCATTCCTTTGCTTTGTAGCAACATCACCTTTCGTATCTTTGTTTGTATTCCTTTCAACCAAAACACTGCGATTATTAGGCACATTCATCATGTGATTATGAAAAGCATCATCAGCAGGAGTGTAATGGTCAGTATCACAAAGCATTGACCTGATGTCCTCCCTATGATATCCGCAGCTGTTTTCACTATGCGCAACCGTTCTTATTCAGGGTTCTGAATTCCCAACTTCTGAGAATACCATGCATTACTAAGGATCTTGTGGCCACTATTTCTAATGCAAAATAACGGTTTCCTTCCACGAATGCTAGAAATGATAACACCATCACCACAGTGAGCTAGCAATTTTGATCTCAGGGATTTTTCACTACATTCAATCTCACCATAAACACAGTTTACAATTCCCTCAGTTTGCTCACGAGGTCGAGTCCTCTGTTGGATACTGACATTCATCATTTTGTTCCAGAAATTCAAACAAATCATCAAAGGCTCTGCTAAGTTTTTCATCTGCAGGTCTATCCTTCCCTCTGATAGAACGTGGTCTGCAAAAGAATTTCTTATTACATGTATGGTGATACCTGCCATTCGGCAGCCACTAAATCTATGGCGCTTGATATCCGTTCAATAACATCACCACGATATTCAGCCATGTCAAGAATGGAATCTTTGGAACTAATCGTTCGAACTTCAAAAATATCCCTCTTGTATTTAGGTTTTTAAGTCTCTGAAACTATATCACAATTTTCTCCACAGAACAAGCAATTCATTTTGAAATTGAAATTTGACAGTGATGATCTTAAGGAAACCGTCTTTTGAGGTGAGGGATTCACATCTGCTAAAATAGAAGATTCACGAGTATAATCTTTGCGGCAGTTTAGATGAACTGAAACTAAAGATATTCCAGATAAGTTTTCAGCAATTCCATCTTTGCGCCTTATACTACTTTGCAGTAAGGTAGTTAGACTTCTTGTGACCGTGACAATATCACCAGGAGAAAATCTTTTGCTGCATATAATACAACACTCTGTTGGATCCATCGTGAAATAAAACTTGTCCGTGGAACTAGCAGGTTGAAATGAAGATATGCTTCAGTATGTCAGTGATAGAAACCCTCTCAAAACTATCTTGAAGAGAAAAGATGGAAGCAAGGATAGAAATGTTGTGAGAAGCACATGCAATCGATTTCTCACAAACCATCAAATCAAATTGGTCCATCAAACTAGAAACTTTATAAAACTGTTACTGCATTTGCTTCAGTGAATGGTAATACCAGAGGCCTTCTCAAATCACTTGGAAGAGAAAGGTTTGTGACAAGATATGTATTCCTTACCAGCCAAGTAAGCTACACAGAATGGAAACTGTTCAACTTAATTGCTAACTGTTCGTGGTAAACTACCCGCCGACAAAAGTCAAATCACTTGATCAATGCTATGCATCCTAGAACCTCTTAAGTGGACGATGATAGTTGATGAGCAATTATGGACGAAAAGAACAAGTGGTAGTTTACCGCCTCAGGGAATTATTGTTTCAGCCATTCGTGGGGTTTTTGTGAAATAATTGTTGCTATGTATCAGTGCTTTTTATAATTGTTGCGATTTTCAATGGAAATGAAATTATAATTATAAGTATAGCTATTGTATTAAAACTTTCAGATAATGTTCAATTTGCCATGAAAGTATTAAAATGTTTACTTATCAGTAACTTTGTTGAATATTATTGTGATAAGACTCATGCATACAAAGCGAG
Organism: Haliotis rubra; assembly: GCF_003918875.1. NCBI lineage: Eukaryota > Metazoa > Mollusca > Gastropoda > Lepetellida > Haliotidae > Haliotis > Haliotis rubra. Next base: position 456,679 of record NW_025767038.1, on the reverse strand, counting down.
GGGATAGGGGTTGGGGGTAACACAGTTTTCTGGCTGGTATGCATATCGATGAAATTTCGCGTTTTGCCAGTTTCAATTTAAATGTTTAAATGAAATATGTCTGCCAACTATTTGGTACCATTGGATAGATAAATCACATGGCAATTTATTCACGTATGTATAAGACCAATTAAATTTCATAATAAAAGGTTTCAGGCCAAAATTCAGACCCAGGGTCACAATTTCCTAGAATTTTATATTTAGAACAAAACGGGATGTGCACGTGAGGCAAATATTTATTTTCTACTTTTTAAAGTATTCTAATATAAGTGCACTATAATCCATTATATCTGTCAAATTGAATGGGATTATATATTATTAAATAAAGATTTTATGAGCACTTCTGTTTTTAAAACAGGATTTTCTTAGAAGAAAATTATCGTAGGGTATGCATGTTTGCACGTGCACTGTGGATTTAGCTCAAATGGAATTTTAGGGGGATTTTAGTATGTTATGCAGAAAGGTCCATATAATATATATGTCAAGTTTCGTTTCGTCATCATTTGTTTTACCTTGGCCCGAAAATGGCTAATTTGACTGGCCTATCAATGGCCATCTCATTAGCCCACTCAGTGTGCACTCGGAGTCAGACAGGGTTGCGTGCTCCCCATACTTTTCTCAATCTTCATCAACGTTCTTGCCAAATAAATTAACAATCTTGACTGTGGAGTGAAAATAGGGGATAGTTTATTTCTCTACGCCGATGATATTGCCAATATTGCGCCCGACGAATCGAGCTTACAACGTATTTTTGACGGTGTTCGAAATGGAGGAAGCTTATTAATATAGAGAAAACCAAAGTTGTTCATTATCGACCGAATCGGACACATTTTAGCGAAAGACCATTTCACCTTGGCAAGGACGAATTATCTTATGCAAACTCGTACACGTATTTAGGATTATCGTTCCAGGAACACTTGATCTTAACTTTACTGCCAAGGAGCTTGCTAAATCAGCTGGGAGGGCACTAGGCGTAATAATTAGTAAATTCAAACCCCTTAACAGTCTTCAGCGTCCACTATAGTAACCTGGTACAACCTATACTGTCGTACGGAGCCGCTATTTGGGGCCTGGGAGAATACAAATGCTTGAATAATATTCAACATCGTGTCAGTCGATGTTTTTCTTGGGAGTTGGTTGTAAAACATCGGATATAGCTGTGGGGGGCGAAATGGGATCGTTGTCATCAGTAACTATTCAACGAATAGAAGTCGCGCGTATGTGGAAGAGGCTTTCCTCCACCACTCCCGACCGACATGTGATGTTACAACTGGTCAAAAGGCTTTCGTAAATCGCGGTAAAAAAATGTTCTGAACTGATTGCAGACACTTAACTTGAATATCTCCAACGTCAGAAATATATCATCAGCTAACTTCTTAGTGATAAAAGATCGATTGTTGTTGATCGATTCAGATGAATGGGTGAATCAGTTATGGAACGATCGAGGTTTGACTAATGGGAATAAACTACGCCCGAATGTTTTGTTCAAATCCAGTTTAAATGCCGAAGCTTACCTAAGATCTATATCAAACAGGCGACATCGAAGTGAACACCCAAATGCTCTGTATCCGAGCCGTTCCTGTTTACCCTTTTCATGTATGATACAATACTTTGACCAGCTCCAAAATATTGTTATGATGACATTATTCACCGATGTTAAACACACCTGAAAGTTCTGGTTACTGAGAATGCTAATGCTATGTACATATTGTAATGAAAATATTTTTGGCCTTTCTCTCGTTCTCTTTTTCCCCATTTCTTTCAGTAATTCGGGAATATATATATGTATGATGTGCGCGTGTGTGTGTGAAAAAGTGAGAGAGTGAGAAAGAGAAATGTACGTCAATATTTTTTCTTCATACGCAACCACTTGTGCCTTTTCCAGTTGGTGTTTGGCAAAGCAAAATGTTCAGTTTACATATCCCCATGCCCCGACTGTTTATTTAGATATGCACCTGTTTGTCAAGTCGCTTCAGGTCATCATGACATATCCCAGCATGCCTCTCGGATAATGTGACAACTAACAATGGCGGACTCCGCTACCTTGTGCAAACAACCGACAGACTGCGTGTCCTCCATTCATATCAAACTTTACTCGATGGAGGAGCAACAGATGTACATCTATAATTTATAATCAGCTTAATACAGATACAATATTATGTGAACTATTATCATTTCAGTGAATATGTCACCTGTAGTCATCGCACCCGTGCTGCTAAATATAGACACTGCAATACCAAACACCACAGGTTTACTTTGATTTCAACTAGGAAGGAACTCGTTGACATGTTTCATCATGTGAGACCCGTTAAAATGTCATTTTAGATATTCATTATTATATAGGTTATGACAAAATATGCTGCACACATACCTGAGACCAGATGGCCAAACACCAGCAAACATACTCCAACGAAACAAGGTATATTCATTATGGACACATATCGTCGCTGACAGTCCCGCTCAATATTCACAGTGTTGTGTAATGACACCGGTAACACAAGTTACAGTTCATAGTCTTGTGACGAGTATGTAATTCGAAACTAACATTACATCAAAACACCCAGACGTGACGAGCTGTCGATAAGGTCATGTCATCAAGATAAGGTTTCTCTCGTGGTAGTTACCCTGAGATCCGGATGGATGACATTGTTTTGATAAACGACTGTTGGGTCAACGCATGTCACTGTGGCTATGGCAACAGGAAAAATGTCTCTATTCAGTTATAGTTGGTTGGTTGTTTAACACCGCATTCAGCAATATTCCAGCTAAATGTCGGCGGTCTGTAATTAATCGAGTCTGGACCAGACAGTCCAGTGATCAACGTCGATCTACGCAAATAGGATACGATGACATGACATGGTGTCAACCAAGTCAGCGAGCCTGACCACCCGATCCCGTGAGTCGCCTCTTACGACAAGTATGGGTTACTGAAGGTCAATTCCAAACCGGATCTTCACGGATCCTCTGTTAAGCGCGTATACATGCATTGCGTACAAGTTTAGTGTCTCAAAGGTTGAGCACAACTGCTCGTAGCAAAACAGACTCGGAAATTGATTGTTTCTTGAGTATTTACCATGAAAGTAATTAACTGTTCCAGCCCGGATAACACCATTGGACAAAACCGATACCCGTTGGAGGTCATTTATTGAACAAATACGGAATATATTTCATTCGATTCGAAGCCTCTCTTGTTTCTGCGCTGTTTCGATGTGTGTTTGAAAGTGCCTGCTAGCTTACAGCCATACATATGCTCTCTATTTAGGAACGCAGGCGAGTCTTTTTCAAGACGCTCAACAGAAACGATGTTCTGAACATGCAAGGGTGCATTGCTTCACTCCCTCAGAACACTGACTGGTTATCATTGACATTTCTCTACTCGAAGTACACACGCGAGCTTTTCAGGTACAACATGCCTAAATATGTATTGCATATATCAGGAAAAGTTCAGTTATTCGTTCTTTTATCGATGTTTCAGACAAGACATTAGTGTCCGCATTGTTACCAATTGGTACTCATAAAGAGCCACATCTGCAGGTTGCTTGGAGCTGTCGTCTCGACCTATTTCACATGAACCGTATGCGAAGGACACAATTTTACTCCATCCCAAGCAAGTGTCTATCATGCTGTGAGGAATTGAGGTGTGTGTGTGTGTGTGTGTGCGTGCGTGCGTGCGTGCGTGCGTGTGTGTGTGTGTGTGTGTGGGCCAAGGAATAAAGTTCCATTTGGAGTAGAATGTGACCCCTCCACAGTGTAGTGACTAGGGTGCGTGTGTTAGCCTAGTGGTTGAAGAGTTCGCTCGTAATGCCGAAGACCCGGGTTCGATTCCCCACATATGTAAAATGTGTGAAGCCCATTTCTGGGGTCCTTCGCCGTGATATTGCTGGAATGTTGCTAAAAGCGGCGTACAACCATGCTCGCTCACTGAAATGCATGGGTTTTGTAATGATGTTCTGGAATTATTTATTTGTTCATGCGAAAAGCTGGTATAATTAATTATATTTAAACTATGAAAGATAAATATGTTAAACTTTGAAAGGGTAGTTAACCTCAACGTTACCCTTTGCACGTTTTGGAGTAGTCACGTTTTGTGGATTTGTGAGTTCCACGTGGTACATGGTTGTTTTTCTGCCAAACTGTCTTCGGATGAGGATATGTTTTAACTCACGGCATTTGTTGAGGTCTGACAGCAATTAAACTTCTTCTAATGCATGTGCTTCTATTGACAATCACTGGATTATCTGGTAAAAGGCTCGAATAATTTCAGACTGCTGCCATATAGCTGGGATATTGCTAGATGCAGGCTTAAACAGAAAAAAACCGTTAAAAAAAGATATTACGTTGGTGATAATACACTTACACGAGCATGTAAATGTACATGACGTGTTATTGACACTAGCTCCAGTCTTCAGACTCAACTCAAGGCATCTACAAGCGATGTGTAATTTGAGGTTTTGTGGGTGTTTCAAAAGATGTTCTTATTGTTGAATGTTAGACTGGTAAAGTGATGTGGAATAGCAGCCTTCTTAGATTTGCTTGCGAACAAATACTGTCGCTGCAACCATACTGTTTAGTGGTGTGCCTTATTACTGGATAAGAGGTATCTCCCTTTTAAGGTTCTTTTTCAGCGTTTTGTCATAGAAGTCAGTTGACAAGCACTGGACCTTGTGGTGCTCCTGTCGTGCGATGTAATGTTGTTTGAAACTGTTTTCTGTCGCCATCGCTGACGACAAACCTGCTGTGGGTGTCATTATGATAATAATATCTATTTTGTTTATCGATGATAACCATGTTAAAATACAAAATCACAAAAAAAGAGTTGCAAAGTTTTCATCATAGACATAAAAGAGAAATACATGTTGTAGGCCACAAATTCCGTAATAGGTCCGACTGATACTTCTCTGTTGTGTACGCTGGCATGTTAAGATATCAATGTTCCCAATTACGAAGATGATAATTACAATGAAATAAAGGGAATATTTCGACAGGTTTGAGAGGTGATAATAATAATAATAAGTGCATTTGTGATGCACTATTGTCCACCCGTTGCGGTTGCTCAAAGTGCACACAGCCTGATTATTATTACACCGGATAACCCAAGCTGTTTGTGAGGCGCTATAAGGTTAATAGTCACATGAATTATCCCACCGGGTACCCTTTTTCTGCTGGGTGAACAGAGGCAAATTTGAACAAACTCACTTGCCTAAGGTGAGACCACATGTATCACATGTGCTTCGTTGTGGAGCAAGACAGAAGTCCCTAGAAACTCTCAGGAGTCAAGATGTTAAACATGGTCACCCATCCAAGACTCTCCGCGCAGAACGTTGGTTAACTTCAACTGAATTGTGACCTGAGTTCTATGCACAGGACCACACACTGATGAGTAACTGTTAATATGTTTTCTTTGCTTTGGACAGGATCACCGGATCTTTCGTAAGAGGTTTGGCTTTAACGATCTGATGTACAGCGAACGTACTTCTTACATGGTACTTCTAATGATGGGTTAAGTATCGGAGAATGGAAAACAAGCAATTCGGACAATTCAGAGAGATACGAGAGATTAGAAGTACTCTAGTCCCTGATCGTCCCTGGACGAATACGAATGTTTTTCGTTTCTTTTGCGACACCATACCTACTGTTCAGGGATGATAAGAATCATTAACCCATAAGACGACAACAACCTTGCAAATCATGTTTCCAGGACGTGCAATACTGCTTAACTGACTGTATATCCCACTGATTAAGATGTTGACGTCAGTTGCTGGTCGTCTACAAACTGTAAACTCCTCGGACTATTTATGAAGTGAGGTCTTAGCAGATTGGAGCATGCACATTGAAGTACGAATCAAGTATGTAAATAACACTGTATTTTCAGCTGTTACTAAAGTACTGGCATAAACGTCGTTTCAAGGTTATCACATGTGCACGTGTCTCTTCCACGTCAATTACACAAATCATGCACGCAACAGGACGCCGTAGCACTAAACCTCTGAGCTACGAAATGTCGGATTATCTGCCCCTTGATTTGCAGATGCGCCACCACGGTATGAAGGCACAACGGGCTGCAAGTCTAACTGTGCCACCACTTCAAAGTACGAAGGGGGGTCATTTTTAACAACATCATCATAACATGGAGGTGATGGTTCAGGCACAGTTGGTTCATCCACTGGCGCGGACGGTTGGTTGGAATATGAGATAGAGTAAATGTTGTTGGTGATGGTGTCATGGGAACTGTTATTTGTCATGGTTACCGTCAGGTTCCTATGTGGCTGGTTGTTGGGAGGGACTTCTTTCTGCGGCACCACACACAACAAACAACTACTAAAAGTACGAACACAACAGCTCCAACTGTCCCACCAATTATGCCCCCAACACTGGGGTCGAAAGAACCTGAAACATATGTTTGTATTTTATAAATAATATGATTTTTGTGTCATTTTTATACATTTTTACATTAAGCATACCGCGATTAAAACTTTCATTTCCGGACGTAAAAATAGTTTTGATTCATATGAATATTAATAAATCAATCTTTACTCGGTACTTAAAAGGTCACAGGCCTATAGTACATTTATATACGCAATATGTACAACTGAGCAGAAGAAAAGCATGTGTCAAATTCTTACAGATTACCGGTACAAATTTAAAGCAGATTTTCTATGGATAAAGGCGAAATAGATATACATTGACAGGTTCTGTAATTCAATAGTATTTTCATTAGTTAATAGTGTGGTCATTTTTATTTCATTTGGATGGGTATAATAGTAGCATGTTAAATATTTCTTTCTAAGGTTTTCATAGGCGGGCCAGATCAAAATGAAATGGTATTCGTCTTCTGAAACTTTAACGTTACAGAGGTTGCAAATTCTATGATTGCGAGGAATATCAATAAAACGCCCAGCTTCAACAAACAACTCGAGCGAAGAGCAGCGAAAACGGAATAAAGCTACACGGAATTTTTCTACTGAGATTGTTGATAAATATTATTTTTGGCATAGTTCATATTTCCATTGTTTATAATACAGACATTTAGGGGATAGATAGATTGATTCAAACCATGTTTGTTGATAGATGTCTTTTATTCTTTCATCTGAATAGCGTCTGACTGACTGAGTATGGTTTTACGCCGCTTTTAGCAATATTCCAGCAACATCACGGCGGGGAAAAGTGTCTGAATAAGTGATGAATTCGGAAGGGTTGAAGTAGCCTTCGAACGTAAAGAAGGTTTTACATACTTTTACTCGCATGTGATGGTGGGCCAGCAGAAAAGGACAATGAAAATCCAGCGAAGGAGACTGAAAGGTCCGATCGGAACACAACGTAAACTGCCGGCCCTGAACTCTCTACTTTCGGTCCCTTCCTTCCACACCACCGGCCGAGAGACAAAGCGGATCGACTCGGACCTGATTCGGGGGGACGACAGAAAAGCATTGGTGAGTCAAAACATTTTGACACAATACTGTATGTTGCTTTTTCATGTTTCATTTCCTGTGTATCCATAAAAGTTATGCTGCAAATGTAACCAACTTTTTCTGTCTTGCGATATTACCCACTGTGCTCAAGTGGTAAAGACTCTTCAAAACTAGTGAGTGAGTGAGTTAAGTTTTACGCCTCTTTTAGGAATATTAAAGCAATATCACGGCAAAAGACACCAGAAATGGGCTTCACACATTATCCATGTGGAGAATCGAACCCGGGTCTTCCGCTTGACGAGCGAACGCTTTAACCACTAGGCTACCCCACCGTCCTTTCATCAAAACTAAAGCCATTCACGAGCTAAAGTATAGTTTGCTCATGACAACTACAAGTGAGTTACGTTACCAATCGGCAACATACGACATACTGGAACTCAGATGCCAATGACAATTTGTTAAAGACAATTTTCGAAAAAAACCCAGAAATATGCTTGTTGGCGGTGTTAATATATATGTAAATAATGTGTTTTGCTTTAAAAGAAGTAGTGATTTAGAAATCATACGTGATCATAAGTTCATATAAGATGCACACCCCAGCTGTCAGCAATAAAATAATGAAGATATACGTTGAGCCTGATGTCATACATAATTACCATCATAAATCTGTACATAGTCCATGGTGCAGCGGTCGTCTAATTCAAGTTCGAAATTCGATACTCTGCTACTGATCACATGGTCCTCTTTTGCAGTAAAGATTTTCCATGTGCAGTCCGCCTCGCTGAAACAGTACGATAAACAGTATGAGGTGGATAGGCCATGGTACTTCTCAGCCATCAACAGTGTGTGCACATTACTTCAAATAGAACCATGCCTATGTTTGGATAAGAAGATCCAAACAGTGTTTGGGCATTTGTGTAGCAAGCAGGTTTGCATTTGTATTTTGTGCATGTGTTCAGGATAAATGAAAAATACTTCAACTTTGTGTGCAGACTCTTTCACAACACTGTGCACTTAAAAGAACCCACGAATCCGTTGATATATGACCCGATGGTGGCCACATGAATACATCCAAAACACCCAGCTGCGGGTACCGTAACGTGCGGTAAAACTTTGACAAAATACTGTAACTATGTGTTCCAGTCCACCCAGCTGTGAGTGGGTACCTCGTAAGGATGGGAAGGCCACATTAACTTGGTGCGCCTAGTGCCTGCAAGAGCTGTATGGTCCCCGGGGAGTTGAGATTGGTAATATGATGTGCCCCTGGGACTGACATCCAATGATCGAGTGAAAAACAAAGAAGCGCATTGAGCATGCATGTGGGATAGACATGGCGCTATAAAACTTGGGCCTACCCATATAATACTTCGGAAGTTCATATCCATGACAATAGTTTGGTGTTTGCACTAAGATGAACACATGAACATGGGACGACGTGTTCTAGAGTCGATCAAGCAATGTTATCTTACCTCATACATAAATGTCGTTTTCCGATTGGCTGGGCGCTCTTCTATTATTATACTGGCTAACGAGCGAGTAACATTTTCTCTGTTATCCGCTGTTAATGCCAAACTGTGGGAATTCATTTGGTTCAGTATGGATAGCAACTTGTTATTTAAGAAGTTGCTATCCATATACTTGTCTTATATATTCACTAACTTCTAAATGCCTCTCAAGAATTTCGTGTTAGTAATTCTTTATCTCGAATAATTGAGTTACGTATGATGTACGGAAATTGCCGATGCTTTGCGAATGCAAATTGATGGAAGGGAGATAACTCTAAATTTGCTTTTCCTAACTCTGGTATTTCTTATTATGACCATTCCAAACATTTCTAAATTAACACTAACATGTTCGGTAAGATAAAGACATTGTTCATTGATCCCTCGGGGCCAATGGGTTGATGTGCCATCTACCCCCAAAGGGCTCACGGAACATAAGCAAATATAGAGGGTACATCAACCCCATGCCCCCATCGTGACCAGTGAACAGCTTATAATGTAGACTATCAACACGGTCTACAGGGTAATGCCCCCCTGCTCTCTGTGTGTGACATGACTAAACCTGTGTTTGCAAATATGTTGCAGGTAAACTTACTCTGGATAATCCTGGGGGTAGTTAGGAGATTCAATAATGGCGTCTAAATACGTCACGTCAGTGTCAGCTCCACAGACTGAAAGACAGAAGAACGAATACAGTTTAAATCTTCAATATGATGTGGAATACGCTATCCTAGTCTTGTAAAGGTATTGTTCTTTTCCTCATGTCCACTGTCGCTATTTATAACGGGTTGGTCACTGGATTGTCTAGTACAGACTCGATTATTTACAGACCGCCACCATATAGCTGGAATGTTGCTGAGTGCAGCCGAAAACAACCAACCAACCAACAAGCCAACTATATATGACGCTTTCAGTGAAAATCGTAAACATACATACACTGATAATTATATATGCACGTGCTACGTAGAATCGAATGTGAATCCGGCTAAATTAGGACATGGTATTCTCCTTGCAAAAGCAGTTGATACTGATGCATCGTGTCCCTACGACATAGTTCCTCAAAGCTGTTGTATTGCAGGGGCGGTAGGGTAGCCTAATGGTTAAAGCGTTCGCTCGTCACGCCAAAGACCCGGGTTCGATTCCCCATATGAGTACAGTGTGTGAAGTCCATTTCTGGTGTCTCCGCTGTGATATTGCTGGAATATTGCTAAAAGTGGCGTAAAACCATACTCACTCTCATTCACACACACTCACACACACACTCATTCACTCACTCACCCACTCACTCACTCACTCACTGTTGCATTGCATCCTAGCAACAATGTCATAAGCCGGAAGTGGTCCAGACAGAATGTGTGCATTTTCATTTCAATGAAATATCAAGTTTGCCAGGCTTACAATCACGTTTGGTTCGTCCTGTACAATAAGCTGCATATGTAAGAGGCAGTGACGTTTTCTTCAATATTCCTGCAATATCAGGGTGATGGACACCAACGGGAAGCTTCAGACATTGTTCGTATATGGTAAGTCGTACCCGTTTTGTTCGTGGTGATGGGCTCATGTTTGAACCACATGACTATCCCACAACCCCTTATATGAATGAATTAGTGCTCAATGAATCGTGGCTTTATGCACATTCCTTACAAACGAAAGGTGGCGAGAGTGTACCTCGTGGTGCTGTGGCGAATATCCCCGCTGTGTACTTCACATTAAATCCCGTTGATACCACCGCATTGTCGGTGTGGAAGGTGATGGTCATGCTGATCCCGAAACTGAAGATGTACCTAGATGATGCAGTACAAAGCCTTTGCAACTGAACACCATCAGCCGATGCACCTAAAATGATTACATTCATGTTGATATTTTACCACGATAATTTACACCAGTCAAATTAGAGTAAACGTGCACAAATACCTTCGGTATACGTAGTATGTGATCTCTGTGGCAACCATTAGAGTAATATTTAATCAAAAGAGTGGAAAAGCCGTAATAAAAATATATGTAGAAAGAGCACATATATTTACGGTACTTACCGTCACTGAATAGAAGATAGTCAGACACACAACCTGTCGACGTTTCCATTTGAATGTTCACAACTTCGACCCTTATTATATTTCCAAGGGGCGCGGTGATGGTCCAAATACAGTCTAGGTTGCTGAAACAAGATAAATTCGGCATGAACGTTAAAGAAAAGCAAGTTTTATGGACGTCAACTTCTTCATTATTTCGGAATGTATGCTTGCTCCTTCATTACGTGAATGCTAGGGGATATCAGCGGGATATTTAATTATTATGCATACATTGAGGCACTAGAAAGAAACCATGTTTAACAATGTTGAGGAAGTCGTGATACACTAAACCAGCATAGTAATTGATGTGTCGGGATATAGATTATAAACACGAGGAGGCCAGTGATGTACAAACACAACATGGTAATTGATGTGATGGGATATAGAATACAAACACGAGAAATTGATGTGAGTGATACACTACGAGGACGCCAACAATATAGAATAAAACACGAGGGACGGCGAGTGATACACAAAACAACATGGTATGGGGATATAGAATACAAACACGAGGAGGCCAGTGATACACAAACACAACATGGTAATTGATACAAACACGAGAACATGGTAAGTGATGATGGGATATAGAATACAAACACGAGGAGGCCAGTGATACACGAAGACAGCATGATACACGAAGATGATAATTGTGATGTGATGGGATAGAATAAAAACACGAGAACGGCCAGTGATATACAAAAACAACATGGTAATTGATGTGATGGGATATAGAATACAAACACGAGGAGGCCAGTGATACACGAAGACAGCATGGTAATGTGATGTGATGGGATATAGAATACAAACACGAGGAGGCCAGTGATACACGAAAACAACATGGTAATTGATGTGATGGGATATAGAATACAAACACGAGGAGGCCAGTGATACACGAACACAACATGGTAATTGATGTGATGGGATATAGAATACAAACACGAGGAGGCCAGTGATACACGAAGACAGCATGGTAAGTGATGTGATGGGATATAGAATACAAACACGAGGAGGCCAGTGATACACGAAGACAACATGATGTGATGGGATATAGAATACAAACACGAGGAGGCCAGTGATACAAACACAACATGGTAATTGATGTGATGGGATATAGTGGTATATAGAATACAAACACGAGGAGGCCAGTGATACACTAAAACAGCATGGTAATTGATGTGATGGGATATAGAATACAAACACGAGGAGGCCAGTGATACACGAACACAAAATGGTAATTGATGTGATGGGATATAGAATACAAACACGAGGGGCCAGTGATACACAAACACAACATGGTAATTGATGTGATGGGATATAGAATACAAACACGAGGACGGCCAGTGATACACTAAAACAACATGGTAATTGATGTGATGGGATATAGAATACAAACACGAGGAGGCCAGTGATACACAAAAACAACATGGTAATTGATGTGATGGGATATAGAATACAAACACGAGGAGGCCAGTGAGACTCGAAAACAACATGGTAATTGATGTGATGGGATATAGAATACAAACACGAGGATTCCAGTGATACACGAAGACAGCATGGTAATTGATGTGATGGGATATAGAACACAGACACTGGAGGCCAGTGATACATTGGTCCCTTACAGACATGAGGAAGAGAGGCCAGTGATCCATGGTAACTGGTTGGATATGCAATTCAAACGTTGATGCCAGAGCCTCAATGTGTGCACATATATCCCCCTGGTACTCCTTACCATTCACCTGATAATGGAGCAAGTATACACTCCGAAACGTCGTGTTATTTACAATAAAGAAGTTGACATCCATAAATCTATGCTAAAAGCAGAGTCGATTGTACAACTGTAACTGTACCATGAGCACATATTTGATACAGCAATATTACAGCTGTATGATTTTGTTTGTAAGCTAATCGAGGAAACACTATAAGCATGTGTCATTATGCGATACGATAACAGAGCGTGTGTTTATGAATCACTATGACAAAGTGGTGATACCAGGTGTTCGCGAAAAGGCGAGCTTATACTGCCCCACCGGTGGCACCCGTCATAAATAAAAACACATGCAAATTCTCGTCAATTGTTCACCTGAAATATTTCGGGAACGTGTGGTACAGGTCAAAATAATATTTGCATCAGACATCCATTTTTGTCACTGATGCATCAAATTTTCTCCCTGTGGTCCCAACGTCGTCACAGAGACGTGATATAAGTATTAGATGACTTCTGTTTTATGAAGCTGTGGAAATGTCTTCTGTTACACGGGGAATCATGATCATTGCAAATTTGAGATTCCGTCAAAGGGACACATGTATACATTGACCTTTTGATGCTTTTTGTAGTGTCTGTACAGAAGTAGCGAAATTGTAATGCCAATTGAATATATACGAATGAAGATATCAAGGCACTTAAAACATGTAACGGGTGACACGTAACCTTACCAACTTACTTTGGATAAAATGACGGGTATCCCGGTGAAGTCAGGTATGTATCCCTGGTTGTATATGCCCTCAGTTCAGTCTCTCCACACTGGCGGTTTGGATCTGTTGACGCTGGAGTTACTTCAAACAACAGCAGTAATTAGATGTGGAACAATCATTAAATTACTAGTCCGTGGTGTGTGTGTGTGTGTGTGTGTGTGTGTGGTGGGGGTGGGGGTGGATGGGGGTCAAGGAATAATGTTCCATTTGTAGTAGAATGTGACCCCTCCACGGTGTAGTGACTAGGGTGACTGTCACTATAGAAGGTCGTTAGTAGTATCATGACAGCGCCATACCTGAATGCCTGTACTTGTTGTTATCAGGGCTGATATTAAGGGGATGGATTAACGACAGGAATGCTCGAAGTAGGCTACAAACCGACACCGATAAGACTCAGCATACTCCGCACACATGCGGGCATGCACATCGCACGTGACACAATCATGAACTTGACGTTAGTCCATAGTCTATCTCAACTCAACTCAACTCAACTCAACTCAACTCAACATAACAATGCATATCGCTTGTTCCACATGTATGTTCATCTTACCTGCAGAGTACTGCAAACTGAATCCACGCCCTGTAACGGAGCTGTCGGTGTGGAATGTGATGAACATGATGTTGCTTGAGCTGAAGATGTTCATAGTCGTAGACCGACAAACTTTAGCCAGTGTGGTATTTCGAGCTCCTGGAATGTACGAATAGAATACCTATCACATTTATAAAGAAAAACTGAATCGCGGTTTTGCTAGGAACATTTTAAAGAAGAAGGAAGAGTAAAAATGTTTAACATTTCGGTGATACCCACCACCATAAATCCCCGTACTTGGAATCTGGTAGCTGTAGTGTTTCTGTTACGTCTTGGTGGCGCCACCGGTGACGATCCAGGTTAGAATATTGATCTTCAGTAACCATGCTTGTCGTAAGAGCCGACTAACGGGATCGGGTGGTCAGACTCGCTGACTTGGTTGACGCATGTCATCGTATCCCAAATTCGTAGAACGATGCTCTTGACGACGCCACTGAGAACATTTGGGCACATGTGTGCCTAAATGAAGTGACACATTTTGAAGAATAAACATGCCTCTCAACGACAATGTACCTACCGTCTCTGAAGAGGAGGAAATCCCTCGTGCACAAATCTGAAGTCTCCATATCAAGATACATAATGTCAACTTTGATAGACTTTCTATTCTCTCCAACAATTTTCCACTGGCAGTCTAACCCACTGGAATAAAACAAAACTTCATGCAACCATTTAGTTAGTGATCATATCACACAGTACAACAGATTGAACAATACTGATGAAGGGTAAACTTAGTATCCATTCTTGAGAAGCAGTCTTTTAACAAATGAGAGTTAATACTTGGTCCGAAGTTTAACGCTAAAATGCTTCAATAAGTTGTTTGGTGAACATAATGGAAGTTGAAGAAAATATTCTTAAGTCGATTCCTCCTTCGACAGAAATTTTGTGTACTGAAGAAATGACCGACACAAGCCATTGCTTCGAAACAAAAATCCCTGACCTATGAAAAATTATTAATAGTTGGTCCTTCATTTCAACTATATAACTTTGAACTTTACAAAATGTCACAAATTAATGTTTTGGGATTGCATCGGACTGGTTTGAGGTACATGAGGGAGAAAGGGTAGTGAGCTTGTCACTGTACAAGTGGTAAATAACATTGAATTTTTACACTGATTTAACACCCAAAAAACACTCAGAACCGAACACGGCAAAATACTGAAGAACGAATAATATTAAAAATATATAAGACATGATTTGTTAGAAGTAATATGATACATTTGATACGATTTGAAATAAAATGATCTGTTTCTATTTAAAGTTAGATAAACACGATATACGGAGCTTTTCAGTGGATGATTCATTAGAAGCTAATCTAGAGTCTCGTACTTACTTAAGGTAATGTGATGGGTAACCCGGGGAAGTCAGATACTGGCGCCAGCTGTGGGCGCTGAGGTGCATATTTCCACAGGCAGACCCCACTGTCGACAAAACAAATTAATTAATAAGCTTTTCCAAAGGACAAGAACATGTCAAAGTCACGTGCAAGGATGACATGTGTATCATTCTCAAGGGCGCCGACCGAAGGGAAACATTGTTGGCGAGTGTCCTTCATGAAAATATAATTTGCTTTTTGTTGGTGAGCTTAGTCAAGCCCTTTGTTCAGTTTTTCGGCCATCGGTCTATTGTTTAAATGACGTAAGTGTACTTGTATCTTCAACACGACGTAAGTGTACTGAGGTATGTATCGTCAATACGACGCATGTGTACTGACTTATGTATCTTTAGCACAACGTTAGTGTAGTGATATCTGGATTTTTGTATAATGTTAATAATCATTTAATTATTGAATTTTTAAAAGAAATAGAATTACTTGATTAAGTTAGATTGATATGTTTTGTATATGGATCTATATGTTATTATGGCTAGTTTAAATTAATAACTTTGACTGTTAGTGGCGGTATCCTCACAGGAGGTTGAAATATTGTAAAGTTATTGTCCTCCTGTGGGGGTACGTAAGTCTCAAAGCATTCAAGATAAATTTATACTTACCATATTTTTTAAACGTAGTTTTGTAATTTTAAAGTATGGCTAGATTTGACTACAATCGCCAGTGGCCGAAGGGATGGTGTAAGTCCAGCTAGGGTCCAGGTAGGTAACAAAGGCAATGTAAGTCCCAATGGTTCCTAGTATGGTGATCTACCTTCAGTTGCTGGCGATCTATAGCCCATGTTTACATTGTATTGTCCAAAAATAGTTTTCTACTTTTAAAGATACATGCTAGCAAGTTTTTACTCATTTTGTGATAATCTAGTAATTTTTCTGTCCTTCGTTGACAGGGTTTTATATGTAATGTGTATATATTATGAATTTAAACTAGTTTTAGTCACGATATGGCTGAAATATTGCCGATGTGACTTAATATTTTAATTCACTCACTCACTGATGTATGCATCTTCGGCATGAGTTAAGTATGCTTCGTTATGTATCTTCAACATTACGTAAGTCTACTGACGTATGTATCTTCAACATTATGTCAGTGTCCTGAGCTATTTATCTTCAGCAAGACTTAGGTGTACTGAGGTATGTATTTTCAACATGGCGTAAGTGTACTGAGGTTTGTGTTGTCAACACGACGTAAGTGTACTGAGATTTGTGTCGTCAACACGACGTAAGTGTACTGAGGTTTGTGTCGTCAACACGACGTAAGTGTACTGAGATTTGTGTCGTCAACACGACGTAAGTGTACTGAGATTTGTGTTGTCAACACGACGTAAGTGCACTGATGTATGTCGCAACTAATCACACAAAACAGAGTATGAGTAGTCAATGTAACACCCAATTCACATTACTAAACTGTGGGGTTACATCACCAATTGTCTTACCACTCTGAAAAACGAATATATATGCAAATACATACCGGCTGAGTACTTCAAACGAAATCCCCTATGTGAGATGCCTAGGTCGGAATGAAAGGTGATTTGCATTTGATTATAGGAGCTGTATATATCTCCACTTCCGGGACCACATATTCGAGTGATGGTTTCAGCATTAGAACCAGTACCTGTAATTGAAAGAAATGTCAGTGTTTAAGCAAACGTTTCATCTTCAACTTATACAATCTAGTGGAAGAGCAAAGCACGCGTTATCATACTGGGAGAAGATAAGTGGTTCGAACCTTCCATCAACGGATCCTGTCTCCTGACCTTAGCCGTTTCTTGATAATTCCGTCCATTTTACCTATAACACTATGATTTATTCATCATTGTCAGATTTAGTCAGTGTGTACATAATAAAGTTCGAGGAGTGATATGATTCACCTTTGACCTAGAGGAACTTTGACCTGGTTTAAATAATGAATTTCTTTCACGAAAAACGGCGTTAAGCGAGTTGAATTAGAATGGGGATAACTGTACTGTGTTTGACGAATTGGGGACGTATACCGGTGGTTATATAGCCGCAAAAACAGTTATCCCCTAATTCACCTGTTATTTACTTGTAATTTGTTTCGGTCTGATTGTTCTCAAAGTGTTGATTTTTCATTTTGATATTCAAACTAATTATACATAGCACACCACAATTAGTGTCTAATCAAAGATTTTACAAAATTCAACATGCAGTTTCTATGAATATATTCTATATATATTTAAATCCTTTCGAAACATAGTATTAGAGGCCTCATAACTAACCTTTACAGTGAGTGAGTTAAAATTTTAAGTCACATCGGCAGTATTTCAGCAATATCGTGACTATGAGTGTCAAAAATAAACTCAGGCAATGTAAACATCTGTCAACGAAGGACTGTAAAATATCTAGATTATCATAGATGTAAATTTAAAAATAGCTTGTAATCATAAAACAATATTTCTACAGAACAATACAATATAAAAATGGGCTTTAGATGGCCACCAACCGAATATAGATCGCCATACTAGGGACACCTTTACAATGGAAACGGTTAAGCACAATACCATTATAATATATTTAGTAAGCACAAATGCGGCGTGTGTGTGATCTGCTGGTATGGGTCTACTTACCATCTTTGAACACAAGGTAATCCATTTGGCACAAACCAGACGACGATTCAAGTTCAATGTCCAAAACTTCAACTTTAATTTGTTTTCCAGATGGACCATAAATCTCCCAAACGCAGTATAAGTCACTGTAGCGAAGACAGCAACATATTATTCTTATTCATTATCATATCGAATCATATTGAATGTATTCATGTTATAACTTGATGCAAATTTATTCCTCCGACGGTTTGAATTTTTGTTTATGTTCACTCTTCGGTGCAATAAAAAAAATGTTTAAAAAGCAAAAAGGCAAAAACAATTTGTTTTCTGCAATTTGTTTATGCGCATTGTTTTCTGCAAATACCAGTATAACGGTTTGAGTGTTTGCATAATATATGAAACCAATAGCAAAATTTACAACTGATGTTTTCTTGAGACCAACATTTGTGATTGTATTGTACTTACTCGGGGTAACTTTTGGGATAGCCAGGCGATGTCAGGTACTTGTCACTGAAGCTGGAAGCCGTTAGACTTGTACTTCCGCATACAGCTTGAAAAGTAACATATCAAGGTAAGGTTCTTCTGAGCCAGAAGGATTCACAGTTGAAGATAAAGTAGAAGGCCGGATTCTAACGTCATTCTACTTTTTATGTATGGTACGGAGAAGTACATGTCGATGTGAGACTGATTTCGCTACTTAATTTGTGCGTGCGAGTAGACTAAAATACTGAAATTTCCCACATCCCGTGTGACATTAATAGCCTCAATCTACGCAATTGGGATACGATGACACGCATCAACCAAGTCAGCGATCCTGACCACCTGATTCAGATTGACGCCTTTCGTGACAAACAGGGGTTGCTACAGACCTATTCTAACCCGGATCCTCCCGGTGAAAACATATTTTTCAAGTCCATTTGTTTTCAGATAACGACAGTCAGAACAATTAGGTACAGGATTTACCATAATTATCAACAAAGTGTACACTCTCATTATAACCAAGAGTGCATAGACAATGTATACGTCTAGTTATAGAATACCTGATGGTATGTGTGTATATCGACAAATGGCATACAAAAGAAAATACGTACGTGGCTTTGGGAGATTATTTTAAAATATTATAAATATTTCGAAAAGTCACAAAAGTTTCAACTCACGAACATTGCGTACGTGTTGCCAAAGCTCCACAGATATCCGCTACAATGTTGAGCGTGGGATATCATGAAATTCATGAGTTTAAAATGAGTTGGTAAAAGCGTATGAAATGCACCAGCAGTATAAAACGCAGTCGACTGAGATTGTTTGTGCTGCACCTGTTAAAGGCACGCATCGCAATGCTAAGACTATCAGCTGCGGAGCGACAACATGGAATGTCAAAGATGGGGGTATTCGAACGGCCACACTGACACAACGTTCAGCTGTACAAGACAGAGAGTCGTCGGACTATGTGACGCCTCAACCAGGTTGGCCAGACATACTACAGTCTCAGAACTAGAAGATCGAGTGTGACCACCACACAAGATAACCATCACCTGTGCATTCTGCATCAGCACAACCGGATGTTTACAGTGACCCCATCAGCATCAACAGCCTTTGGTAAACTGCATTAGTAGGAACAAAGTGGTGAGACGACTATGCTGTCGGCATCCCGGCCTTTCCGGAGCATATCATTAACCCGTCATCGACTAAATCAACGTCACAATTGGCCCGATATCTGTGGTGTCTATGCTTAAAGTTATCTGGATGATTAGCTGTGAGTGCAGGGTCTGGAAAGATTGTGCAGTCTATACCCATACAGAATATGTGTTCAGGGGTCATGTGAATTCAGGAATTGTTTAGCGGACGCCAGGCATGCTCCAGTGATACGTACATTGTATTTCTTTGTAGGATACCCTCACAGTCCTCTGGTTACCTGACCGCAGGATGACCGTCAGAGAATTACTCCTACTGGTGTACTGCACGTCAGATGAACCACACCATTTTCCCAGCAAGTCTGACTCATCGGTGCTTCTCCCTACACATACATCAGAATTATATACTCAGCAAAATTAGAAACTTGAAACACACGTAACTGGTAATAATTGTGAGGGGTAATTCTTTTCACTTTCTTGTTGTGCGGCACACACGGTAAAGACATGTAGGCTGTTTTGACATGGCCTTGGTGATGGACAAGTAACATTTGCATGTTCTTAGGGCGTTAAAAAAGACTTAAAACAGAATAATCACATGCAGAAAATCAGGTCATCACCTTAGCTATCCCATCCACACAGACTTTGATGAGCAGGAAAATGTTTCAAACACAACTTTGCAGCGACTGACAAGCCGGCAACGTGACCGGGCCATTGTTTCTGGAATTTCTGGTCTAGCAGTTTCAAGAACTTTCGGCTGCATTCGTCTGAGACATCACAATGTGAACACCCGTGTGACGCACACCACGATTACGTTTAAAGCAGATTTGTGATTGCAACCTCCACCTACAGTCAGTTGTTTAGAGGTATGATGTCAGCAGTCAGTACAGACCGTCAGGAATCGACTGCTTTTCAGAGGTGTGCGATCTTGACGACCATACACGTGATCTATACTCAACAAAATAAAGTTAAGGACCATCCCAATATTTAGTATTTAAGTATTACATGGATCATTAGATGCTAAAATATTGATAATTGAGGTGGTCCTTAACTTTTTTGTTGAGTATATATTGACCCAATGTCATTACGCTCAACGTCTAAGTTGACTTAGTACCTGTAATAATCATTCAGAATGTGACAGGACATACCGTCGTATATGTACAGTTCTACACAGGTTCCGTTGGCCGACTCATCCATATCTGATGCAAGAAGTTGGATGCCTACTCGTCCACGTGATGCAGGTGACTTGATATACCACTCACATTTCCAACTAAGAAAAATACAGAAAATAAAGGTAGCAATATTCATTTTACAAATTATGCTAATTGTACTGTTACCAATTTCAAACATATGTCTTGAGAGACAGACGAAATAACTCAGACCTCGTCCTACAAAACGGTCTCGGCATTAAGACTGTTGAAACTTTCCATTACTGAGTAACAATAGTTGTATGGGGATGAGGGGTATGGTGGCATGGTGGGCGAGCTGTATAAGGCGCCAGGCTAGTGATCCAGCGAGCTTTAGGTGCCGGGATCGAACCCACTTGTGACCGGGTGTAAAAACATTGGAGTCAACTTTGTGTGCAGACTCTTTCAATGTTGTCACAACCCCTTGTGTACAGTACACAACCCTGTGCACAACCCAAGAATCCGTTGGTAAATGACCAGATGGTGGCCACATGAAAACAAACTTTTCGTTGCGGGTACAGCAACGTCCAGTAAACTAGGACAAAGTAATGTGCCTATGTGTCCCAGTCCACCCAGACGTGAATGGGTACTTCGAAAGGATGGGAAAGCCACATTAAGTTGGTGCGGCTATTGGCTGCACAAGTTGTATGATCCCCAGGGAGTTGAGCTTGAAAATACGATGTTCCTTTGAGATTGACAGCCAATGATTGAGGGAAAACAAAGCGCTTTGAGCATGCATGTAGATGGGATGGACTATAGCGCTATATAAATACACAAATATATATATATATAATATGATAAGTAATGACTACATGCAATGTAAAATATGTCACAATGCAAAGGACCAGCGTTACCTTTCTCCAGTGGAGACAATCTTCAGTGGGTACTGCGCTGCCGTCAGTGTCACTTTGCACATCGTTGCTAATAATGGAGACAAAAGTAAGTAAATGTTTACGCTACCAGTATTGTTATAAGGTCAATTGTATCCCTTGACCATAAGAAAATTACAACAGATTCCTTCTTTAGATTTGATGTTATTCTCATGGGTGCTTTAACGTTGGGAAAGCCACGGAGACAGATTGTTTGCGCCGTAGTTGATGTGAAGTAAGGGGGGCGGTGGGGTAGCCTAGTGGTAAAAGCGTTGGCTCGTCACGCCGAAGACCCGGGTTAGAATCCCCACATGGGTACAATGTGTGAAGCCCATTTCTGGTGTCCCCCCGCCGTGATGTTGCTGGAATATTGCTAAAAGCGGCGTAAAACCAAACTCAGTCAGTCAGTCAGTGAAGTAAGGGCAGAACGCAGTCGCCATGAGAAACAGAACAGATAAATCTGACATTATTACGATTAAGAAAAGGGATACACCACCGATCAGTGTATGTTCAAGGATAGATACAGTTAACGAATCAAAACAAGGAATGTGAACATGTGATCACGATCAGGTCAGGTTTGAACCATGAAAAAGATACAGTTAACACGAGTAGAGTAGTGCGCGCATTTCAACTGACGGAAGCCGAACGCCGTCATCCAGCTTCCCACTGTGGTACAAGCATATCCTGCCTTGGCAAAGTAAACCAATGTGGGTTTATAACTTAGTGTACATCATTTTATGAATGTGTGCCATACGGAAATACGTTCTGGTAACGGTTGTAGGGTTTACTGACGCCCGAACGCAGTTACGTGAGTGTGAGTGTGTGAGTTTATTTTTACTCCCATTTTAGCAATATTCCAGTAATATCACGGCGGGGGACACAAGAAATGGCCTTTACACATTGTACCCATATGGGAAATCGAACCCGGGTCTTCAGGGTGACGAGCGAACATTTTCACCAGTGGGCTACCCCGTCGTCCCTGCACAGTTACGACAACATTCTAACTGTATAATTGCAAAACGGACAAACATGCATTTCTATCTATTTGAGATTATACATGGATTCAGCGACATGATCACTTATGTGAATGTGCATGGGCCTAAAAAGCAAAATCCGCCGAAATTTTCACCTCAAGTGATTATATATATTACATGTATTCCTGATCCGTGATTGGCTACTCCGCGATGATGAATTAAGGCCAGAGTATGACAGACTACTTTCCTGCTGGAATTGTATTGGCAAAGTGGTCGTGCTGCGGTTGAAATCCTGCTTGCATCGAACATTTGGTTTTGGAGTAGTTGTTATCTAGATGTCCCTATCACCGTCTACAGATATGGCACGAATGGAAGTCTCATGACATCACCAATGATAATTGTTTATGAATTAATGCGCCACTGTCATCATAAAGATAGACAAAATATACTCGTCGATTCATTGCTAAAGCGATGCGGTTTTGAAGTAAGAAACAGGATACTGCACTCGTGCCTGCCTACCTAATCTCACAACTCCGGAACCACAAGTAAACATAGGTCATCACACAAAACATACACACCTGGGACAGCCTTGTATCTCATTTGAAATCCCTTGTAGTTGTTTGTGTTATCTGAGTGGAAGTAAACTCGCATTGACGAAACACTGCTGAGAAAAACGGGTTTATCTGTCCCACAGAATGTGCCAAGGAGATCCGAACCTGGAAGTGATCATTACAACCTTGTTGGACATTGATTACCTTGTTCTTTGAAATTCACCACTGAACATGCTGATATGAGTACCTTGTTTGCTGTATATTTCCTACGCTATAACAAAATACTCACACCAAGCCATCTTCCATGCCCGTATTAATATTGATTTTGTTCTGATGTAATTCTATATCCAATGAATCAAAATTTATTTTGTTCTCGTCAAACTGTTCTTTTCCCGACTTTACCCATCAGACAAAGCTACATGTTTGATTTACAAGTGTAGTATTGGCGTAATTTTTCGTTACACGCAGATTGATCATTTGTGATTGATATGGAACTCACGAGTTTGACCATTATACACGTTGACGTAATCGCCGTAACAAATTCCTCCCGATGACGGGTTCTGAAATACAGCATCGATGGTTTCCAGGAAAACAATCTGATTTTGTTGTTCTGTCGTAATTGTCCACTCACGTGTCTGCATTCTGAAAGACAGATTCATTATTCAGAATGTGCTTTCAGTACATTAATAAATTCTGCAAAATAGCAAAGTCAAAATCTTCTTCTGAACAATTTACAACCTTATCCCCCTTACTTCTGTAAATACCATAAATCATACATTCACGAAAAGGAATTAGATATGGCTAAGTAGTACAATCAATAGAACTAAATGTAACCAATGTAACCAAGAGTGGAGGTTGAAAACTTCACAGAAATGCCACCGCAATCGTTGCCTTAGGTTTGTTCTACTGTCATTAAACGGTTCAGCTATGCATGCAGCGTGTATCTGGTTCATGCGATATTCTATTTAGCCCATTACATTACATACAATCATACAAATTTCATACATACTCGAGTGAGATGACACCTTAGGTCAATACTGTCTGCCTTCTACTGCTACATACATGCATACATACATACATATACATACATACATACAGACATACATACATACATACATACATACACACACATACATACATGCATGTATACATACATACATACATACATACATATTACATACATACATACATACATACATACACAGTATCATACATACATACATACATACATGCACAGTATTACATACATACATACATACATACATACATACATACATACATACATACATACATACATACATACATACATACATACATACATACATACATACATACATACATACATACATACATACATACATACATACATACATACATTACATACATACACAGTATTACATACATTTATTGAACAGTTTTTCTTCACTAAATGTGTCTTTCATAACATGTACCTTTAGTTTCGAATAATAATGGTTTATGAAACGATATATTTATTGTGCAAGTAGTTCAGGTGTAAGCGTTTATATCGGTTCAGATACTTTGATACTTTCAACAACGGGTACATATTGGTCCTAAGCAATAAACGTGAAGTATCTACAGTTTTATTCTTAAAACTCTAAGGCATCTAAAACTAATGAATTCGTGGCAAGCCTTGTAAATGGTAACTGTTCAGGGTGTTTGTCTAGTGATAGCATTTTGAACTGAACAAGCCATTTATTCCATGAAAACATTTTCCAAGATCCGAAAAGGTCATACTTAAAATCAAGACACGCATAGTCGTACAATATATGCTAAATGCATTGTTGTAATCTAAAGTATATACAACTTCCCCTATGATTTTAAATGAAATATAGCATGCACGGCATTTATTCCATACAATCAGCTACCTCTCACCAGGCACTGTGGCGCCGTTAAGTAAAGTGTACTCGATCATATTTGCGGGTGTTTATTCCGAAACATATTTTAGGGTATGTATTAGAGGTATTCTCATACATGTTTGATAACTTGTATGTTTTAAATGGCAAAAATATACAACTCACGGGTAGTACGCATTTGGGTACCCGGGACTGGTGAATGTTTTACTTCCTACTGTCGCCTGCAGTCGCTTCATTTCGGTCCCATCTGTTGACATGTTCAGAATATTGCATATGTGGCCCAAACTGTGTGACGGGAGCTATATATACTACCCATCAAAAGTTTAGACTAACTAGTGTACATGTAGCCAATTACTTCAGTCAACTGATCTAAACTAGATTTTGCAAAATATTCTATACTGTTTAAAGGTACTGTTTACACATGAACTGATGTATTGTAAAACAAATTCGTAACATTGGAAAGATTATTGTCCTGAGATCAATGAATGATGAAACTCAGTGAACATTGGCGAATCCTTTCTACAACTTTACACCAAAACGCAACTGTTCACATGCACGATATTTGCACAGGCTTTTCAGCAGTTGAATGCATGGTCATCGTGCAATTCATCTGCATAAGGTTTGTAGTTGGTTCGCCCAAGTTAGTAGATGTAACAATATAAAACATATACATAACATATATAGAGTGCTTTAAATGAATCTTAACTTTTGGTCGGTAGTATATTCGTTTGACTAACATAAAGGTGAGGTGAGGTGAAATAGGGTTTTACGTCGTGCTTGAGAATATTTCGCTCATATGACGACGTGCATGCGTGTGTATGTGTATGTGCGGCTGCTTGTACTAGCCCAGACTGAAGCTGGTGTTATAGTGCTAGCCCACTGAGATACCAGGCCGCAGTGAAGCATGAATACCCCACTCAGACACATTATACTGACTCCGAGCCGACCAGTCCTTGTTGTACTCATTAATGCCGAGCGCCAGACAGGGACCAACAAGTACCACATTTTAACGTCTTTTGGTATGACGCGGTCGGGGATCGAACCCGCGACCTTCCGCTCTCGACTAACATAAAGGGAGCTTAATAACGATAAACAGGTCCATTAACTGAAATTCTGATGATATCGGTGCAATGTCTTCAGTCTTAATGATGGATCAGTGTTCACTCGACTTTCCTTCTCAACTCACTGAGGAGAGTACTGATTCTCTACGAATTGTATTAGTACCAACACACGTGAAAAAAAGCACCATTTAGATTCTTGATTTTCATTTAATTAACACAAATATACTGGACTGAAATATTGGTTGTTAAAGTAAGTACATGAACTGTCATATTATTCTCAAATTTACCTTCACTTTCGTAGTATCGAATCAGAAAACCGCTTTCAGTGATGCTGTTATCCGTCTTGAAAACAACGTAAAAGTATTGACCTTGTGGAGCTGACATACTTTTCCTCGTTTTTCCACATATCTTGTGGATACTGTCGATCCTCAAGTCCCCTGTCGATCAAATAAAAATCTCTGGTAAGAGTTATCTCAATTTCTAGATATAAAATATTTCAATGCGTATTTATTTAACCATATTTGGCTACTCATATTTTCTACTTTCCATTTCTCTTGCTTTGCTGCAGTTGTGAAAAAGCAAACAGAACGTAAATCACAAAATAATATAGACGTCACTTTCTTCTTTATTCTTTACACCATGTTTCTGGGCTTTTCTCGACTGGGCTGGGTTCACCTGACGAAGGGACAAGGAAATCCCAGAAACGTATATACAATAAAGAAGACGTTGACATCCATAACAGTTTGTCTTATACTTGTTACCAACTTCTATATGCCTTTCAAGAACTTCACGAAAAAGGTGTGTAAAGGCTACCTGCCTAAGCAAATATTTATCAAGTAATATTATTTTTTATGCATATCGTACGCGGAACGGTTTTTCAGCAGAATTGCATCCATATAGAAAACAGTATCCATGCAGGAAGCGACAAGAACAACAAAGGCGGGTAAGTCGGAATTACAAATGCAATGAAGAGTATATATAACATACCGGAATGTTTCATGTTTAGGGTTAGACTGTCCAAGCATGAATAAATTGAGCCTGCGATGTTGCTGTAAACCATGTCGAGTACAACTCTGTATCCGCTTGTTTGGGGGTAGATGTTCCAATAACAATAGTCATTGCTGTTGACGAAACTGTACGTTATTATACATGTTAGAAGCATGCTCCGTTATATTGAATACTCTCCAAAAGGTGGCAGATCTTGAAATGAACATATTGTATCTGTCGTCAGAAGATCGGCTTTGAACGAATGATAAAATATAACCTGATGCTCTGACATGCCGAAATATTGCATAATGCCATTTCGGTATTACACATCCCCACTGACTCAAAATGAATTAGTGTCACGTAGACAAAAAAAGAGAATGCAAATCAAATCATTGTACATACTTTCTGTAGTTGTGAGGGTAGTTTGGAGAAGTGAAGTTCAGCGGCTCCCTCTGAGCATAGAGCGTAATGTTGCATGCATCTGTAAAGAACATATTCAAGATATATCCATGTATATGTAAGAGATTATGTCCCGAATCCCGTAGAGTCCTGTATCATTCTAAATCCTCAAACAAAAAGCATATTGGTTATGAGATGTTTAGAAATCATAACTGGATATATAAGAATGTAATCATCAGCTTTTGCAAATCAATATTCCTTTAATCACCTTTCCACCAGTTGCCGAATCTCTGATTAAAGCGAGCATAGGTTCCCAAATTTGTGACATCCTAGTGCATTCTATATTTTCCTAATTTAGTTGTTAAGATCAAAATGCTCCTAATTCTCTGGTGAACCACTTCTTCAACTTTTCAACCGAATGATTATATATCGTTGTCTTGTAATGAGATATCAAATTCTACTGTAGAACATAGCCACATTAAATGACGGAAACAACTGTGAAGACGTGACACATTCAAATGTTTGTAATGTAATGGTTCTCTCCGATGACTGTGTGGTCGTTATCGATTGTGACATTTGCTTTGATGCACCAGTATTAAAAATGACAGGCTGACCGTCTTCTTCATCTTCTTTGAGCTCTCCTTCCACACCCGAAAGACGTGATTGGAGCATATCGAGTATCAATTATATGTAATAGCAATGTATTTGATATTTAGGTAACTGATAATCACTAAGCGCATTCACAAGCACGGAGCAATCAAATTATATCATAGTTATCTAATTTACAAATATCCGACCAATACTGTTATCTGTGAATCCCAGATGTTACATGCTAATAATACTAGCAAGGGAATCACCAAGTTTAACGGACTTGTAAACATGTTCTTTGCTATATTGTGGCTTAATGTTGTGTCATACAGGTTGATGTGTCCTAAAAATGTCTTGCCAGTGAGGAATCTGTAGCATTTTTTAATTTAGAATTTCTGAAATTATTAGTCATATGTTGACATGCGGATTGGGAATGAAGCCAGAAAAAAAAGCTATTTCAAATGGCTAACACAAACCCTGATTTATTCGCAACAGAGGTGTCCTTAACATTCAACATTTGTAACTGAAGTAAACAACTCACAGACAATTTGTTCTATTATAATTATTGGTATGTCCTGATTTCACACTGCGGTGCTGTTGTTTCGCGTGGTGTAAACCCATACCACTCACAATCGCTGACCTGATAGGTAACTTGAATACCCGACATGACTGAGATGAAAACGCCGTTGCTATGCCCGTTACAAATGTAAATAAAACCGTTGCTATGCATGTTCCAAATGTAAATATTGGAAAACACCAGCTGGTCATGACACAGCATTCCCGACTATAGTTCGTGCCTTTATAAAGGAACAATGTAACGAGCATCATATGGATTAGAAAACGGCACGTTCTCTTCTTCAAAATTTATTTCTATGGTCGCTGAAATGAGTCAAACATGTTGTCTGCCACGGAGTGTGGGTCATCTCGAATATTCACAGCGTATTTCACACAGTGTGTAAGCATTAAGCAATCTTTCATCCACCATTTTGTTTGAGCGATAAGCAGAACACACACCTTTATTATAGAAATACTATTTATCCTCATACCATTTCACTTTATAGTTTCCATTAGACTTCTGTTTACTTCGAGAATAAATTGTATCAAATAATATTGTGTGTGTATTCAGTATTGATGAACAGGTGTTTGTGTTGGTATATTGATTTCTGAATGTACCGTATTTCGATATAGTTCCTGACACTACATACACATTGTACGAACTAGGTCGTTTGATATTTGTGTACCACTTCTATATCCAGGTGTGAATGGACGTTCAAGCATGATACTACGATCAATACCCACCTGAACTAGTGATTAATGCTCCCAACAGCATAACACACACTCCATGGAGAACACGTACGTCCATTATTTCCATCGTTCGTCCACGATCACTAGCTTTACAGTTTAAGCTCACATGGCCAAGTCTGTGTGCAGGGAGAGGTATACCCTACTGTATGTCGACATCAGAGTACATCCTAGTTACCGCGAGTCTTCACCTCGTCCGGGTGTGTTTGACTGGACGCTCAGTTCAGGCTGATAAGCGCCATTTGAGTCAACACACATTCTCAGGCAACTGTGTCACGGTATCTTTGTTGGCCGGGGTGATTCAGGTTGGCGAATAACAATTAGGTCAGACCGCGGCGTGTCAGCTTAATCTAGGTTGAAAGCTACGCAGGTTGTAAATAAAGAATGAAAACCATTCGGACGAATCGTTTTTGTCCAACCCAACGAACGATAAATATAAGGTAAGGGGCATAACCCTGGGCTCTCGTACCTCAACAGTGTCTTGCTTATTTTGTTATACAAGAAGAAGGAGATCACGAAGAAAAGCAACTCGGCTTGGACCCACTGCTTCATGCAGATGCGTAATATGTTGACAAACATAAATGTACTTTCGTACTTTCATAGCTAGACTATGTTTATGGAAATTATGGACAATTTTTTAAAGAAAATCAAGATTTAAGGATGTCAACTTTTTTATTGTAAGTAACACAAAAATTCGGAGCGTATGCTTGTTCCTTCATCAGGTGAATAGTAGGGAGTATACTGGAAGGAGCAAGCATACGCTCCGAAACGTCGTGTTACTCACAATAAAGATGCTGAAATCCATAAATCTTGCGTTTCTTATGCATTCCACTTCTAAATGCCCTTCAAAAGTTACACTTTCTATCCATACTTTCTATGGATTTAGATAGAACATTGATCATTTTACAAAGTAATATTTTCAGATCAATTTCCCATTTCTATTTTGGAAAAATGAAAAGTGTTTGCGGTACACGATAGTATTTTTTTATTTGTGAAAGGTGCGTACAATGTTCCGTACAAAAAGTGATGAATCTATAGGTTAATAAATCTTATATTTTATACGACGATTGTCAGATATCACCATAACGTTCTTCCATAACTGTATATTTGATCTTTCCTGAAAATATAACTTTGCCACAAGGCTCTCAATGTCTTACGGATAAGAAGTCTAGAAATATATGGACTAAAGCATACAACCTTGTCCAACGCCACATGAAACATGGAACGGTTTTGTTGTTTCTCAAACATTATGCGCAAATGCAACAGTTAAACTATATAGAACACATGAATGATGTAACTGCTAGGACGCTAGCATATGTTTGAATAGACTAATCATTCATCCAGACCTGTACCTCTAAAATATGCATTCAGTGTGTAAATACTATCCCGGAGAAACTCTAGGGTGGTTCCATCTAGCACAGCAAATTTATTCACGGATCATGTCTCTAAGCTTCTTTCAGTATGCTGTTAATTGCTATAAAGTCTAAAATTCAAAGTTTAAGCATATGTATTTATTGACGTTTCTGTATATAATGCATTCCTTGATATAGGGTATCATGTAACACGCACGAAGAACAGTATATAATTAGAATAAGAACACGAGAAGCAATATGCACTCACAGGAACATAAAGCAAATTACGTTATGGTACTGAATGGTAGTGAAGGCCGAGGAATGTGTGGGATTCAAAACAATTCACTTGTGATTAAGGAAGCCTTTTATCCTTATTCAGCGAAAGTGAAGCTAAGTGCGTTTATTAGATTAAAGAGTCAACGTTCCTTTGCTGAAATATCATTGAATGGTCTTTTGTCTCGTAATATAATATTGTGTGTTTATACAACATTCAATTGACATGAGTCATATTGTTTTCTCGCTTCAAGTTGTTTGTTTTGGGTTTTGTTGTTGTTGTTTTTTATATGTTTTTATTCTATTTGATATTACCAGTAAAAGGGGATTTTAAATGTTAATATTCAATCTGAAATCTGTGTAGACTTGTTCGTGGTATATTGTTGACCGTGGTGTAAATCAACATTCATTCGCTCCCTCAGTCCAAACCGTATGAATATAATAAGGTACAATACATGATTCTTGGGCACGAACGTGTTGCTGTATTTTAAGTTGGTTCCTCGTGATAACGAAGTCAGTATCGGCGCTGCCAACCAACACTGGACACACTTGTAATAAAAAGTAAAATCCTATTAAATATATTAAACATGTTTTAGATATAAAACAAACATTATACAGATATGTTATGGACATGAAACTTTGCAGCATATCAGTTTGTTCCATTTTTGAAATTATGTATGTAAAACGTACCAGTTCAGTCCAAAGGATATGCCTGTGTAAAGGATAGATATTGAAGGGCCCGATATGAAACAGTCGGATATCAATCTGATATCATACACATAACGCTAATATCTATCTATTTATCTTTCTATCAACATATGTACATCTATAAATATTATATATAGATAAGTTTCGATTTACACCTGACACGAGAATCAAATACTTCAGCACAACAACGAGAAAGAGACCATCGTGAAGAGAAGGGGCATAACTCGTCCGTGCTTAAATCGTATGTACACGCATGAATGTCAGCGAAGATAGATTGTGGATAGTTTCTCTTGGTAGTCGACTAATATGGGGCTGTGTACCGTTAAATATGTATCTTTCGTAATTTTGTAGCTTTTCTATAATATTACCAAGGAAAGTCTACATTACGATCAGCTGAAAATGATGTCTCAGTTTTTCGCTGCTTGTGCTTTGGCGAATCAACATTGCGTGTATGGAGACTGACATGGGGAATGATGACATGCTGAAACATCAATAGGAGTGGGGCGGTATGGTAGCCTAGTGGCTAAAGCGTTATCTCGTCACACCGACGACCCGGGTTCGATTCCCAACGTGGGTACAATGCGTCAAGTCCATTTCTAGTGTCTTCCGCCGTGATATTGCTGGAATATTGCTAAAAGTGGCGTAAAAACACTCTCACTCCATACACGCTAGGGGAATTCGTCTAAAAATTGCTTTACAATGACCTTTGCAAACACTATGTCGTGTCTCAGAACGATTTGAACTCCGTGTGCCAATAAAGTTGTACTAATGCTTTTAACAGTTTACCTTTGATCTGTCCTAAAAGAACTTCGGCCCACTTTTTTGGCTCGAGACATTACAAACAAGTACCGGTGATGTTTAGTTAGCGAGAAAGGGCAACTTGTCTTTTCCTTGCAAATCAGCTGAACAGTAAACATATGTCGTGTCCGTGTGTGACACCCATGTAAGGAGTAGTGTTCTGATAAACTGAATGTATAAAATACAGGTCCAGTCTTTGTCCCAAACCCTAGTGGCATCACAAACATGAATAGGTCAACACGACAAGAGATAAAGATATCCCATACTTTAGTCTCTTGTGATCTTTGAACATGAGATGGAGTCATGTCATAATTATACCTGTACCAAAACCAGTTAAAGACTCCAAACCACCATCAAGCTTTGATACATCGTTCTCTGTAAATTCCGTTGACAAATGCCAACAGATTTTGGATGGAAAACGTATGGTTCGAATACATAGTGCAGGGGCTTATGTAGCAAAAATGCTTCCCGTGGGAAGTGGATGTTAATTTTTTGGAACCACTGATAGTTGTGATCAGTATTGCATATGGATTCAGAAAAACCATGATTCCATTTTTTCTGATGATTATAAGTGTCACTCTGGGATAACTGAACATCGGTACCCATAATCGAAAAAAAATCATAATTTTATAAAACTATCACAACATAGGCATGTAGTATGTCAAAATGTACCTTGTGATGGGTGTTTTACGACTATTAGTATATATCATAAATCTCAATAATATATGATGCATAATAATCACTATGATCATAAGTGCTTCTGTTAAAACTGAAAGTTTGTTGCAGAGGGTATGCAGTCAACCCTGCTTGTGTGTGTGTATTTATGTGTTAGCATCTTTACTCAAATACTACTAGATGGATGTCAATGAAACTTTCTGGATCTCTTGGGTATGTCCCCAGGACAAATCAATTAGAAGTTGAAAAAGTACACTCTTCAAAAAAAGAAACGCAAAAGCAAAATATCATTGAAAACTTATTCAGTTATGTAAATCAACGAAAATAAACGGTTGAGCATTGAAATTATGTAGAGCAATACGTTGGTATCTCGTACACACTTCAAAGAATGATAGTCATCATAGTCATTACTGCTGTCCACGAGGTGACGTTGACGTTACTACCTTCTAGGGCCACCTCTTACTGCTAGAACTGCACGGCACCTCCTTGACACAGATTGAATCAGTTGTTGGATGTTTCGTTGTGGAATCCTACATTCCTCCTGCAGCATGTTTAACAACAGTTACTGTTAAAGCCTCAATGGCGGATTACGATGTTGACGTACACGGTTATCTATCTGATCCCACACATAATCAATTGGTTTCAGATCCGGGGATCTGGAGGGCCAGGGGAGGACACTGATGTTGTTTTTGTCCAGGTAGTCCACTGTAGCACGTGCTGTGTGAGGTCTGGCGTTGTCCTGGTGGTACAGCTCCCTTTGGCGGTCGACAAGACGATGCACGTGAGGACAGAGAATCTGGTCGATATATCTCGCGGCATTTAGATTGCCTTGGACGAGCACCAATTCCGATCTGCAGGTGCATGACATAGCTCCCCACATCATCACACCATCTCCACCAAATCTGTCCACTTGCTTAATGCATTTGGATGCAAAACGTTCTTTCCGTGGTCTGTAGACACGCTGTCTTCCGTCACGTTGCTTTGGGGGATACCGCGATTCATCATTAAACCACATGTGCGTCCAGTTTCCAAGGCCAATGAGTGCACCGCGTTACACCACCTGACTCACGGACGTTGATGTAATCGTGTCAGAGAGGGTTCAACTTGTGGACGTCTGGCACGCATATCTACCTCTCGGAAACGGTTCCTCTTTGTCTGGTCGGACATTCTCCGGGCTACAAACCGTTCTTGTGCAGTGTCCCGGGCGGAATGATGGCTGTCACGTAATTGGGTTACCCGGATGTATCGATCTTGGGCTGTGTGGTGACTCACGGTCTTCCTGGTCTTGGTTGGTCATTTGTCGAAATGGAATGCACAAAACGATCCCACAAACGAGGTATTGTGCTGGGATGAACGCTGAAGGTCTTCGCCACGACACTCTTGGATTCGCCAGCTTGTAATCGTCCAATGGCAATATTTCGGTGGGCATCGCTGAGACGTCCCATTTTCTCATCCAATATTTGCAAGGGTCCTGGGTGAATTTAGGACATACATTTGGGTATTTTATAGTCATAGGTTGCACGCGAAAAAGCTATAATTGCGGCTTTTGGTTGTATTCCATACCAGTCAAGCTCATCATGACAATCATGGTCAATAAAACCATTCAAAATTGTTTATGGTTGCATTCGCTCACGCATGTTCTTCTAAACCATACCAACAGCAATATTCAATCCTCAAAACATGCTTGATTTGACATTTGCGTACCAACTTTCATTTGTGTTGGAAGAGTGTATGTTAATGTACATGTACTACATAATCACAATGTTAAAAAATGGAGGATATGAATAATAACTAAAAAAGTTATGGATGGATTTGAATGAATCTTGGTGGTTATGTTAGGTATGACACAAGGGCTATCTGCGTACGGTTCGGTGAAAGTACATTAAAGTCCCAATACACAGTAGTACTTTAAAAATGTAATAGTGAAAGGAAATTGCTATGCAATGCGGAGGCATGTTCTCTAACGAGGGCCCTTGTAGTTTCCAAATTAAGAAGAAAAAAGAACTCATGCTTGTGTTTGTATGACAAATAATGTCGAAGCTTGTATTTCAACAGCATATCTCGTTCTTGCATGTTAGTGACGGATTGATTGACTATGCAAGTTACTTATGTTTATGAAAACATGTTTTTCTCGAAATGGTGTCGCAAGCAATTTTTGGAACTCATATCAATTACCCAACAATGACAGTTATGGCTAACAGGAAAAATGGAACCATGTTTTTCCTGAATCCATGCACAATAGTCATTACAATTAGTATTGGTTCCAAAAATTAACATGTAATTCCCACTGAATTACACAAGCCCCTGCACTAAAATAGGAAAACGCCGTTTTTCGGTAAAATGCCAACACACGAAAAATGCACGTTTTCGGGAAAATAGCCTATATCCGACAAAAAGAACGCTTTTGGGTTTTCAAAAGTTGGGATCCCATTCAGTCTGAAACTCCATGAGTTTGCACTGGAACATTTGTCACAACTCCGTGCTGAGTTTTCATTCCGAGTGAGCAGCTATCGTTCAGTTTCATACATTTAATGATTGCGCGGAGAACGTCATTTAAAAATTGACAGCACGTGGATTTAGTCGCTTGAAACCCGAACGACAATTTCCAGCAAGAAACAAATATTCGGCATCAGGCTTCTAAATTGCGCCTGGCAACAACATCGACGGGACGGGATCGAAATGTAACCCCAGGGGATCTTTTTGTATGCTCAAGCAGACACCAGTACCGACAAAATGCCATCAAATAGCTGCATCTTAACCTATTGACGTTAATCGTATGGTTATATCAATACTTCATAGACTGTACATATTGTCTGAAAACAGAAAGGATCTCTCCTTTATATTTGATCACCAGTCATTTCCATCATAATATTCATAATAAACCTGACACTGCTATGAATGCAAAGCTTGAAATGAATGCACATCTTTATCAATTGCCGTGCTTGCTTTATCAGAAACCTTGTCGTAGCCTAGCATTTGTCACGGTCACAGATGTTGCGTAAGGTGCGTTACCTCTTTGTAAGGTTTACATTTCCTAAAGTACCCAATGGGATTGGGGCTTCTGTCAAGTCTTCTTCGTATACACTCATCTCCGAATTGTCCTCTCAGGAAAACCATCCCTGCAAGATGCTGATGGAGATGCGTAAGTATATGATCTTAAAGTCTAAAGGTCGGGTGCTTTGAGAAAACAGTGGTATTTGTAGTATTGAAAATAACTTTTTGTGTAACTTTGTCACAAGCAAATTATGGAATTATGGACATTTGAGCTTACATAAAGAAACGGAGAAAGAATCGATGAGTTCTCCATTAAATAGGTTGTTTGCCAAGGTAGAGTTTCATCAGGTCTTTTTTCTTATTGTCATGCTTAATACAGGGAATATCTCGGCTGAAGTTTATTTTCTAGAGTTAATAGGTCGACTGCCCTATCAAATTTAGACTATGTGCCTATGATTTTCTTTGACAATTTCCATTGCATCAAAAACAATTCTCATATGAATTTAGCTTAAATAGACGCGTAAAAAGTCAGAGCCTCTGTATTTGTCTATCTTTAAATTTGTCAAAGGCTCTAATATATATGGTAACTGTAACCGTATCCTTCTCGTAGCTGGAATATTATTTGTCAAAGAAAGCTGTATATATCTATCTATACATCTATACTAAAACTTGTAAAATGTTGATATCCAGGAACATACTGCTGAAAAGCGCTTTTGTGTCTGAGAAATATAATTTCACTGATCAACAAACAAACGTGAAAAGGTGTGTCTTGAGGTTTGATTTGAATCCAGTGAGAGTGTCTGTATGATGTTGTATGATGACTAAGTACTGGATACACATCGGCATAATACACTGACAGCCAAACACCGTTGGGTTGAACGTTGATGTGTCGAGCGTAAAAACTTGGTCAATGGATATTCTTTCAATAGTCATCATTTTTCGTTTGCATCGAACGTTTGATGGCTAGAAGTATGTAGGCTCATTTAACTTCGACACAACAGTGGTCGTGGCAACGCATTGCCATATTCGGAATGTGAGTTTGACACAGTGGGAATTGGACATATCCGACAACTGGAGTCTAGTGAAATTGCGTTTCCGCACCCATACGTAACTGTTGATCCCTGTGGTAAACGCGATCATGTCTATTCCAGCTTCATCACGGCGCCCTGCACTGGCAATGCGCTGGGTGTTGGTGTCCATTGCCCTTACCTTGATGCCGGTTGTGATGTCCAGACCAGGAATAATCTCAATGACACTCCAACCAGAGCTATATGGTAAACAGAATGAACAAAATCTACGACCAAAATATTTGTGATGTGTTCACTTTTAACTGTGCACTGTATTTTGACATTCTGTCTTCAAAAAATGGTAGTTATGTATCTTACTGGAAAAGCTACAGCCATGGTGCAGCGAGGAGACGCTGTTTCAGCTTACGTCATACTTACGTATATTTGACGTAAATGTTGATATCTGACACCCACTTATATAAGCAGTGTTATAACACCCAATTCTGTGTCCCCTGTTAGTTACAAATACAGCGATACGCCGGTCAAAGTTGACGTCATCCTTTAATCCATGTAAATAGATGCTACACTCAGCAATGTTCCTTCCATATCAGTTCAGTGATAGACCAGACAATTCAGTGATTTATATTGTTGATATAATTATGAAAACAGCAAATATAAAATATTGCTGTGCACCTCCTCTGAGTCCCTGAAAGAGCGTGACACATCGAGGTCATGGTCAGAAGTAAAATGTTGTTTGTGTTTTATTGTGGTTTTATTTTCGTTTTATTTTTAATTAAGTGACCATGTACTTCAAGGGAAAAGCAGGGACATTTATATATCGATACCTTCACAATAGAGTAATTACAGAAGGTCAGTGATACATTCGTAATGTTTTCAGCTGAAATTGTGTACACCTTGAACGAGGAGGGATGCGATATAAACGGCACTACGAAAATCTATGATGGAGAGTTTAGTCTGGACATCACAGGACCTTGTGTTACCTATCTCTGTACCAATACCGGTGTCAGCCTTAAAGAAGGTTCAGGTGAGGTTCTATGGCAGGCCGTTGCTTGGTAATGTGTGTTTTATTCTTTGACAGCAGCTTTTTGTTCTAACTGTTATGGTTATGTACTCATTGTGTGTGTAATGAACCTGCTGGACGGATGTGTTGACAAATGGATGGGATGATGGATTGACTGATCACCATTGGTATTGAGTGTCTTCCATTTATATGGCGTGAGTGAATGAGTTTGGTTTTACGCCGCTATTCCAGGTATATGGCGGTGGTCTGTCAATAATCGAGTCTCGACCAGAAAACCCAGTGATCAACAGCACACGCTTCGATCTACGCCATTGGGATACGATGACATGTGTCACCC
Organism: Haliotis rubra; assembly: GCF_003918875.1. Lineage (NCBI taxonomy): Eukaryota > Metazoa > Mollusca > Gastropoda > Lepetellida > Haliotidae > Haliotis > Haliotis rubra. Next base: position 418,040 of record NW_025767038.1, on the reverse strand, counting down.
AAGTCAGCGAGACTGGCCACCCGACCCCGTTCGTCACCTCTTACGAAAAACATGGGTTACTGAAGATCAATTCTAACCCGGATCTTCACGGTTGCCATTCATATGGAACCCTGTGTTTAAAGGCGACTTAAACTTGATACATCATGTTAATATCGTCTCTCTATAATCGTCATATTCTTGATGTTGCGTGCGGGGATGGCAATATCACGAATAACGCTACTGTAGTTCAGTGATTTATCACAGTACATCCAGATGCTACCAACAGCTACCTACTAATATAACACCTAAAACACACTCCTGTATATTCTATCCGTTAACAGGCTGCATGGGAAAAGGTGGTTGTGTTCCGGGACTGGAACGGTATGGCTGCCAAGCATTTGTGTGCAAGGATTCGGACCACACTTTCAATGGGAAGAAGTACATGTGGCTCGTTAACTCCGGTGCTAAAGGTATGCTTATTAATCATGTTTCCTGGACTAGTCTTTATGTAATTTCCCTATATTTCAACACTGATATAACAACTAGTAAAATTTCATTCCATGACATAAGTGACTTAAAAGCATTCATTACCTTTCATTAGTATGTCTGTATTCTTGTACTAATGCAATAAAAAAGCTAAGTGCTTTACATAAGAAACTGTCTGTCATGATAAATGGTGTACTTTGCACCACAGTTACTTCACAAAAATGTCTTTCTTCAGTATAGAGGTCCACTTTGTTGCCATGCTAAAAGGCGGCGTGTCATAGGTGCCAGACATGATAGTTGGTTGGTTGGCTGCTGTTTAATGCCGCTCTCAGCAAGATTCCAGCCATATGACGGCGTTCTGTAAATATTCGAGTCTAGACCAGACAATCTAATGATCAAAATTATGAGCACCGATCTACACAATTAAGATACGATGACATGCGTCAACCAAGTCTGCGAGCCTGACCACCCGATCCCACTAGTCGCCTCTTACGACAAGCATGGTTACTGACGATCAATTCTAACCCGGATCTTCACGGGTATGCCAAACATGAAGTGTTTAGAGGAAACGGGTCAGTAGTCAGTCACATCATGTCTTCAATACATGTGTTTATTTTTTCTTTTTGTGGGTGGATAAAGGTCAATACTAGTGTTCTGGCTTATAAAATATGTTCTGGCCCTGAGCACTGTAATTTTCAGACTGACTAGCTGAATGCTACTGTCAATGTACAGACCAGTATTTACGACTTTTCAGAGCAGTGTGGGATACTGGACGAACAGAACTGCTTCGACCTTAACAAGTGGTACATGGTGCTCAACTTCCAGTGTATGTGTGAGTCAACTACAGAGGTGGTGTGCAGTTTGAACGAACAGCCCCCAACTGTTGCTGCCGCGAACACTAACGATGACATCGTCTCCACATCAAGAACTAATGGCTAGGCAACATTGGTTCCTAACCCTACCTTCGTGTCTCCTAAAGTCAAATGGATTTAAGACATTTGTGTTTATTGTATTATCTTTTGACAGAACATTTTCATGTGCTCTCAACTTTAGATATGTCTTTGTCAATACCAAATTATAAAACATATTTTCAAAAGTATAAATTTGACCTGAATTATTTCAAGGTGATAATGCCATCTTTGAAACAGATCCCAATGGAACCGATATTACGGACAACCCACTTTTGAAAAAAAATCTCCATCACAAGACAAAGCGAGTACTGAAAAAGCATTCATGTTAAACAATAATGGCTTTCTCTGAAAAAGGATGATGTCTCCTCTCTTTTTTACGTACATTTTGTAACAAATGAAGTATTATCGATCGCCACCAAAGCGTTTCTAAACTCACACACAACTAAAGAGAACTGTTTCATGTGGTTTAAGATGATGTAAAATATATACGTAAACTTGTGAATTGTTTTTTTTAATACTTTTCATGGAAGAGGTAATTAGTAGTGTGAAGATCGGGCCCGACTGCAATTATCAGACATCAATCTGATTTCTGACTGTGGTTACATTTGGCGTTTGATCAGTACATTTAGCCCTGACATTACATGTCTGCCTAGAGGTTAATTTAGTCCAACCCTGCGTACAAATGTGGCAGCATCACTGTGATTGTCAGGTATATACCCATAGGGACGTTCCCGCCGATAAGTTAAACCTTACTCTTGTTATGTCACGGAGTTAAAAACGGGAGGATACCCACTGTGACTCGAAATGCTATTGGTGCTGTGATAGCATGGGCCTCTATAGGGCACAATTCTGGATTAACTCATGACCATTTGATCTTGATATCTTCTTGAGACTACTCAGTACAGCCAATTGCGTCGTCTTAAACAACTGGTGAACGCGAACAAGTCGACAAGACGTGAGAACTTAAAATATTCCTACTTCTAACATACCTCACTGACAGGGGTGGTGGGGTAGCCTTATGGTTAAAGCGTTCGCTCGTCACGCCGAACACCCGGGTTCGATTCCCGACATGGGTACAATGTGAGAAGCCCATTTCTGGTGTCCCCTGCCGTGATATTACTGGAATATTGCTAAAGGCGGCGTAAACCAAACGCACTCACTCACTCATTACTGATAACCGTACTATGGTTGATTGCAACAGATAACGGTATCTTTATCAAACAGCTGGGCACAAAACGCCTCTTTGAACAACAAAGAATTGACATTAACAAGGTAACTTTTTCTTCGTTGATTATACAGCTCCCAAATGTATCTAACATATATCTATTACAACAGTATTTACTGTTCTTACATTGTCTCAGCACAATAAGGATTGGTTATGTCATAGTTCATTGTTTCAAAACAATGTGACCTAATATTTAACCTGGATAAACATCCTCCTCTTTCTAAAACCTTACATGTTATCCAATGGACTCTTAACCAGCTGCATTTATAGTGTGCGCAATATGTGTTGCAACTGTACTGCAATTTCAATTTCAAAATCCTGGTACTGTTTATGTATCGACATCGACATAATGTATAAAGCCTCGAGCATCATGGAGTAGTTAAAGTGTCCGTTGTAAACTACTTGAATTAAAATCAATCGCAGCATCCGTGGATTTATACGTTCATGTATTTGCATTAAAATGGTAATGTCAATTATTGGATATCGGATAACTCTGTGTTCCAATCCAATCCAATCCAACCTTTGTCGTTAGTATTGACTTTGTGTACTTTCTTTCAATTTCAAGCACATGCGTCGGCGTCGTAAAGTGCCCCAGTAGTTGGCACATTTCCACTCTTGTGAATAATGGCTGTAGTTGTAGCAAAGAATGGAGGTCTTCAGATTACACAAATCCACATATTTTCCCATAGAGAAAGTCAGTTCAGTTTTATGGCGGCGTTTTTTCCCATAGACTTCCATAGGAACGTGATATTGTCTTGTTTAAAACCACTAAATGTATATATATATGCACAGTATCGCTTTTAAGCCACAATAGAAACACAAAGTTCCTTTTCCGAGTACAGGAAGTTGAACACAACAATCCCAGTTCCGCACCAAATGTCACCAACTTGAAAATATCTCTGCCCAAATTCAGCATAAGTTATTGTGTTAAAAACGACAACACTAAATATTGACAAATATGGTCAGTTTAATTACTGGATGGATGTACAGTTACAAAGAAAGGTCTTACAAAATATCACCAAATCACAGCTATCAAATGATTCAATCTGCACTGAAGGCTCCCGACTCAAAGTGTTTGTTAAACTACGGAATCTGATTTAGTGCAGTATAACCTGCAACGTACAAGACCCTTTTCAATCTACCTACTTAAACCTGCAGTCGCGTAAAACCTTCCTTGATTATCACAGGGTATAATATTTACCTTTTGCTAGGGTACAGTCACCGCCATAGTTTCATCATACTGATACACTAAAGACACCGACCCAATCACAGTGCTCTCACAAGGAAAGTTGTGCTAAGTAATTATCATATGACATTACCCTCATATTACAATGCCCATATACATGTATATACAAATAATTTCATTAAGCACCCCTGTATTTGTGCTATGATAAGATTTCAACACGTACTTTAAACGTCATGAGTTTTTTCTGACCCGTATGATCTTTTGAGTCATAAAAACGGCAAAATGATTGGAATCCATGTTGATTTTATGATGACAATTGCTCATTTAAAAAAAATACTGATTTTCATACAAAACCGTGTCTGTTCAAGTAGGCCCTGGAATGTTTCATGTTGAATTTGTTGGTGCATGTGAACATTCAAAATGTGATTTTGCGTGTCTTACACGACTCAAGGTCAATACCGAGACTCAGTGTAACCTCCATGTGACTGTCTAACAGGCAGCACTCTCCTCCTCATATCCCATATCAGCCTCCTGATCCTCTGAAGGGGTTGACTATGCCATTCCTCGTGTAAAGCAGCTTCCAATTTAGCCCGGTTCAGTACAGGAGGATCCATTTGTTGCATACGACGACCACTCATGTCCCAGATATGCTCCAAAGGGTTAAGATCGGGGCTCATTCAATCGTGAGATATGTCAGGGGGTGACATCGCATCAATTCCTAACATTTATTGAGGTAAATTGTTGAAATCTCATTTTAGAATTTTGTTACATTTTGAAATGTACTCATTTGTTTTTGTTGGTTTGTTGTTTTACGTGGCACCCAGCAATAATCCAACTATATGGTGGCGGTCTGTAAATATTCGAGTAAGCACCAGACAACCCAGTGATCAACACTATAATCATCGATCTACGTAATTGGGATACAATGACATGTGTCGTACGACAAGCATGGGTTGCGGAAGACCATATCCGGATCTTCAAGGGTTATACTTATCTGCATCGAGGACAAATACCAATATGATATTATCCACGATGGTCTCATCTCTCTGTTGAACACAATACAGACACAGACGGAAACATAAAAATAACTACGTTAGCATCCAGACCATTCACAGTCAGATCAAAGTGTTTCGTGTCGATCATCCACAATACATTTTGCCATTTCTAATTTACGATTTAAGTCGATTTAAAATCCGAGACGTTTAATTAAAAAGCCACAACGATTAAAATATTTAACGTCAGGGCGCACAATTTATCTGAACAGAGTAAAGGATCAATATCGGTACATGTAGATCGTTTATAAAGCCATTAAACTAACATGGTCCATCGAATGTATTGACAGCATCCACGAAAAGATGTCAAGTAAATATCACTGAGTGTCTGTCAATGATAATCGCAAAGAACAATTTCTAGCTTCTATCGACACTTATTTGACTTGTCACTTGGCACAATTGCTACCCAAGTGAATATAAGGTGGCATGCGGGTGTGTTTAAGAACTGGATATGGTATTACATACACATTCTGTAAAATGAGAACTTATGCTTCAGTGGAACTCTGATTTGGTTTATGTATTTCCATATCGATGCATAATTTACTCATCCTCCACATGTTACAATTTCTATACAATGTGTGTCCTGCAAGGTCGCTGTTGTCGAGGTTCTAAAATGTCCAACATTGCTATCCTGGTCCCTCCTCCCACGCAAGTGTACTAGTGTTATTTAAAAGCCGGGACACGGAGACCCGTCAGTAAAGACAAACCAGGGTCGACAGCGTCAGCTACCTCGGTAAGTATGACATATGTCTCTCACAGTTTTACAAACTAAAGGAGGGATTAGAACAATAGGAAAACTATGGTTACTTGTTCTGTATCTCAACAATGATAAAGAAATACATTTTGGAAAGAGGAGATCAAAATGAGGAAATGACTTCAGATGATGGTAAATAATTCTCTTGAGACTAGAAATAATGTAATTTGCCAGTTGTGGATAATGTTACCACAGGCCAAACACCATAAGCAGCTAGTATAAATGTGAATGTAATAACATGATTAGTTGACGCAAAAATTGAACATCTGACGAGGAAGCGAAGTTTGTAAATCTGATCTCTACGGAAAGAAGTGTAGCTGATTAATCAGCTTGATTCTATGGCGAGCATTGAATGTCCTGTAATTCATCAAATGTATTTTACATCTGCAGATATCATCAGCTTTACATAATTATTTTGTACATAACATAATACATACACCTGAGTTGTCTCTTGGATATATTGAATAGATTAGAATGTCGCTGCTTCGATGCCGTTCCAGACAGTACCAAAATGCGATAAATGATGGTTCTTGTCGGTATCTCTCTTGGTTCTCCGCGTTGTTGAGAACGCGAACCCGTTGGCTCGGAATTAGCATAATAAGAGGACGATTAACTCTAGAATGATATGGCAGTGGCCTGACACAAAAAGAAACGGAATTATTTCATGCAATCACACACACACATACACATATATATACAAGACACGGGCACACATCGCACTTCAGAATTATCACGCCATATTCCTGATCTCTTTACCATGCTTTGTAACTTAACCTTACAGCACGAATACGAAAAAGACACCATGAAACTGAGACTTCTCCTTTTCTTGGGATTGTTCCTCCACCTGGCCTACACTGAAACAACGGAGGACACTACTGAGGACACAACTGAGGACCACACCGAGGATACGACGGAGGACACAACTGAGGACGACACCGAGGACACGACTGAAGACACAACTGAAGACACTACTGAATCTGGTAAAATACAATTGCAACAAAGATGTTCAATCATCATCCTTACAATACCCAACAAAGCTATGGTCGGGTGCTAAAATAATTGACGCGATACTTATTCTTTGTCATGGTACAGGTCGACGACGATCAATCATTGGTTGGGATTTGATAACTACAGGCCGCCCCCAAAACATGGGAATAAAATCATGCATTTTTTGTGACTCGCAAAGAAATTGTCAATTAACGGATGACTCAATTTGATATTCGCTATGAAATCTGTCCTTTGCTTGTCAATAATTCACCTGTAATCTTGGCACTCGTTCATTCAACGCCTCTGAATTGATTCATCGATAAAGAAAATAGTGTTCACACAACACTAAAAGACGCACAGACAAACCACTCGGAAGTCAAAAGGACGACTGCCACAAGCAATTGGGTACATAAATTGGGTATATATATTGTGTTGGGTACATATTCTAACCCAAGTCGTCGATGTACTATAACAGGCAATAAGACTGGCCACACATTATGACCGCCTTACACTTGAACTTGACTCTGTCGTTGGTGTTGGAAGCTATCTGTCGTAATCTCCCAAGAATCTGCTTTACACCTTAAGGTACCTCCCTGCATAACGATACTATGGGGATTTCGGTTAAGATTGCACGTTCCCCAGAACCAATGGATAGCCGGGTTCGGTCTGGTGTGTTTACAACCGTCGTCCCTTAGCTGTAATAATGCTTAGTGTGGAGTCAAACAACACACAAGCACAATGCTACTCTGTGTTGAGATCTGCGGACACCCAATAAACGGTCGGATCAGGAGAACGCCTAGCGAATCTTGATCTGTCGTTTTACAGAAGGCAAGCGCTGCTGATCAATGTTTACAAAACCCCATACCTCTGATCTATAACATATACGTGCACCCTCATGCTACAGATATTAAACGAGAATCGAGAGGTTGACTATAGGTAGTATTTTGTGGATTCGTTAGTAGACATAAATTAGCTTTTAATGGTTTTCGACAAATTGAAGTTTTTATCGTTTTGAAATGTTGTTTCTTTTGACGGAACATAATTAGGCGCAATGATGTTTTACATAAATGTCTTCGTCGCCTAAGATAAAAATACGTCGACTTTTGTAATGTCTTACATTACAATGTCAGAGAGTTTGGGTGTTTGGGGTTTTTTTTGCAATATTTTGCACTTCAATAACACATAAAACTTAGAAAGTAGCTTCAGGAGATGCAAGGTCTTCTCGTAATGAGACAACGCCATTAGCATATAGTATCAGCAAGAATGGAGTGCACCACATGTAAATATGTTCCCATCGTCCAAACTTTTAATATCCAACCCTTTGCAGCCATGTATAAAAAAAGTAAAATGTTATAGGTAATTTACATCGTAACTGTTGAAAATAGCAAAGGAGATAAATGTTAACCTTGACTAGCTACGTAGGTCGTATGTTGTTTCAATCTCTACAATGTTCCTGTAAGCAATATTTCACTAACTTTCACTAAGCCAAGTTTCCAGACACTGTCGAAAGTCTTAGTAATATATATGAACGCATTATATAGTTTTATTATTTTTTAGTATATTGGTACTAATCATATTCATAACCAGTATGTCAACAGCTGTCTTCTCTGATATTAGTTCATTGTCATTTTCATTTAAAGATGATGATGTCACCGACGATACAACGTTCCCAACAAAGACACATCTAGGTGACCCCGACCTCTCTGAAGAAATGTATGAACTGGAGATGAAGTAAACGCAACATTCCGCGACTGCGGCAGCAACATTTGTCACCGTCTACTGGAAATAGTTGTTTCTTATGATGCGCCATGCTGCTTCCTTTCTCTACATTATCAATAAAGTTCATGTATACCAAGCAGGAAGAACCTGGTTACGTGTTTCTTACATCTGTGTTAAACGTGAAGATACGGGTTAGAACTGATCTCCAGCAACCTAAGCTTGTTGTAAGAGGCAAGTAACGGCATCGGGTGGTCAGGTTCGCTGAACTGGTTGACACATGTCATCGTATCCCAGTTGCGTAGATCAATATTCATGTTGTTGATCACTAGATTGACTGGTACAGACTCGATTACGTACAGATCGTCGCCACATAGTAACCAAACAAGACATCTTATATATGTGACTGAATCTGTACTATGAAGGCAATAATACAGCCTTAAGATAAAAACATCTATATGCGTAGGCGTTAGAAAATAACTATCATGAAACAAGACATAGTTACTGGTAACATGCATGTTTAATAAACTTTGTTAAACTATCCGTTAATTCATTCTTTCAAGATTTCACACTATGTTGGGACCCACGGGGAGAGTCCATTCGGTCACAAATATTTAATTAATGTCATCCCCTCTCCATGTAAAATGCATTAATCATGGAAAATGCATTGATATGAAATGAGTGTATGTATATATTACATGATTATAACATATTGATATTGCAAGTCAGATTATAACGATCACAGTAGTCCTGTTCTTGAATGCTCACAGACCATTCATAATGTTGTAAGCTGCATATCCCGAACCACCGCATAAAACTTCACCGTACAGCATTACAGATATTGATCTGTATTGATGCAGGTAACACCTTTGCGAACACATGTTCCGAATGTAATCAATAAGCGTGGTTTCCACTTACCGATGCGGTCGTATAATATATCGTCCCGCAGTGTGTAAGTCCTAGAAATACGATCATACATCTACAATGTATGGTGGCAGACAGGGGGCATTGCTTTCTCCCTTTCATTTACGGCAGCGAGAAAGGGGCATGGATTGCTGTAGACCACATGTTTGGTGCTGCGTTTTATTTACCAATACGTCAGACGTACTTTTCGGTTAAAACGTTTTTGAACATTATATTAACTGTTTTCACTTGAAATGACAATTTTCATATAACACGAGACGATAAATTGTTAGTACGGGTGGGGGAGAAAACTTTACTGCCGCATTATCTGAAGGCGATGCCCCTTCTCAGCAAAGGTATTTTATCTTGTGGGCACATTTTCGGAACGGTTGGCCTTCACTAAACTTCACAGGCTTCCTGTTTGTCTATGTACCAAACATGCCTAAAAGGGGTACGGTTTATAATAAAGCAGTAGTCCATTTGTTCTCCCGAACTAGGTCAATTTAGGCAGCGTTTCTTTGTATTCTTTATGTATTTAGTATCATTATATGGCAGATCAGCACCATACATATTTAGGATACCAATCCAGGTATTGTTTAAACAGCTCGAATCGTGCTGGCTAGGACTGTCATTCTGACCGATCGCAGTTCTTCTTTTAAAAGAGTTAAACAAATATGTTTATCATGACATTTTTTAAACCCCATACGGTTGAGGAGGGCATGCATTTATGTATTATTTAATTTACAATTGTGTAAAATGATACGTGATTGGAAAGTACCAAGTACATGTGACGTCTTGTGGCAGCAGAGTACATGAAAGGTTTGTTGCAACCGTAGTTTACTGTTGAGATTAGTACTTGGAAATGTGAATTCTTACGTATTAGAAACAAAATTCTTGGCATGACTGCTACAACCTAACTCACCTACGTAATAATCCACATTCTAACATTCTACATGACTTCAGTTAATACTAGATTGTGATTGGTTAATTAAGGTCATTCAGAGGTATAATAATTTCGTTATATACCTCTGATTTTCCAACGCAGTATGTTTATCTCCTACTTAGATTATGTCGTAATGTACGATGTGTTTGCTGTGTTTCAGATATTTGCCATTACTAATTTAAATGGTAATTCGGGACTTTTCTACAGCGTTAAACAATTCCATAAAGTTTCCGTTGCACACGTGAGTGTGTGCGGTTTCATGCCAACGTCAGCAAATTTAGAGGTACATCCAACAGCCTGTAATTCATCGTGTCTAGACCAAATATGTCGACTGTTGAAGTAGGATCATCGATTACCTGTCAAGTATGATGGTACTAAAACTCGACCATTGTTTTGTATACACCTTATATTGCCTTATGGGCGCACAGCAGTGGTATCAATATGATCGCTTGGTGAAGCTTGGTCACATATTGCAAGGGCTCCCATTTGATCAAATCAGTTGAAGTTAAGCAACGTTCGGCGCGGATAGCTCTTGGATGGGTGACCGTATTTGGCAGCTTGACTCCTGGCAGGTTCTAGGACTTCACCCCTGCCCCACAACGAACTACAAGTGATACATGTGCTCTCACCTTAGGCAAGTGAGTCTGATCAAAATTGCCTCTGTTAACCAGGCAGAAAATGGGTACCCGGTAGAAGAAGTCATGTGACTATTAACCTTCTAGCGCCTCACAGGTAGCTTGGGTTATCCGGGGTAATGATAATCAGATTGTGCGCTTTGAGCATCCTTTGTGAGCTTTGAGCAGGATATGAAGCCTGGAAAGGCGCGTTATAAGTATTATTATTTGATCACTATCAGGGTAGAATATCAACATGCACTTGTCTAAGCGTTATCAAATACCCAACACAAAATCAAGTCGAGGATATATTTTTTTGTCTATGCTTGACGCTGTCAGTTGCAACATTCCCAATACGTGACAGCAACATTTAGATAATGTCTGTCCCGAACAATATCCAGTGAGCTATTTTCAAGGAATGACGGATCCGTGTATGATGATACGCAGTCAACCATTCCACCGAGTCTGCACTCGATCCTTTTACGGCCAACAAACTTTAAGCTTGCAGAAGACCTATTTTAAATTAAATTCCCAATGGGATTCCTACTATCAAACATCAACAAATTGCTTATTTTGGATGCAAAACACAATATTCCAACATGAAGATGAATTTTTATGACGCGTCGAGGCCTGGTGGGTGGATGGGGAAAGTGAAGGAGGCATTGGAAGTTCTTAAAAAGTGCTGCTTGCCTTCTTTTGAGGAAAATTAATATATAATGAAGAATTTCGTCTGATCAATTTAAAAGAATATGAATATAGTTGAAAGAGCCTTTGGAAAGTACGTGGAATGCAAGAAAATTCCGAAGAATAGTGAATGGATATTCATCACTGGTACATAACGATGATAAGTTATATGAATTTATTCGGCTACTCGAGTGGAGACAGAAACAGTAGAAGTGCTCTCCCTTTGATCATTCGAAGTACCGAGGAAAATGTCGATAAGTCTTGCTATACGAATCGAGTACTGGTCATATAGATCTATCATGCCACGGAATCCGTATTTGAAAAATGATAATTGAAACATACATGATTGTTGTTGACATAAAGTACCAACATCACCTTATGGCCTTGTTCCCAACATTCGTAGGGAATACTGTCGGTGCAAGAAAGAGAGAAGTAAGACTATGCAATTAGAGCATCGTCTCTGTGTGTTTAGGGTGATCATTGACCGTTAGATAAGTGTACACATTTTAAATAACAGTCTCAGTTTGTTTCAGCGACTCCAATCATGATGACTGTGACAATAATTTTGACCGATCACAGGCTAACATAAAGAGTAAATATGTTGATCCTGACGTTTTCAAAACGGATATTTATACTGGTTGAATGATTTCGTGGTACATCTATACATTTGAAAAGTTACACATCTAGAAACGTACACTTGCTTCTGGACAACTATGTGTATGTTATGCTTTCTGTCAACATGGGACTACAGCAACACAAACATTTCTTTCCATATCACTGTACACACAATTCCCACACACACTATTCGGCGGGCAAGCTTCTAAATCAGACATGAACAAATAGTTATTATTCTATTATTCCTCGCATGTCTCCTCGACGTAGCACCAATATTCGAAAATACTTTATTACTTAGATCATTTATAGACCCGTCACTCTTCGGTGTGCAATTGTATGATTAGAATACCATGGACAGATCTTTAGAGTCCTATGTAGGTCAGGAGACGCGTATCCTCTTAGTCGATAACAGCACGACGTGCAACAGCTGGACAACCACTATTTCATCATCGTCAACACGCGTCCCCGAGAAAACGAGTCATCGTTCCCCCTGCAAGTCTGTTCACCTAGAAGACAGGCTTACAGGATCGTTGCCATCATATACTGGCCAGAGTCCACACCATGGTCCAGCAGGTTAGTACAACATAGTTTGTTATTCAGTGACCGTCAACAGATGTTAACCCAGCTCCCACGTCAACAAGTCATCCATCCCCAATGATGCTCTATCTGTTTAACCAAACCTTCTACCCTTATGGCGAGTGGGTTCCAAACTATATTGGGAAGTATATTGTATATATGTATAATAAAATGCCCAAATTCCCACTGATTCATGCAACACGTGAGATCGGGTTACAATCGCATACAAAGCAAATGTAATTGATTCATTCAATTTGAATATTATCTAATTGAGTATTATATCATACAGTGTTATCTTGGTACTATATATGAACCAACTGCCCAACGTATACGATAAGTGACTCGTATTTTTCGGTTAAAACTACAAAATTATGTATATTTTCAACCTGTTTTCATTTGAAATGACAAATCGATTATTTTGAGCTTGAATATTGCTAATTGACGTAGTCATCAATATTTCATCCATATTACGGTGGCATGGAAGACTAAGGTTGGACGTAATGATCAGCAAGGGTACTATATCGAGGTTAGGCATGCACACCCCAACGTAATGCTGAAGTTACATTGTACGCCGCTTCAGCAATAGTCCAGACACACAGTGGCAAGGGACTAAACGAACACGATTTCCACTGTGCCACCATATGATGATCGAACCAGAATCAGCTGGTATATCACAGATTTTAATCACTAAGCTCCATTACACATATAGTGTTGTAATGTAAAGGAAAAAGGAAAAATAGGTTCAATTTATCACGCTCCACATTGGGAATGCTACTCACCAGTTTGACTTTCATTGCTTGAGCCAGATGTTTAAAATAATACACAAAGAACTTAATTAAGCACCACCTGTATGTTCGCAATGATAGGTTTTCAACACGCATACAAAATTTCTCGTGGTGACCACGATGGAAAAACAAGCGTTTTTCTGACTCGGATGATCCTTTTGGACGAAAAAAAAGACAAAATGATTGGAATCCATGTTGATTTTGTGATGAAAAAAACACACCCACTGATTTCAATACAAAACTATGTCTGTACAAGTATGGCCCTGGCATGTTTAATGTTGAATATATAATTATTGGTGAATGTGAACATTCAAAATGCCATTTTTGCTTGTCTTACACGAATCAAAGTCAATACCGAGTGTAACCTCCGGTATAACAGCCAGCACCCTCCTCCACATACCCTCTGTCAGCCTCCTGATCCTCTGAAGGGGCAGTCTACGCCATTCCTCGTGTAAAGCACCTTCAATTTGGGCCAGTTTCTGTACAGGAGGTCCCTTTGTTGTACACGGCGACCAATCATGTCCCAGACATGCTCCAAAGGGTTAAGATTGGGGCTCATTCAATCGTGAGATATGTCAGGGGGTGCTTAACAAAGTTTGTTACGTATATATACTCATGGACGAAGCACGTTAACGGTTTCCATGACTACCACAAATCGAATCTGCAACGTCTTACATGTGAACTATTTCTATCACTAAACAGTTTGTTGTTATTCTGGATTCCTAGTTTGAACTGTCAAAACAAACCTGCATGTTGCTATCTATTTACACACACACACACACACACACACACACACACACACACACACACACACACACACACACACACACACACACACACACACACACACACACACACACACACAGTATATATATTTCGTTTACAGGAAAATAAACACTATCCATCAGTCCGAACACAAAACATCGTCAAGTGATCTTGGAAATACGCACCCAAGAATGGGAAAACACACGAGTGTATCTGTTCAATTTTAATCAGATTCATTTATGTATTGGGTGTCATAATTAGGGTCCACGTCTTGAGTGAGCCAGCCCATCCCATGTATGGCTACAGCTTTTCATTTCGAAGGCGATGCATCGATTTTTATACACATTGTACATACGATAACGAACATACAAATGTTAATGATGGCTCCCTACGTTTCACTATCAATAAAACTTAGATGTACAATTGCTGTTGACTGGATATAACAGACTATTAAAATACACTTAACAATGACAATTCTGGTGCGCATTACGCCTAACCTCCTACTTGCTAGTGCAAAGAAATAAATAAAAGATAGACCTAACCTGTTAAAAGGTGCGTGGTCCGTATCGTAATTGTCGTTGTGGGAACATTTAGGTATATATATGTGCGGCTTTTATTAATCTCACTGGTCGTGAAACAGAAAGAAGTAACTTCCAGCGCCTATATATCAGTAAGTAAACATTTACAATATAGCGAACTTCTGTGATCTCGAACTATAACTCGAAACACCAGTTATGATCTTTGCCAACGAGCGATCGACTAGCAACGTTCGATTAGAACTACGCATAAATCAATTTTGTCGATGGTTTAGTTGACTTCGAGTTAACTGCTTTACTCATATGGAGCTTACTTTTATGTTATATCTACAAAAATATCACATTTTTATACTAAATATATTTATGAAGTTATTCTCAACATGCAACATGTGTACCATCTTTCATAAAACGCTGCATCCTTTAAAAGTAATTATTTCTGAATACATCTTGCAAATATATTTAAACTTGACAGATATTCCGTATGTAGAAGTTGACGTTAATAATTATGAAGCTCTCTTTCTTCTGATAATACCTTAAGGAAACTCCACCCGTACTATCATAAACCGACTGACTTTGTATTATATATACTCATGATATGCTCACAACAGTACAATCGACTCTGCTTTGAGCAGAGATTTCTTATGGATTGAAAGGAAATTGTCGCTTCTGTCTTGAAGGATTGACTCCTGTCCACCATGTAATGTGTTTTTAATTTCTTGTTGTCACCGATTGCGTTTTTAATTTTGAAAGCACATGTCACTGGAAACTATTTTGGACAATTTCAGAAAGATTCCACAGAATAACAATGCACGGCCGCTGCCTTTTGCTCATGGTTCTACTCGTGCAGTCAGCATGCTTTTACCAGTTGGTGGCAGGTCGGTATAATTTTCTTAATGTATACAAATACATTGCAGTCGATAATCAAACACTTTGTAAAGCTGTGTTGCGTTTTGAGTTGAAACTCAGCTACTTGACAATATCGGTGTATTTCCAGAAATATGTGTTTGCTACAAGGTGTGACCTTTTGGGATATGTGTAACGGGTCGAGCATGAGTTGTGTGACTCATGCGTACATGATGTTTTGTATGAATACATGGTGAATAGTCGCCACTCAGTGTTGAGGTACTGAACCACTAACACTTGTTTTAGTTTGACCAACGTCAGCCAGTTTCTGAATCACTGTGATGCCAAATGACAGGATGACTTGACCAGAGATGGGTTATATATGTTGCAGGAACTCTACCAAGCCACGACCACGTTGAAGAACATGAGACTACGACTACAGAGCCTGTTACTGATCTCCTCACTACCACCACGGAACACGTTCCTGATCCTGATCTGATTCAATAATTACCGATCTGTTTGAACCAATTGATGTTATTATGACCTATTGACATTTTACAACCACTTTCAAAGGATAGTTCAATACATATGCTGGGATACAGCCATATCACGCGATGATTGATATCGCATTACAGTGAACTCATTTGGCAGAACAAAAGGCGAACTACAAAATAAAGCACTTTCAGATAATAGTTTGAATGTACAGTTAAATGGGCAACCCTGGATGACTATTGTAAAAGTATCACCTTCACATCTTATTTATACAAATGTAACAAAATGTATCTTCTACAATATATAAGAAAGTAAAACTCGCTACCATTTTGACGTTTGTGCATTACATTTGAAACACTAATTATTAATATTTCTAAATGTGATGCAAAATAAATATATGGCTTCAATTATTCTGGCCTAGTGTCCCTTGTTGTGATCTAGTTCGTCAAGGTATCGAATGGTGGATCTCTTGTAATTTGCAAAACATTATTTGAGTCGATTTTTGTTGGGGTCAAGATTAAACACTTAGATCTATAATGTTCTTTTACCGATAAGTAGGGACTCACAATTTGTTCATTAAATATGCCGAGACTCTTTTGCCAACAATGCAAATACTGCATCCCTTCCTCTTTGTCTGTTTTCTTTCTTAAAAATCATAAAACAAATTTACATAGATGGTTATGTCAAATCAGTAATTCAGGTAACAAACAGGGGAAGCACAGTGGGATATTTTCACTCTGCATAGTTGTGAATCCTACCCAACCCAACCACATTCTCTTTGTAGGTTCCACCAAAGAGGTAAACTTCACTACCTCTAACTTTATTTTGTTTGTGAAACGCAATTATACACATCGGATAACGTTTCTGAGACAGGTTCAACTTATACACTCTTGATGCCATTCCTAATCAAATTTCAACTCATTCGGCCCTGATAACACACATAAACCACGTTGAACTAGTTCACTGCAGATAGCAGTTACAGACCTATTTCAAATCATCCATCCTGTCCATAATGCCTAGAACAATACACATGATGTCTCTGGATTATGTGATCCAGACACGAATATTTACAAACCGCCATCATATAGTTTGAACATTGATCGCTGGGGTGAAACAAAAACCAAACACACAACACTAACGGTACATACTATACCATCACCATTATTATAGGATATTTATATAGAGCACATATCCACGTAACTAGTGCATGCTCAAGGCGCTGGTATTTTTTCCCTCGATCATTGGATGTCAATCTCAACAGCACATCGTATTATCACTCTCAACTCCCTGGGGAGTATACAACTCTTGCAGCCACCAGGCGCACCGAGTTATTGTGGCTTTCTCATCCTAACGAGGTACCCATTCACAGCTGGGTGGACTGGGTCACCTAGTGTTTATATGATTATTACCCGATTGTGATGATACTATGTGTTTAAGACGAATAATGAGCGTAAACATTCTTTCTTACTGGCGACACCCAAATTCACTCAAAGGCGAGTCAAGTGTTGAGTAAGTAAGCATCAGCATCTTATGACGTCATGGACCGTACCCGTCTGTGTCGGCCACGCTGTACGTCAGAAAGAGAAGATGCAGCTCTTTCGAGACTTGTACGACACGATCCATTTGCAACAAGCACTGTTCTGAAAAGGGAGTGGTTACCTCATTGCCGCATATTCCCTAGACATGTCTGTATTCGTATTAAAACTGCTGGATATCGTGCCAGAAGACCTATCGGAAGACATATGTTGTCACGTGGCCACAACACAGCACGATTGGCATGATGTCGAACACGTACTCACTTGAATAATGCGTCATGGAGAAGAATTCACTGATTTGATGAGAGTCATTTTCTGTTATTCATGACAGATGGTAGATCATGTGTTTGGCGACGTAAGAACATGGTATATGCCCAGAGGAACATCATGGAACAGGTTCCATTTGGCGGTGGTTCGGACATGATTTTGGGATGCTTGTCATATGACTGCAAGGTGCCACTGGTAACAGTAAGAGGCAACCTTAATGGCCAACGATACCAAACAGGGATCCTGTACAGTGTTGTAGTGCCTCATTTGGACAACCATCCTCTAAACACAAGGGCCAGTGTATATGGATAATAACGCTCGACCACACACTGCGCGTATTGTTGTGGATTGTCTGAGACATGCTGTAGCCATTGTTGTTTGGACTCGAAATTCTCCATTTTTGACCTTTCTTTAAAAAATCATATTATTATGATCTTTACCAAAACTTTCATTTTAACATTTTCTTTTTGTGTCAGTATTTGCTGTGCAAAGAACAGTGAGAACGCATTTGTTTACGCAGGTAATATAGCGAACACATCGAATCAAACATCAGCAATATATTCAAATATGGCTGTTGCGATACTTTTGTCTTTGTGTATAGCTGAAATATTGCTGAGTGAGGTATTAAACAAACAAACAAACAAAACATCTTACATCTGTAATACGAATCTGGGAACCCGTGAAGGTCAGGGTTAGAACATTGACCTTCAGTAACCCATGCTTGTCGTAAGAGGCGACTAACGAGATCGGGTGTTCAGACTCGCTGACTTGGTTGCCACATGTCAGCGATTCCCAACTGCGCAGATCGATGTTCATGCTGTTGATCACTGGATTGTCTGGTCCAGACTCGATTACTTACACACCGCCGCCATATATCTGGAATATTGCTGAGTGCGGCGTAAAACTAAACTCAATTACTCACTCACTCACGAATCTGGGCCGTGTACTATGACGGCAATAATGCAACCTTAGGATACAATAATATACATGCGTAGTCGTTATACAATATACATAATGAAACAAGAGATGGTTAAGACAACATACATGTCTCTGCATGGTTCTGTAACAAGATGCAACAACACCCGATTTATAAATGTCGGTTCAATTTATCACCTTAAACAGGCGGAAGACTATTCATTAGTTTCACACACATTGTATGAACCAGAAATATTACATGGACGAAACTTGTTAACGGGTTTTCATGACTACCACAGATCGGATCTACTATCAATGTCTTTCAAGTGAGATGTAGCTATCACCAAGTATTCAGGTCTTATTCTCTATTCCTATTTGAGCTCTGAAAACGCTTAAGAAGCTTACATGCCGTTTATATATATACTAGTATTCGTTTACATAAAAATAAAGACAATCCATCAATGCAAACAAAGACATTTGCCATTCGCTAAGTGATCTTCGAAATGCGTACCCAAGGATGGGTACACATACGTGTCTTACGTGTCAGTTCAGCTTTAATTAGATTCATTTATGTCTTGGGTGTAATAATAAGGAAGCACTTGAGTGAGGCAGGTTATCGCATGTAAAGCTAGTTTCCGTTCGGATAT
This sequence comes from Haliotis rubra, assembly GCF_003918875.1. Taxonomy (NCBI): domain Eukaryota; kingdom Metazoa; phylum Mollusca; class Gastropoda; order Lepetellida; family Haliotidae; genus Haliotis; species Haliotis rubra. Next base: position 398,624 of record NW_025767038.1, on the reverse strand, counting down.
ATCGATGTTTATACAGCGTTGTACATATAAATGGCATTCATACCTTCCTTCATTGTACTTTCAATAGTACTATCAATGTCAACTTAAATGCAGAATTGCTGTTGAATGAATATATCCGACAATTAAAATACCTTTAACAATGACAATTCCCGTGCACATTACGTCTGACATGCTACTTGCTGTGCCAATAAATAAATAAAAGATAGACCTATTTTTTTTATAAAAAGTGCGTGGTCTGTATCGTAATTGTCGTTGATGGTACATTTGGGTATATATATGGCTTATATTAACGTCACTTGCAGTGAAACAGGAAGAAATGACTTTCAGCTTTTTACATCGGTAAGTAAACGTTTAAAATAGCGAAATTTGGTTAAATCGAACTATAATTCGAAACATGTAGTCATGATTTTTGCCAACAAGTGATTGACTTACTGCGTTCGGTTTGAACTGCGCATAAATCCATTCTTTCGATGGTTCAGTTGACTTCGAGTTTCCTCATATGGAACATAATTTCGTGTTATATCTATAGAAATAGCACTTTTTATATAACAATTATTTTTTTATGAAGTTATTCCTTACATTGAACATATGTATATCGTTTATGAAACGCAGCATCTTTTAAAAGTAATTATTTCTGGACACATCTGGCAAATTTATTTACCCTGGACAGCTATTCCGTATTCTGCACGATCGCGAAGGTGATGTAGTTAATATGAATCTCTCTTCCTTCTGATAATACGTAAAGGAAACTCCATCTGTACTGTCATACGGCTCGTCACGATATGGCTTAGATGTTGCCGATGTGACTCACTCACTCACTGTCATACGGAAACATAACCGACTGACTTGTTATTTGTTTTAGAAAGATTGCCTTCTGTCAACCATGTAATGTATTTTTAATTTGTTGTCACCGATTATGTTTTTAATATACCATGTTGAATGCACATGATACCGGAAACTGTTTGGTACACTTTCAGGAAGAAATCACAGAATAACAATGCACGGTCGTGTCCTTTTGCTTGCGGTTCTGCGCGTGCAGTCAGCATGCTTTTACCATGTGCGGGCAGGTCGGTATATTTTGTTTAATTCTTACAAAACATTGCAGTCGATAATCAAACAATGATTGAGTATAAATAGAGTTACTCGTGCCTCTACGGTGTTTTGAATGAGTACAGGGTGATTTTGCATTAGTCTCTCAGTGTTGAGGTTCTGACCCGCTAACCCGGGACGTGGTTTAGTTTGACCAACGTCAGCCACTTTCTGAATCACTGTGATGCTCTCGGACAGGACCACCTCTGTGGTGTAGTGGTTAGAGCGTCCGCCCAGAGAGCGGAAGGTCGCGGGTTCGATCCCCGACCGCGTCATACCAAAAGACGTTAAAATATGGTACTTGTTGGTCCCTGCCTGGCGCTCGGCATTAATGGGTACAACAAGGACTGGTCGGCTCGGAGTCAGTATAATGTGTCTGAGTGGGGTATTCATGCTTCACTGCGGCATGGTATCCCAGCGGGCTAGCACTATAAAACCAGCTTCAGTCTGGGCTAGTACAAGCAGCCGCACATACACATGCATGCACGTCATCCTATGAGCGAAATATTCTCAAGCACGACGTTAAACCCATTTAAATCACCTCACCTATCGGACGGGATAACATGATCAGAGATGTGCCATATATTTTGCAGGAACTCTTCAGAGCCACGACGACGTAGTAGAACATGAGACGACAGAGCCTGTTATTGATCCCGCCGTTACTACCACCACGGAATTCACTCCTTATTGCTTTGATTGGTTGCAAGACATATGACCTGTTGCAACCAACTGATGTTATCATCATCCATCGCGTAGCTGAATTCCATTGACATTTGCGACCACTTTCAAATGATAGTTCACGAGTTATCCTGGAACACAGTCACATCATGTGAGCTCATGTAAAGGATGGAAGAACAAAACAAAACGAACTAAAGTAATTTTGAAATAATACTTTGACTAAAGAGTTAAATGGGCAACCATGGATGGCTATTGTAAACCCTTCACATCTTGTACATACATGTGTAACAAAATGTTTCTTCTACAATATATGAGAAAGTAATTTAACAAGACAACCATTTTCACGCTTGTGGAATACATTTGTAACACTAACGAATAATATTGTAAATGTGAGGCAAAATAAATATATGGCTTCCTTTATTCTGGCCTAGTTTCTCTTATGTGACCTGGTTCGTCAAGGTAACGAGAACTAGATCTCTTGGAATTTGCAAACAATATTTGCAGTCGATTCTTGCTAGCTACTCTAAAGTTTGGTTTCGATCATGTCAATACGTTTCAAAAACTTTGATTATTAATGTTCTTTCACCGGTAATTAGGGACTCAAAATTTGCTTATCAAATACGACGAGACGCTTTAACCCACAATGCAAATGCTGTGTCACTTTCCTTTTCTCTATCTTTCTATAAAAATTGAATCATAAAACAAAGGTGAATGGGTGTATATGTCAAATTAGTGTCAAATAACACACAAGGGAAGCACACACCACACGAAGGAATTTTTTTCTATTCAAAGCGGCATAACGATAATATTTAATTTGACCATCTAAAACCAAAACGGCCTGATATAGGCAATATCCCTGCTCACGATTCCTCAGAATTTTGCACCTGCATGTTACAAACCACTTTTCCTCCCTGACATGTTCATTTAAGTTGACACTTCCCAACGTACACGTGCGTTTTTGCGATTTGCATTCGTTCCATGTACACAAACCAGCATTATAATGGCGTCATTATAACAACCAAACACTACTTTTGAAAACTATTTGAAATTTCATTTATCAATATCATCTATGCGTTTCTGTTTGGGTAGAGTATATGTTATTATTCCACGTAATACCACCACGCAATGTCCTTGGTACAATATATGATTCACTGTGTGCAACAGACATTGTAACAGGTGTTTGCTGCGAAAACACGGCCAAAGTCTGACCCACCACAGGTGTCTGAGACAGACACATTAAACCGCGAAAAACGAGAATATATGGTACACACAAACAGCAAGATCGTCTCATATTCTACAAGTAAAATAGGTCACTTTGTTCTCTACTTCTGTGGTCGTCACAAAATATTCGATTTTTACTGCTTACATGGCGTTTAAATGTACCACCAAATACCTGTGTCAAAGATTAGCCATAAACCTTAATGCTATATCATGGAAGGACCTTCTCTATATTAACAGGAAATATTAGAAACAAGCGGAATTGACACCATGCGTATTCTCAAAAACTCCAAGGATTTTGCCTCTGAAGCCTTGGTGTGTTCCAGACACAATACCTCTGTGAACAATAAACAGCGAACGGTTTAGGAAACCAGCAAGAGTGAGAGTAGCTATAACACCACAACGATCACGTCTTTGCTGGCCGAACCGGTCACAGGGATGCCTTTCCCAAACACATTGACGGCATTCCTTAAAACATCTTACACCAATATCATTTTTGATGTAATTGGCTGATAACATTGGAACAAACATTGTCTTTGTTTTACTCGTTCTAAATGGGTGGCGTAATGGATTGCCCTTCGCACAGTGTGTATATGTTTAGCTGATACTACGAGGGAAGATTGTACTGTCATGATCAGTTATTGCGTTCTGCATGTGCAAACACGAAGAGAATATCTCATTTAAACATGATACCCTTCAGATCAAAATTAAACTTTATGTTATTCCAGTCACTGGAAATCCATTGCATCACATTACATTATGTATAAACTAGATCGTGATTGTCTCCAGCCATTATGAATTGTCAATGGTTGTGTTTATAAGAACAAATCACTTTCATAATCTGTAAATATGTGTAACTGTGTAAAATAGGTCGTTGGGATTTTTGTAAATGTCAAATGGAACAGACGCTTGGTACGATTGAACTAAGCACGTTATGACACAAACGACAGATCCTCAACATCCCAAATCTCAACATTTGGCGAACATAAACAATTGTTTTATGAAAATTATCGACTATAGTTATTAGTGTCATTTCTCAGTTCCCCGTTCCTTTCGAGCTCCATTAAGACGCACGGACTTTTAATAATAATAACAGAGCAATTGTATAGCGCCTTTCCAGGCTAAATGTCCTGTTCAAGACGCAAAGCTGAAACAACCTACAGCTATATCAAATTATACTTCTTTCAGAGTTTTGAGGGAATATAGTGACAGAGTAATGAAATCAAGCATAATTTATTGAACGAAATGTAGATCGTTGTGTACAAGTCTTTAAGTGACCAATCTCATATTCTAATTTATTGCTTTAAATGTTCAAATTGCAAAACACAAACAAATTTAGACATAAAAGGTACCTGATAATTTGAGAATTACAATAATGTGCCTTAAGAAACTTAGTCTAAAACGTTCTCAGACCCGATAATTTACAAAGAGTCGAGAATTCGAATATATTTGGGGCAAAAAAATACGTTTATGTCATCTGACAAGGATTAAATACTTACTAAGTAGACATCTTTCAAGGTGATTAAGTCCCCGATTCCAATAATAAAGGCAAAGATGGCATTATGTTACTAAACTAGCAGTGGTAATGATAAAGTTAGTGAGTGAGTTTACTTTTACGCCGCTTTTAACAATATTCCAGCAACATCACGTCGGGGGACACCATAAATGGGCTTCACACATTGTACCCATGTGGTGAATCGAACCCGGGTCTTCAGGGTGACGAGCGAACGCATTAACCACTAGGCTACCCCACCGCCCCGATAATGGTAAAGATAAGGTCATGATATGGTTTGATGTCATGATACTGTTACGTTTTAACTTTCATTTTCAGAACATTACTTTTCTTGGTTGGTTTCCTTTGGGTACTGAATACTTTCTGTGACCAAGTGCCTATAGTAAACATTTCACAGTCAATAAAAATAATCATTGTGGATAAAATCAGTTTGTATGATGAGTGAAGCAAGATTCAACCATGATACCAGACTACAAGCGACACGACCTTGCATCTACGGCAAAACATTAAAGAGGAAACACTTAAGCGGCAAAAAGTAGCGTTCAATGTTTTTTGTTGCTAAACACAACCCCATACCATTTTCTCTGGGTCCAGCGCAGGTGCAGTTGTGCCCAGCGTAGACGTTCATTACGGTATGTGTGTCGATAATATTTATTGACTGCAACACTTAAGGAGTCTGTTGCCGTCGGTTTACAAGATCTCATATCATATTAACATATTTCACTCCATGTATCTATGTGTACCTTATTAACCTCAATGACTATCAATTCCTCTTTTACTCTAACAGACTTTGATCAATCCAAAGGACGACTGCATGATACGGTCAGACAATAACACGTGTATCATTGAATGTCATTACTCTTGAATTCATGTACATGGGTAAAGGGTACACAGTCTACCTGAGTGAATAATAATGTGCAGTAAATGTGTGCATCACAGAATGGAAAGCTTCCTGAAACGTATTTGTGACTATAAGAACATATAATGACATTTAAAGAGTGAGTGGATTGTATTGTAACGCCTTTTTAGACTTCAGTGTATGTCACCTTCATGGGTGAAGCCGTAAAATGAATGATATTATTTTTTTTAAATTAATTTTATTAATCTTTCCGATAATGGCTGGGAAAATAGAATGTATAACATGAATTATATAGCTAAAAATTAGTAAGATAGCCCTTTGCTAGCATTGCATTAATGGTCGTTTCTCTATCAAAATAAAATCGTACAGGTAAACTGCTCTGCATTGTTTGGAAACGCCCGACAGCTGGTTTTGTTGCACTTGGACGATGTACTGCTGAAAATAAGTGCTACTGGTTAATAAATGTCAGCATTGTCGGATAAAGTGGGATCGGTCTCACATCAGGCATGGAAGTTGCACAGTGGTAAGTGGACAATAGCGCAATGGTCTGCTGCACAGGTAATTGATATTTGAATTTATTGGTGATAATATTAAAGATTATTCTTCAACCTCCACCCACATAACTTAAAAGTTGTATAAAATATTAAACATACACATTTTAAGGGACCCGACAAACAAATGAAGCTGAAAAAAAATGCAGTATATAATCAAACTGGAGTGCAGCTGCATCTGGTCAGTTCCCTGTACAGTCCACCATAGCAGTATCAGCATTGACGGTATCAGGACCCTCTTGTATATGATCACGCCGAAGACCCGGGTTCGAATCCCCACATGGGTACAATGTGTGACGCCCATTTATGGTGTCCCCCGCCGTGATGTTGCTAGAATATTGCTAAAAGCGGCGTAAAACCAGACTCAGTCAGTCAGTCTGTCTTGTATATGATAACGTCAGGCGATTTAAGGGTACGCTAGAGCAGTGTGCAAAATAGTTTCCAAATTTTGCTTGCCAGTCGGGCTAGCTATGCCTGAAAATTACTAGCCCACACAATAATTCACCAGCCCGAAATTTGAATGTAGACACGGGTTTCGTCATTAAGCTATTAATATGGCGAACATTGTTATCAGCCATAGTTTTGCATGATTTAAAAGTGTATTATAACTTCACAAGTCGGAAAGAGGAATTCATTTGCAAAATGACCCCATGAAAATTCATTGGCCAGCCGGGCCAGTGATTGTGGAGATTTACTGGCCCGACTGGATTTTTACGAGCCACGGGCCAGCGGATTTTAACTGGTGTTTGCGAAGAAATAAGTGTAAACATCCTTACATTTTCCTACACACATCACAAATTCACGTAAAGGCAAGTTCACTTTCGTAAACACTTTTGAAAGCTTCCCAAAGATAACACTGAATGTTCGATTCCTGATAAACAGCTTTCGTGGAGAAGGAAAGGCGACAGAGCACGTTATATTTATTGTATCTCGCGGGTTATGGGTGAGTGAGTGTGGTTTTACGCCGCTTTTAGCAATATGCCAACAGGGGACAGCAGAAAATGGGCTTCACACATTGTTTCCACGTGAAGAATCGAACCCGGGCATCGACGTGACGAGCGAACGCTTTAACCACTAGGCTACCATACCGCCCCTCGCGGGTAATGAAACGTAGACACTATAGACTGGACATGCTGGAATGTTGCTATCAAATGACAGTTGCATATTGTAACATAAAAGCCATCCAAATTTCCAGTATTGTGGATTATCTTGAACCAATTTGATGCAGAGTTATTACCATGAACCAGAAGCGATTTTAGAGGCATCTTTCATTTCTCTTTCAGTAAATATTAGTTGAACGGATTTACATATTTGATCATTTTTTTTACGGATATCCGATGTATACATGCATACATACATACATACACTGACATTGGCATCGTACATAATTTAGACAGACTTGTCTCTTCTATTATTTTCTTATATTACCTCATCTTACACACTTCGCATTTGCTTGTACGATAATTGATTGATTTAAACATATTTATCTCCAATGAAGGGAAGCGGATTGGTAAACAAGCATAATCCTATATGAATACCGCTCCAGGATACAATGTAAGGAACAGTTAACATGTCATGATAAATGTACAATGTGAATGAAATATAAATAATGCAAAAACGAGAAATAACGCCAATCATTGTCAAAAAGTAGTTGTCATGTAAACAAATTATTTTGGATCCAATTGATTGTTAATGATTGTAACTGCATGTATATTGTACATCACTTAAGACAATTCCTTTAATTATGATGCGTGTCTGTATATTTGTATAACATCACAATATTTTTCTTTGTAATTATCATTTACATATTTACCTTTGTCCATCTTGTAACTTTGGTTTTTATAATTTTGAGTTTCTGAGTTAAATAAAGAACGTGAATAAACAGAATAATATACTAGAAAATAGGAAAGGGGAGCAGTGTTATCGCATGGCAAGGACATGAATTGCATCAGATGTTGTGTGTGTCGTGTGCGGATTGGTATAGTAGTGTGGGAATCCAAGCAGTCAGTACAAGCTCGATCCAAACAGTGCACTGTGCACCAACCACGGAAACAACACGTGGACATCTCGCTTGAGTTCCTGATACTGCTGACTCACTAGAACTTTAGCAACAATGGCCACTTTGAACACTCATTTACGCCATCTTAATGTATCAATTTGAGCACAATATGTTCCACAATCGATACTAACGAACATAAAAACACATGCAACAATTCCGTTTACATCCGTCATGATAATGAACCACAATTTGAATTCACTTCATTTCAGAAATCCAATATTACAAATTCTCTACAAAGCGTTTAAATCGATGTTGACTATTTAACATTTTCGTGCGTATATGCATCCATATGGAACTATAGTTTAATCTACATGTGTGTGAATAGGTGATGTTGGGCAGGTCCTAGTTTCTGCAGAAACAATTTTCAGTTTGCAGGTTCTTCAGAAAATAGCATCGATTTAATTGAAAACCGGTGGAGACCGAGGGTGGGTAGAGAGCGAGGGTCGGTGGAGACCCAGGGTGGGAAGAGAGCGAGGGTCGGTGTTTTGGAAACGAGGGTCGGTGGGGATCAAGGGTCGGCCAAGTCAAAACATTGATTACGCAACAGTGTCGTTTCCTGTTGACTGGGTCCCGTCCTATTGCGCAAATTAGTATAATAACCAATCCAGAAGGTTGAGACCAATTCATTTGACTGGATACATAATTAATAATCAGTATTATTTGATACATCTAAGCACTTGTATATTGCAACATTACGCTCCTTCTAATCCTTGCAAACACGTCGTGAAGCGTGCTCTATCGTACAGCGAGCTGTTTCAACGGAAACCTGGAAATCGTGGAAATCTCAAAACGAGGCTCTCCCGCTAGAAAAGTTTGGCGGTCTGGTACGGACTTGATCTTATATCAAACACACTGTGCGTTACAGAACTGCACTACATAAGCACACAAAACACATAACAGATGTAACCAATAAGCCAGATGCATTGTGATTCATTTTACGACCTCATCAAACAGGGGCAGTCTGTGACGTCTTAGTTAAGGTCATGCTGCCTACACCTCGCCATAAAATATAGAAATACGATGTTATTAATGTTTAAAATTAAAATACATTGTAACTATCATTTTCTGATGAAAGAAACAATTGGAATTCAGTGTAACCATAGATGTTTGTGATGTCTATTTTCACTTTCACACGAGAAAATTCGGATCGGCAGAAAAGTAGGTCATTGTCTGAATAGGTTAATGAGACTCATGTTTCGGTTTGGGGAGCAAGATTGGATAGGGATCGAGGGTCGATGGACCTAAAAATTGGTAGGGAGCAAGGGTCGGTGGGGAGCGAGCTCGAGGTCGGATAGGGATCGAGGGTCGGTTGAGAATGAGAGTCGTTGGCAAGCGAGGGTGAGTAGGGAGCGAGATCTGCTTGAGAGGTTGGGTAGGGATCGAGGGACTGTTGAGAGCAAGGTTGGGTAGGGATCGAGGAAACGGTGGTGAGCAAGGTTGGGTAGGGAGTGAGGGTCGGTTGAGAGCAAGGTTGGGTTGGGAGCGAGGGTCGGTGGGGAATGAGCATCGTTGGCGAGCGAGGGTGGTTATGGAGCGAGATTCGTTTGAGAGCGAGGGTTGTTAGGGAACGATTGTCGGTGGGAATCGAGAGGCGGTGGAGATCGAGGGTCGGCGGGGAGATCATGGTATGTTTTTCCCAGGAATGTCAACGTATAATATATATACTATTTTAGTTTTTGGCCTAATCAATGCTCCTGTATGTCTGTCAATGTACATGTCAGTAAGTGAATGTTGCTGAAGGTATTTCAGTAACAGTCCTTCTATATCCTGACTGTTCGGATCAGATACGCCAGTGACTGAAACCACATCACACACCATGCCATCCACCGACAGATGGTCATCCAATCCCCTTTAGCCGGCACTGATTACAATCATATGACACTTGGGACCATTTTGTCCCAGGAATCCCCATGTGGTGAAAACACACACACACAGACACACACACACGCACTCACGCATACGCATATACACACGCACATGCACATGTACACACACACACACACACACACACACACACACACATATGTGCACATGCACACATATGTACCTGCACTTTAGTGTGACTCATATACTTCTACTGGCCATAAGGTTCTCTTTGGCACATGCTTGTACACAACTGATAATGCTACACATGTTTAACACAGCGTTTGAGTACTCGTGTCAATACTACAGAATAGAAACTGTTCATAGAATACGTTGATTGCTAATCAATATTCAATAACATATGAATAGTGGAAACCTTCGAGCTCAGTATAGTCAATGGGCTTGATATTTTAGAAAAAAAAAATCAATTTACTTATTGCGCCATATGCATTACCTGTAACGCGAGATTGGAGATGTTCTGTCAACGCGTCGTTAATGCACAAACCCGATTATTACAGTACTGAAATTTCCACCGTAGCTACATATGCTTTACATAAATGTACGACATTAATATAAATTTAAGGTATCTTTAAGCATAAGATACTAGCATATGTTAACGTATATACACATATAAACATATAGACATGTGTGTGCATCTTTATTAGGGCTATACATGGGCATATAAAAGATATGAAACATATTGATAAAAATAATTTTCAGTCATTTGACATAAATATCCGCTGTTCGATTCCCACTACATTATCTGCATGTGTCCGTGAATCTCTATCAAATAGTAAAGATACCTGGTGATATTCTTGAGTAAGTAAGTGTACCCCACATTACTAGAGGCAGCTCACACAAACACGTGCACAGCCAAGGCATTTATTCACCGGCACAAAAACGTGCAACATGCAACGCAAATAAAAATCAGACAACGTCTTGGTCACTGAAAGTTCCTTCATAATGGCTTCGTTGTTGTTTGTAACGATGTCAGAATTACGACAAGTAAGATCCGGTTAGAATTGATCTTCAGTAACCCATGTTGTCGTAAAATGCGACTAACGGGATCGGGTGGTCAGGCTCGCTGACTTGGTTGACATATGTCATCATATCCTAATTGCGTAGATCGATGCTCATGCTGTTGTTCACTGGATTGTCTGCTCCAGACTCGATTATTTACAGACCGCCGCCATATAGCTAGAATATTGCTGAGTGCGGCGTAAAACTAAACACACTCACTCACTCGTGTGAAGAAAAATAATACCTTCCGCACTTTCGCAATGTTCACTAATTACCTCATGAGTTGACGATCTACTGACAGTAACATGAAAACCTATTTGTTCACAGCAGAATCCACTTAGATACTTTCACTCCTGCTTCGAATACTCATGACATATTAGTATAGGATATTTATATAGCGCACATGCTCACGGTGCTGGAGTGTTCCTCTTTCTGGAATTTTAAAACTAGAGTATTCAACTCATGCAGCCTGTTAGACCCAACGAGTTATCTCACGGACTCATCCACCCAAGGTACCCATTTACAGCTGCGTGAACTGGGACACATAGTCACAATATTGGAAGCTATCTTTTCAATATTTTATGTTTGAAGACGTTTTATGGCAACGAATACATAATGTTCAACAAGACATTTTCACACAATATTTGAATTTTAGCAACAGGAAACAAATGTAACAAAGGATGGATATTTGCATCATTGAATTCTATATTTTTCCAATGTTATATATTTTTAACACATTTCATACATGATCAAAACGAAGTTTTCTTTGCGACGGAAGACATTGTATGTTATTTCAATGAGATTAATTTAACACACCAACTGACAATTTACCTGATAATACATGTAATTTACATCCGTGTTTTGAATCATGTACGAAACGAGGCAGCAGCTTGTGGCTGGTTTATTAAAGTAAGTAAATATACATTAGACCGACACAGTGGCTGAAAGAACTAGCCCCGAGTGTAGCTAATTCTCATTTATCGTGGATATCATGTTTCGTATGTGGAGGTTATTTCACAGTTGCCAATTCTTGCTGCGCAGTTGTAGTTCCCTAACCATTTGCTAACACGTGTTTTAACATTAGTGGTGGACTGAGTGACATTCAACAGACTTTAGAATTTGGCGTGTGCATGTACGAATCCCAGATTGTCTCCTAGTTTTGATGTTTTGTTTGTCAACATCAGTTGTCATCAGATGCTAAGCATTTCTGACCTGTGTCACTCTTGGCATCACCTCAGATATTATTCCTATTAACTGTTCCAATCTGCATTTGACACATTCACATATCTACGCAACAGGAATTCCACTGGTTTCAGTAGTTCACTGTCACGCTTGATAAGCACTTAATGTTCTCGGTGTAATTTCAACTGAGAATTTCAAAGCGATACACAAGTGCTGATAGGTATCATTGACATCTTATCGAGTGAGTGGGTGAGTTTAATTTTACGCCGCACTCAGCAATATCCCAGCTATATATGGCGGCGGATTGACATCTTATCCTTCAGAATCAATATTCTTTTAGGCACAAACATAACGGATTACAAAGATGGAATGGGCATATGGTTACAAAATATATTTTTACAGTAGTCATCAATAAACGAAAGTATGTTTACAACCTGTTGCAAGGATGAGTGATGGTTAGATAGATATTTAATATCAGTTCTTTTAAATTAATGTTCATTACAACAACAAAAAACTCGGTATTTTTTGGGGCCCTCTTTTCACATCTAGTTGGTTTTGCATAAAGATTCAGAGAGACAAATAACCCACCACAAGGCTGTATGGCAAAAGGGTTGATTTCAACTTTCCAATAGTCGAGCAATATTTCAACAGCACCAACTTTTGGGGTGCAATCGAGCGTGCTCTTTTTATCAAGATTTCAAAGAACGTCATGCCACCCTTGTTCGATCAAGGATACATCATTCAAGGCCTCAGTAAATCTGTCAATAAGTGTTATGGCAGGCATGAGAAGTAAATGTCCAAATTTGATGCATCAGTCATAAACATAAAGTCCCATGCAATTCCCTATTTTGACTTGCAGGTGAACAATTGACGAGAACTGGCATATGTTTATGACGGGTGCCACCAGTGGGGTTGGAAACGCTCACCTCTTCGGGAAGACCTGGTGTCATCACTATTTCAAGTTATATGAGAGACATGTGGAGGAAAAGTCCAAATTTGATGCATCAGTGTCCAATGCAGTTCATCGTAGCGCATGGTGATAGTCACTGGATTATCTGGTTCAGACTCGATTTGTTTACAAACAACATCGTACGGCTGTAATACTGCGGAAACAAATTTATACTCATGATATAGTCACAATTTTGCAATCGACTCTGCTTTAAGTAGAGATTTCTTAGGGATGTGGGAGGGTTTTGTCGCTTCTATTTAAATGCTCTCTGCACATAACACGACCTTCGAACAGCAATATTTTAATAAAGTGCTCATTTTATTTTAAAATATTGTAAAATTTCAATATGCACTTGCTGATTATATATAGCACTTTGTCAGACTATAATGGGCACAAATTGAAATGTTCACGTGACCTGTATCCAGGTATACCTGAGTACTGTAAACACGATTCAAGCAGGGTGTGAATTTGAAACGGAACTAACCCTACTCACTTAATACCTGGCCTTGTATGTTGTAGTATCTGACATATTGCTCTTTGCTCTTTGATGAAACAATTTTTAGGACGTTTTAAGTGAGAACAACTACAATTTTTTCCATGTAGGGCTGACAGACCTTGGATGACAGGAACAAAACAGGTTTATTCCAATTCCGTTTTCAACCTTTCATTGTGTTCATTCTACTAATGGCAGCATCAAACACTCAACCGACAGTGGAAGACAGTTAGAAGGTGTCTTTTTCCTTTTAGGTTATTGTTGGTAAAGCTTTGGTACTATCCATAATCATCTTAAAGTTTTAATCCCAATTGTTGGGAGGTTGCTCACGAAACTTTGGTCCATAAAAGACGCACTTGTCTTGGTATAACTTACGAAGAGTGTTATTGTCAATGATACAGATGTCACCTTTCATTACATGGCATACAGTTTGGTAACAGGTATGTGAGTCTTCGCAGCCACAAGTAGTGGAATTTACATCATGAACTACCAAGTCCACGGTCTCCAACACGTTCCTATTATTGGACATGACCTTTTAACCCATGGCTCCCAAATTGACCTGTGGCTCTAATTCATAAACTACACGTTGCCAAGCAATTGTCAGTTTTGACCAATGAAAACAATTATATTTGAAAAGGGAGAAACTGGGGAACGTCGGAATACGTGCTGACATGTGACCAACAACAAATTATACTATTTGTTTTCAAAGGCCTGTGTAAATAATAGAATATTTAACATCAAAATCTTTAAAATCGGTACTTTGTGTACTTTGTGTAAACAACATATCATTAATTTTCAAATATATGTTAGTCGAAGGTCCAAATTCTAAATTCCATTCACATGAAAACCTCGTATGTAATTGAGCAGACCTTGTGATCACATCTCGCTGATATCCTGCCTCTACATTGTGTATTCCAGATGAACAAGTAGTTTAGGTTACCCAGTTGACTCGTTCACTTGTAACAAGAACCGATGGACAGGTCTCTTTACCTTTTCATAAAGCTCAAGCAGTTTTGACCATTTCTAATAGGAGATTGTTTAAGGAAGAAAATATGCCATTTTCAAAATAAACATATTATGTTTTCGTAAAGAAACGCTTAGACTAGCAGTAAGATTTAAACACACCAAAAATATTCTGATTAATATGGAATGTATAGTTTGGCATGTTACGAATGTAAAAATTATTACATTCAGGCATGCGTACATATCCTGTAAAATATGTTTTAGTATAGAAATATTATCAATATTCAGAAACTTATCTTTTTCCATAGGTTATCCAATCCAGGTACATTTCTTAAAGCAGATTAAAGTTTGACTCATTCATACAGATCTTCGGTGCCTAAAACAACAGATATCTTTTACAAAATATTCCTCTTTCCAAAAAATAGTACATTCCCTGGTGTCAACAATGTCATCAAGTATGATCACAGATGTTGCCACGTTCGTGCAAAAAAATCACGACTAATATTAACATGTTGACATTGTTACGACACAAAGTACACGTGTAAACACGTATGATTCGTCAGAGGTCACCTCCATTAAGACCACCTTATTCAAATTTACACATGTCAAAGAAACAGGTATATATACGTGTGGAATATTGAAACATTACACTTCCAAGAGTTGATAAACTGCGACAGTTTTCTCTATCGTAAGTATAACTTAGCTTGTTTCATTATTTAGATTCTTCTGATGTTTGTTTGTGTTTCATTCAAAACCGCTTTGCTATGAGGACGTGAGTGAGTGGGTGAGTGACCTCAGACTCTACGTGCAAGAGGTGGTGTGCCAGAATTACTCTTGGACATCAGATTGTCACCAGATATTGCTATCTTGGAAGAAAACGCTCAAAGGTACTTTGTTAAATGCATTGTAACGGTACTGATCATGCGTCGTTTGCAACGTTTACATGACAAAGACATGGTTCGCACATATGAGAACGTTGTTACTCAAACGTTGAAAGTTCCTCAGACTATTATCAGCAGTTTGTCAAATACAGCTGATGAGCAACCGCTCTTTGGCATAAATCTTCACCCGGGCAGAGGACGATGACATTACGAAATCGGTTTTGTTGCAAACTACCACTCAGATATGAGATCTGTTACTTGCGGAAGATACTCTGAGTACTCGTCCTCCATGTGTCATCCTATGGCGTCATCGTTGGGATAATCGGTGTTGGGGTTATGTCATGTTTCCTGACGGATCGAAGTTCATTCTCGACTTCTATGACCAAGGGCCCGAGAAAAGCGTTTCGATAAGTCCTAATGAACGTTTCACGGACGTTGTTGTCATATAACAAAACCGGTTTGATGGTGGGTTTGTAGTCTCATGGTGAGGGTCACACTGAATGTGTGACCTGCCACTTTGTCTATGGATCTTAGGCGCAGTCCTGGTGTCATTTGCATTTCGTTTTGTTGAACGTTTCATTTTCTTGATGACAATGCACGTACTCGTCATGCCCAGCTTGTATTCTAATGCCTCCAACAGCAACACAGCCATGTCATGGACAACATTCATCCCTGACCAGTCCAGTATATAGCAAGGCTGTGATGTCATTGGCATCTCAGTGAACCTGATGCAGTTCTCTCTGATCAGTAGAACAACATGAGTCAAGTTGAAATTGGTACTCTCATCAGAAGCATGTCTCGACGAATTCTAGCATTTGTGAACAATAGAGGTGGTTCTACATGAAATTAGTGACATGGTTGCAAAAAGATGCAAATTAATAAATTCACACCCGACCTCTTTAATGACCTGCTCATTAAACCAACCATCACAGCCCAATATATATTTTTGCCTGCTGCTTAGAAGATCTGTTGATATTATTTCCTTGTGTCAATATCACATAGACCAGAAGAGTTATCTTGGTAATTTCAATAACCTTGCATTTTTGGCTCTGTACATTACCTGTTAATTTAGTTTGATATTTCATTATTGCGCTTACCTTTTGACAGGTCTCCCATGATTTTAGTATTTTCGTCCATCAGAGAGTACCATTATCTGTATGGACTAATGCCAAAAATAATTATGGATATTTTAAGTCGAACTGATTATCTGGTGCGCATGAGTCCAGGACAGACAGGCATTTGCTTAAACATGTTTTGTTCCATATATTTCAGAAACGCCTGAAGAACAGTCACTATGAGGACCAAGACAATTATGATCATGGCGGTTGTGCTTGCATTTGCCTGCTTGTGGCAAATGGGTGACGCCCAGGATAGTGAGTTCAAATGAATAGTTTACATCTCTGAATAAAAGCGTTTGTGTGTAAATTGAAGGTGTATGATCCGTCGGTCGATGTCTCTACGACTATCAGATGTATCAGATTCCCAGATATGCACGATCTTGTCTTTTTCATTTATACACACAATACTACTTAAACACTCTTTGGAATGCACAGTACAGCTGTCACATTAAATGATTTAAAGGTGTCATGAATCGTCAAATTGTATCTTTCTGATGATGTAACAGTTGATGCGCAGCCATCATTTCAGAAGTCCATATTAACCCGGAATGACAGTTCTATTGTTTATTTCTGACCTTACTTTGGAGAATGACCCTGTTTTCATTTCACTGCGATGACAATAAAAAATACTGCAATCAAAAGGGATGAATATACCCACAAAGGGATGTGTAGTATATATAACCTTGAAGATATGTTTGATTACACTAAACAAAAGGTTTCCTTTTAGTGTGATACTATTCTGATGGTATGATGAATGTGTATGTTTCTTTATTAACGTCCGATTGCCGTTATCATCATGTCATATTTTGGAGACGTTATATTTGATGGTCTTATCTATGGATTTTAAAGCCATAGTGTTTCCTTCTCAATAATGAGTTTTGTATATAGCTGTGTTCCATACGTCTTTGTTTCGCCCTTGTTTCGTAGTTTTGGAATATTTTCTAATTAAATATAATCTTCTCAGCAACTCCACCTGCTCCTGCTTCTCAACCTGCCCCTCAAACTGCCCCTCAACCTGCTTCTCCACCTGCAAATAATTCAAGCGGAGAAACCGGTGGTAATGATGATGCAGGTGATGACGGAGGTGATGACGGAGGTGATGACGGTGGAGATGACGGTGGCGATGACGGAGGTGATGACGGTGGAGACGACGGAGGTGATGACTTTGGAGATGAAGGAGGGGATGACGGTGGAGATGACGGAGGTGATGACGGAGGTGATGACGGTGGAGATGACGGAGGTGATAATGGCAGTGACTAGTGATCAAATGCAATAGACATATTGCTGTAAAACGTGGCGGACTCGGGTTTCATGAAGACTGGCTTCCCTAGAAAACAAGTTGTTCAGAGTGATTTGATCTGATGGACATCATTAAACACGACAAATCTCAAGTGTGCTGTTATGTATGAAACAGCGCATACTCTGCACAACAGTGCATATTTCTACTGTTTACAAACACATGCTTCTGTTTGTTTAGAATTCGTTCCTCTCTTCGTCGTGGTCGTCAAATTACAATAAACAACTGACCGTCTTCTTTGTTTTGTGCACTTTGTTTAATTAGAAGGTTTACCTGAAACGTGTTATGAATCGTTTATAGCGCTACGACATTTGTAAGCCTATGATAAACTACTGAATTTAGGCTTATCGTTACGAATTCTTTGTGGCAGTGTTTGCCCTTAACACTGAAAAGCTGCAGGCACTAAGGACCCAGAACCATAAAAAGTTGTGCTTCCTGATCAGAATGTGCAGGCCCTATATTTTAATATGGAAATAAGACTCTTAGTTATTGGGGATGCAGAAAACAAAAGCTGTGGCTCCGAGTGGTTTTCTGTCGCCTTCGGTCCAATGGACCGACGTTGATTTCGAACGCTGCTTTGTGGATCAGGACCCTGGTTTACATGAAAGAGTGAATGAGTGTGGATATACACCGCTTTGAACAATATTCCATCAGTGACACCAGCTGTTTGAAATCTTATTAAATAATGGTGTCTGGTGAGGCACGAACTGGGAAGCAGAGAAACGCAAACAAGCAAGTAACACCGAAGGGGTCGTTGTTGATACGGGTACTACAGATATGTACCCAAGGTACGTTTTTGTACGCCGAAGTGTACGCTGAACAAAGACAGCATGCACAACGTGCCCGGTACCCTAAACGGAAGACAAGTCTACATTGTACTGAGATAGTGTAATCCAAAATTTATCATGTAATTTTGTTATATTTGATCATTTTTTAAATGGGATCGAAAGTGTTTCGCGTTTATTTAGCTTCCGTTCGCATCATTACAAGTGACACTGTGCATCACGCAATATTTTGTCACTGTGTGTTTTGTTTAAGTTTATAACACAATCCAATGCATCTTACACAATAGTATGACAGTTCGGTCTCGTCCCTGGATAAGTTTCTGTATTCCGATTTTGGTAGGTTACGTTTCTCTGTACAGGGTACATGTATGCGGTACCCGCCCCGAAAACGACTCCTTTAGCCCAAGTAACCGTATAATTATGATGTCCAGCTTTGGGACAAACGCTGAATCTTAGGTGACATATTGGCGTGGCCCGTCCCTCTTAGCAACGTCATCTTGTAGTTTCTATGAGCTCTATCCATTATAGACCCAAATATAAATACTCATGGAAACTAATAAGGGAACACATGTAAGTACACGTGTTCCTTTTATTTTTTTCCAGGTTTCTTCACAAGGTATATATTGCACTGTGAGTGAAATTCTGAAAATATATAAAGGAACAGAGACATGTGGAGAAAAAAGTCCAAATTTGATGCATCAGTGACACAAATGATGTCCAATGCACTTCATCGTATCGCATGGTGATAGTCACTGGTTCAGACTCGATTTGTTTACAAACAACATCGTAGTACGGCTGTAATACTGCGGAAACAAATTTATACTCATGATATAGTCACAATTTTGCAATCGACTCTGCTTTAAGTAGAGATTTCTTAGGGATGTGGGAGGGTTTTGTCGCTTCTATTTAAATGCTCTCTGCACATAACACGACCTTCGAACAGCAATATTTTAATAAAGTGCTCATTTTATTTTAAAATATTGTAAAATTTCAATATGCACTTGCTGATTATATATAGCACTTTGTCAGACTATAATGGGCACAAATTGAAATGTTCACGTGACCTGTATCCAGGTATACCTGAGTACTGTAAACACGATTCAAGCAGGGTAAACTGAATTTGAAACGGAACTAACCCTACTCACTTAATACCTGGCCTTGTATGTGGCAATATCTGAAATATTGCTCTTTGCTCTTTGATGAAACAATTAAAGGACGTTTTAAGTGGGAACAACTACAATTTTTTCCATGTAGGGCCGACAGACCTTGGATGACAGGAACAAAACAGGTTTATTCCAATTCCGTTTTCACCCTTTCATTTTGTTCATTCTACTAATGGCAGCATCAAACACTCAACCGACAGTGGAAGTCAGTTAGCAGGTGTCTTTTCCACTTTAGGTTATTGTTGGTAAAGCTTTGGTACTATCCATAATTATCTTAAAGTTTTAATCCCAATTGTTGGGAGGTTGCTCACGAAACTTTGGTCCATAAAAGACGCACTTGTCTTGGTATAACTTACGAAGAGTGTTATTGTCAATGATACAGATGTCACCTTTCATTACATGGCATACAGTTTGGTAACAGGTATGTGAGTCTTCGCAGCCACAAGTAGTGGAATTTACATCAAGTCCACGGTCTCCAACACGTTCCTATTATTGGACATGACCTTTTAACCCATGGCTCCCAAATTGACCTGTGGCTCTAATTCATAAACTACACGTTGCCAAGCAATTGTCAGTTTTGACCAATGAAAACAATTATATTTGAAAAGGGAGAAACTGGGGAACGTCGGAATACGTGCTGACATGTGACCAACAACAAATTATACTATTTGTTTTCAAAGGCCTGTGTAAATAATAGAATATTTAACATCAAAATCTTTAAAATCGGTACTTTGTGTACTTTGTGTAAACAACATATCATTAATTTTCAAATATATGTTAGTCGAAGGTCCAAATTCTAAATTCCATTCACATGAAAACCTCGTATGTAATTGAGCAGACCTTGTGATCACATCTCGCTGATATCCTGCCTCTACATTGTGTATTCCAGATGAACAAGTAGTTTAGGTTACCCAGTTGACTCGTTCACTTGTAACAAGAACCGATGGACAGGTCTCTTTACCTTTTCATAAAGCTCAAGCAGTTTTGACCATTTCTAATAGGAGATTGTTTAAGGAAGAAAATATGCCATTTTCAAAATAAACATATTATGTTTTCGTAAAGAAACGCTTAGACTGGCAGTAAGATTTAAACACCAAAACATATTCCGAATAATATGGAATGTATAGTTGGGCACGTTACGAGTGTAAAAGTTATTAAATTCAGGCATGCGTACATATCCTGTAAAATATGTTTTAGTATAGAAATATTATCAATATTCAGAAACTTATCTTTTTCCATAGGTTATCCAATCCAGGTACATTTCTTAAAGCAGATTAAAGTTTGACTCATTCATACAGATCTTCGGTGCCTAAAACAACAGATATCTTTTACAAAATATTCCTCTTTCCAAAAATAGTACATTCCTGGTGTCAACAATGTCATCAAGTATGATCACAGATGTTGCCACGTTCGTGCAAAAAAATCACGACTAATATTAACATGTTGACATTGTTACGACACAAAGTACACGTGTAAACACGTATGATTCGTCAGAGGTCACCTCCATTAAGACCACCTTATTCAAATTTACACATGTCAAAGAAACAGGTATATATACGTGTGGAATATTGAAACATTACACTTCCAAGAGTTGATAAACTGCGACAGTTTTCTCTATCGTAAGTATAACTTAGCTTGTTTCATTATTTAGATTCTTCTGATGTTTGTTTGTGTTTCATTCAAAACCGCTTTGCTATGAGGACGTGAGTGAGTGGGTGAGTGACCTCAGACTCTACGTGCAAGAGGTGGTGTGCCAGAATTACTCTTGGACATCAGATTGTCACCAGACGTATATTGCTATCTTGGAAGAAAACGCTCAAAGGTTCTTTGTTAAATGCATTGTAACAGTACTGATCATGCGTCGTTTGCAACGTTTACATGACAAAGACATGGCTCGCACATATGAGAACGTTGTTACTCAAACGTTGAAAGTTCCTCAGACTATTATCAGCAGTTTGTCAAATACAGCTGATGAGCAACCGCTCTTTGGCATAAATCTTCACCCGGGCAGAGGACGATGACATTACGAAATCGGTTTTGTTGCAAACTACCACTCAGATATGAGATCTGTTACTTGCGGAAGATACTCTGAGTACTCGTCCTCCATGTGTCATCCTATGGCGTCATCGTTGGGATAATCGGTGTTGGGGTTATGTCATGTTTCCTGACGGATCGAAGTTCATTCTCGACTTTTATGACCAAGGGCCCGAGAAAAGCGTTTCGATAAGTCCTAATGAACGTTTCACGGACGTTGTTGTCATATAACAAAACCGGTTTGATGGTGGGTTTGTAGTGTCATGGTGAGGGTCATACTGACTGTGTGACCTGCCACTTTGTCTATGGATCATTGATGCAATCCTGGCGTCATTTGCATTTCGTTTTGTTGAACGTTTCATTTTCTTGATGACAATACACGTACTCGTCATGCCCGGCTTGTATTCTAATGCCTCCAACAGCAACACAGCCATGTCATGGACAACATTCATCCCTGACCAGTCCAGTATATAGCACGGCTGTCATGTCATTGGCATCTCAGTGAACCTGATGCAGTTCTCTCTGATCAGTAGCACAACATGACTCAAGTTGAAATTGGTACTCTCATCAGAAGCTTCTCTCGACGAATTCTGGCATTCGTGAACAATAGAGGTGGTTTTACATTAAATTAGTGACATGGCTGCAAAAAAATGCAAATATATAAATTCACGCCCGACCTCTTTAATGACCTGCTCATTAAACCAACCTTTACAGCCCAATATATATTACTGCCTGCTGCTTAGAAGATCTGTTGATATTATTTCCTTGTGTCAATATCAAATAGACCAGAAGAGTTATCTTGGTTATTTCAAAAACCTTGCATTTTTGGCTCTGTACATTACCTGTTAATTTAGTTTGATATTTCATTATTGCGCTTACCTTTTGACAGGTCTCCCATGATTTTAGTATTTTCGTCCATCAGAGAGTACCATTATCTGTATGGACTAATGCGAAAAATAATTATGGATATTGTAAGTCGAACTGATTATCTGGTGCGCATGAGTCCAGGACAGACAGGCATTTGCTTAAACATATGTTTTGTTCCATATATTTCAGAAACGCCTGAGGAACAGTCACTATGAGGACCAAGACAATTATGATCATGGCGGTTGTGCTTGCATTTGCCTGCTTGTGGCAAATGGGTGACGCCCAGGATAGTGAGTTCAAATGAATAGTTTACATCTCTGAATAAAAGCGTTTGTGTGTAAATTGAAGGTGTATGATCCGTCGGTCGATGTCTCTACGACTATCAGATGTATCAGATTCCCAGATATGCACGATCTTGTCTTTTTCATTTATACACACAATACTACTTAAACACTCTTTGGAAACTGCACAGTACAGCTGTCACATTAAATGGTTTAAAGGTGTCATGAAACGTGTCTTCAAATTGTATCTTTCTGATGATGTAACAGTTGATGCGCAGCCATCATTTCAGAAGTCCATATTAACCCGGAATGACAGTTCTATTGTTTATTTCTGACCTTACTTTGGAGAATGACCCTGTTTTCATTTCACTGCGATGACAATAAGAAAATACTGCAATCCAAAAGGGATGAATATACCCACAAGGGATGTGTAGTATATATAACCTTGAAGATATGTTTGATTACACTAAACAAAAGGTTTCCTTTTAGTGTGATACTATTCTGATGGTATGATGAATGTGTATGTTTCTTTATTAACGTCCGATTGCCGTTATCATCATGTCATATTTTGGAGACGTTATATTTGATGGTCTTATCTATGGATTTTAAAGCCATAGTGTTTCCTTCTCAATAATGAGTTTTGTATATAGCTGTGTTCCATACGTCTTTGTTTCGCCCTTGTTTCGTAGTTTTGGAATATTTTCTAATTAAATATAATCTTCTCAGCAACTCCACCTGCTCCTGCTTCTCAACCTGCCCCTCAAACTGCCCCTCAACCTGCTTCTCCACCTGCAAATAATTCAAGCGGAGAAACCGGTGGTAATGATGATGCAGGTGATGACGGAGGTGATGACGGAGGTGATGATGACGGAGGTGATGACGGTGGAGATGACGGTGGCGATGACGGAGGTGATGACGGTGGAGACGACGGAGGTGATGACTTTGGAGATGAAGGAGGGGATGACGGTGGAGATGACGGAGGTGATGACGGAGGTGATGACGGTGGAGATGACGGAGGTGATAATGGCAGTGACTAGTGATCAAATGCAATAGACATATTGCTGTAAAACGTGGCGGACTCGGGTTTCATGAAGACTGGCTTCCTAGAAAACAAGTTGTTCAGAGTGATTTGATCTGATGGACATCATTAAACACGACAAATCTCAAGTGTGCTGTTATGTATGAAACAGCGCATACTCTGCACAACAGTGCATATTTCTACTGTTTACAAACACATGCTTCTGTTTGTTTAGAATTCGTTCCTCTCTTCGTCGTGGTCGTCAAATTACAATAAACAACTGACCGTCTTCTTTGCTTTGTGCACTTTGTTTAATTAGAAGGTTTGCCTGAAACGTGTTATGAACAGGGTCCCGATCCACAAATCGTTTATAGCGCTACGACATTTGTAAGCCTATGATAAACTACTGAATTTAGGCTTATCGTTACGAATTCTTTGTGGCAGTGTTTGCCCTTAACACTAAAAAGCTGCAGGCACTAAGGACCCAGAACCATAAAAAGTTGTGCTTCCTGATCAGAATGTGCAGGCCCTATATTTTAATATGGAAATAAGACTCTTAGTTATTGGGTATGCAGAAAACAAAAGCTGTGGCTCCGAGTGGTTTTCTGTCGCCTTCGGTCCAACAGACGGACGTTGATTTCGAACGCTGCTTTGTGGATCAGGACCCTGGTTTACATGAAAGAGTGAATGAGTGTGGATATACACCGCTTTGAGCAATATTCCATCAGTGACACCAGCTGTTTGAAATCTTATTAAATAATGGTGTCTGGTGAGGCACGAACTGGGAAGCAGAGAAACGCAAACAAGCAAGTAACACCGAAGGGGTCGTTGTTGATACGGGTACTACAGATATGTACCCAAGGTACGTTTTGTACGCGGAAGTGTACGCTGAACAAAGACAGCATGCATAACGTGCCCGGTACCCTAAACGGAAGACGAGTCTACATTGTACTGAGTGTAATCCCAAATATATCATGTAATTTTGTTATATTTGATCATTTTTTAAATAGGATCACAAGTGTATCGCGTTTATTTAGCTTCCATTCGCATCATTACAAGTGACACTGTGCATCGTGCAATATTTGTCACTGTGTGTTTTGTTTAAGTTTATAACACAATCCAATGCATCTTATACAATAGTATGACAGTTCGGTCTCGTCCCTAGATAAGTTTCTGTATTCCGATTTTGGTAGGGTACGTTTCTCTGTACAGGGTACAGTAGTACCCGCGCCGAAAACGACCCCTTTAACCCAAGTAACTGTATAATTATGATGTCCAGCTTTGGAAAAAGGCTGAATCTTAAGTGACATATTGGCGTGGCCCGCTCCTCTTAGCACCGTCGATCTTGTAGTGTCTATGAGTTCTATCCATTATAGATCAAAATATATACTCATGGAAACTAATAAGGGAACACATGTAAGTACATGTGCTCCTTTATTCTTTTCCAGGTTTCTTCACAAGGTATATATTGCACTGTGAGTGAAATTCTGAAAATATGTAAAGGAACACTTATACTTTCATGTGTTACATTATTCGTTTCTATGAGTATATCACGCTTGATAAGCACTTAATGTTCTCGGTGGAATTTCAACTGAGAAATTCAACACGATACACAACTGTTGATAGGTATCATTGTCATCTTATCCTTCAGAATCAGTATTCTTTTAGGCACAAGCATAAAGCATTACAAAGGTGGAATGGGCATATGGTTACAAAATATATTTTTAAGTAGTCATCAATAAACGAAAGTATGTTTACAACCTGTTGCAAGGATGAGTGATGGTTAGATAGATATTTAATATCAGTTCTTTCAAATTAATGTTCATTACAGAAAACACAAACTCGGTATTTTTTGGGCCCTCTTTTCACTTCTAATTGGTTTTGCATAAAGATTCAGAGAGACAAATAACTCTCCACAAGGCTTTATGGCAAAAAGGATGATTTCTACTTTCCAATAATCGATCAATATTCCAACAACACCAGCCTTTGGTGTTTACATTTCAGAACTTTTGGGGTACAATCGAGCTTGTTCTTTTTATCAAAATTTCAAAGAGCGTCTTGCCACCCTTGTTCCCTATTTTGACTTGCAGGTGAACAATTGACGAGACTTGGCATATGTTTATGACGGGTGCCACCAGTGGGGTCGGAAACGCTCACCTTTTCGAGAAGATCTTGTATCATCACTATTTCAAGTTATATGGGAGACATGTGGAGGAAAAGTCCAAATTTGATGCATCAGTGACACAAATGATGTCCAATGCAATTCATCGTATCGCATGGTGATAGTCACTGGTTAAGACTTGTTTGTATACAAACAACATCGTACAGCTGTAATACTGCTGAAACAAATGTATACTCATGACATAGTCACAATTTTGCAATCGACTCTGCTTTTAGCAGAGATTTCTTAGGGATGTGGGAGGGTTTTGTCGCTTCTATTTAAATGCTCTCTGCACATAACACGACCTTCGAACAGCAATATTTAATAAAGTGCTCATTTTATTTTAAAATATTGTAAAATTTCAATATGCACTTGCTGATTATATATAGCACTTTGTCAGACTATAATGGGCACAAATTGAAATGTTCACGTGACCTGTATCCAGGTATACCTGAGTACTGTAAACACGATTCAAGCAGGGTAAACTGAATTTGAAACGGAACTAACCCTACTCACTTAATACCTGGCCTTGTATGTGGCAATATCTGAAATATTGCCCTGTGCTCTTTGATGAAACAATTAAAGGACGTTTTAAGTGGGAACAACTACAATTTTTCCATGTAGGGCCGACAAACCTTGGATGACAGGAACAGAACAGGTTTATTCCAATTCCGTTTTCACCCTTTTATTTTGTTCATTCTAGTAGTAGAAGCATCAAACACTCAACCGACAGTGGAAGTCAGTTAGCAGGTGTCTTTTCCCCTTTAGGTTATTGTTGGTAAAGCTTTGGTACTATCCATAATCATCTTAAAGTTTTAATCCCAATTGTTGGGAGGTTGCTCACGAAACTTTGGTCCATAAAAGACGCACTTGTCTTGGTATAACTTACGAAGAGTGTTATTGTCAATGATACAGATGTCACCTTTCATTACATGGCATACAGTTTGGTAACAGGTATGTGAGTCTTCGCAGCCACAAGTAGTGGAATTTACATCATGAACTGCCAAGTCCACGGTCTCCAACACGTTCCTATTATTGGACATGACCTTTTAACCCATGGCTCCCAAATTGACCTGTGGCTCTAATTCATAAACTACACGTTGCCAAGCAATTGTCAGTTTTGACCAATGAAAACAATTATATTTGAAAAGGGAGAAACTGGGGAACGTCGGAATACGTGCTGACATGTGACCAACAACAAATTATACTATTTGTTTTCAAAGGCCTGTGTAAATAATAGAATATTTAACATCAAAATCTTTAAAATCGGTACTTTGTGTACTTTTAAATAAACAAAATATCATTAATTTTCAAATATATGTTAGTCGAAGGTCCAAATTCTAAATTCCATTCACATGAAAACCTCGTATGTAATTGAGCAGACCTTGTGATCACATCTCGCTGGTATCCTGCCTCTACATTGTGTATTCCAGATGAACAAGTAGTTTAGGTTACCCAGTTGACTCGTTCACTTGTAACAAGAACCGATTGACAGGACTCTTTACCTTTTCATAAAGCTCAAGCAGTTTTGACCATTTCTAATAGGAGATTGTTTAAGGAAGAGAATATGCCATTTTCAAAATAAACATATTATGTTTTCGTAAAGAAACGCTTAGACTGGCAGTAAGATTTAAACACACAAAATATATTCTGATTAATATGAAATGTATAGTTGGGCTTGTTACGAAAGTAAAAATTATTAAATTCAGGTATGCGTACATATCCTGTAAAATATGTTTTAGTATAGAAATATTATCAATATTCAGAAACTTATCATTTTCCATAGGTTATCCAATCCAGGTACATTTCTTAAAGCAGATTAAATTTGGACTAATACATACAGATCTTCGGTGCCTAAAACAACAGATATCATTTATAAAATATTCCTCTTTCCAAAAAATAGTACATTCCCTGGTGTCAACATGTCAAGTATGATCACAGATGTTGCCATGTTCGTGCAAAAAAGCATGATTAATATTAATATGTTGACATTGTAACGACACAAAGTACACGTGTTAACATGTATGTACTCCAACAATTGAATCGTCAGAGGTCACCTCCATTAAGACCACCTTATTCAAATTTACACATGTCAGAGAAACAGGTATATATACGTGTGGAATATTGAAACATTACACTTCCAGGAGTTGATTAGCTGCGTGAGTTTTGTCTATCGTAAGTATAACTTAGTTGTTTCATTATTTAGATTCTTCTGATGTTTGTTTGTGTTTCATTCAAAACCGCTTTGCTATGAGGGCATGAGTGAGTGGGTGAGTGACCTCAGACTGTACGTGCAAGAGGTGGTGTGCCAGAATTACTCTTGGACATCAGATTGTCACCAGACGTATATTGCTATCTTGGAGGAAAACGCTCAAATGCATTGTAACAGTACTGATCATGCGTCGTTTGCAACGTTTACATGACAAAGACATGGCTCGCACATATGAGAACGTTGTTACTTAAACGCTGATCGTTTCTCAGACTATTATCAGCAATTTGACAAATATAGCTGATGAGCAACCACTCTTTGTCAAAAATCTTCACCAAGGGGAGAGGACGATGACATTACGAAATCGGTTTTGTTGCAAACTACCACTCAGATATGAGATCTGTTACTTGCGTAAGATACTCTGAGAACTCGTCCTCCATGTGTCATCCTATGGCGTCATCGTTGGGATAATCGGTGTTGGGGTTATGTCATGTTTCCTGACGGATCGAAGTTCATTCTCGACTTTTATGACCAAGGGCCCGAGAAAAGCGTTTCGATAAGTCCTAATGAACGTTTCACGGTCGTTGTTGTCATATAACAAAACCAGTTTGATGGTGGGTTTGTAGTGTCATGGTGACGGTCACACTGACTGTGTGACCTGCCACTTTGTCTATGGATCATTGGCGCAATCCTGGCGTCATTTGCATTTCGTTTTGTTGAACGTTTCATTTTCTTGATGACAATACACGTACTCGTCATGCCCGGCTTGTATTCTAATGCCTCCAACAGCAACACAGCCATGTCATGGACAACATTCATCCCTGACCAGTCCAGTATATAGCAGGGGCGGTGGGGTAGCCTAATGGTTAAAGCGTTGGCTCGTCACGCCGAAGACCTGGGTTCGAATCCCCACATGGGCACAATGTGTGAAGCCCATTTCTGGTGTCCCCCGCCGTGATGTTGCTGGAATATTGCTAAAAGCGGCGTAAAACCAAACTCAGTCAGTCAGTCAGTATAAAGCACGGCTGTCATGTCATTGGCATCTCAGTGAACCTGATGCAGTTCTCTCTGATCAGTAGAACAACATGAGTCAAGTTGAAATTGGTACTCTCATCAGAAGCATGTCTCGACGAATTCTGGCATTCGTGAACAATAGAGGTGGTTTCACATTAAATTAGTGACATGGCTGCAAAAAATGCAAATTAATAAATTCACGCCCGACCTCTTTAATGACCTGCTCATTAAACCAACCATCACAGCCCAATATATATTTTTGCCTGCTGCTTAGAAGATCTGTTGATATTATTTCCTTGTGTCAATATCACATAGACCAGAAGAGTTATCTTGGTAATTTCAATAACCTTGCATTTTTGGCTCTGTACATTACCTGTTAATTTAGTTTGATATTTCATTATTGCGCTTACCTTTTGACAGGTCTCCCATGATTTTAGTATTTTCGTCCATCAGAGAGTACCATTATCTGTATGGACTAATGCGAAAAATAATTATGGATATTGTAAGTCGAACTGATTATCTGGTGCGCATGAGTCCAGGACAGACAGGCATTTGCTTAAACATATGTTTTGTTCCATATATTTCAGAAACGCCTGAAGAACAGTCACTATGAGGACCAAGACAATTATGATCATGGCGGTTGTGCTTGCATTTGCCTGCTTGTGGCAAATGGGTGACGCCCAGGATAGTGAGTTCAAATGAATAGTTTACATCTCTGAATAAAAGCGTTTGTGTGTAAATTGAAGGTGTATGATCCGTCGGTCGATGTCTCTACGACTATCAGATGTATCAGATTCCCAGATATGCACGATCTTGTCTTTTTCATTCATACACACAATACTACTTAAATACACTTGGGAAACTGCACAGTACAGCTGTCACATTAAATGGTTTAAAGGTGTCATGAAACGTGTCTTCAAATTGTATCTTTCTGATGATGTAACAGTTGATGCGCAGCCATCATTTCAGAAGTCCATATTAACCCGGAATGACAGTTCTATTGTTTATTTCTGACCTTACTTTGGAGAATGACCCTGTTTTCATTTCACTGCGATGACAATAAGAAAATACTGCAATGCAAAAGGGATGAATACTTTTGTTCATATACCCACAAGGGACGTGTAGTATATATAACCTTGAAGATATGTTTGATTACACTAAACAAAAGGTTTCCTTTTAGTGTTATTCTATTCTGATGGTATGATGAATTTGTATGTTTCTTTATTAACGTCCGATTGCCGTTATCATCATGTCATATTTTGGAGACGTTATATTTGATGGTCTTATCTATGGATTTAAAGTCATAGTGTTTCCTTCTCAATAATGAGTTTTGTATATAGCTGTGTTCTATACGTCAATTGGTCGCCTTTGTTTTGTAGTTTTGGAATATTTTCTAATTAAATATAATCTTCTCAGCAACTCCTCCTGCCCCTGCTCCTCAACCTGCCCCTCAACCTGCTTCTCCACCTGCAAATAATCCAAGCGGAGAAACGGTGGTAATGGTGATGACGGTGGAGATGACGGAGGTGATGACGGTGGAGATGACGGTGGAGATGACGGAGGTGATGACGGTGGAGATGACGGAGGTGATGACGGTGGAGATGACGGAGGTGATGACGGTGGAGATGACGGAGATGATAATGACAGTGACTAGTGATCAAATGCAATAGACATATTGCTGTAAAACGTGGCGGAATCGGGTTTCATGTAGACTGGCTTCCCTAGAAAACAAGTCGTTCAGAGTGATTTGATCTGATGGACATCAGTAAACACGACAAATCTCAAGTGTGCTGTTATGTATGAAACAGCGCATACTCTGCACAACAGTGCATATTTCTACTGTTTACAAACACATGCTTCTGTTTGTTTAGAATTCGTTCCTCTCTTCGTCGTGGTCGTCAAATTACAATAAACAACTGACCGTCTTCTTTGTTTTGTGCACTTTGTTTAATTAGAAGGTTTACCTGAAACGTGTTATGAACAGGGTCCCGATCCACAAATCGTTTATAGCGCTACGACATTTGTAAGCCTATGATAAACTACTGAATTTAGGCTTATCGTTACGAATCCTTTGTGGCAGTGTTTGCCCTTAACACTAAAAAGCTGCAGGCACTAAGGACCCAGAACCATAAAAAGTTGTGTTTCCTGATCAGAATGTGCAGGCTCTATATTTTAATATGGAAATAAGACTCTTAGTTATTGGGTATGCAGAAAACAAAAGCTGTGGCTCCGAGTGGTTTTCTGTCGCCTTCGGTCCAACAGACGGACGTTGATTTAGAACGCTGCTTTGTGGATCGGGACCCAGTGAATGAGTGTGGATATACACCGCTTTTAGCAATATTCCATCAGTGACACCAACTGTTTGAAATCTTATTAAATAATGGTGTCTGGTGAGGCACGAACTAGGAAGCAGAGAAACGCAAACAAGCAAGTAACACCGAAGGGGTCGTTGTTGACACGGGTACTACAGATATGTACCCAAGGTACGTTTTTGTACGCGGAAGTGTACGCTGAACAAAGACAGCATGCACAACGTGCCCGGTACCCTAAACGGAAGACGAGTCTACATTGTACTGAGATAGTGTAATCCCAAATATGTCATGTAATTTTGTTATATTTGATCATTTTTTAAATAGGATCACAAGTGTATCGCGTTTATTTAGCTTCCATTCGCATCATTACAAGTGACACTGTGCATTACGCAATATTTGTCACTGTGTGTTTTGTTTAAGTTTATAACACAATCCAATGCATCTTATACAATGGCATGACAGTTCGGTCTCGTCCCTAGATAAGTTTCTGTATTCCGATTTTGGTAGGGTACGTTTCTCTGTACAGGGTACATGTCTGTGGTACCCGCGCCGAAAACGACCCCCTTTAGCCCAAGTAATCATATAATTATGATATCTAGCTTTGGGACAAAGGCTGAATCTTAAGTGACATATTGGCGTGGCCCGTTCCTCTTAAATTCTGAAAATATATAAAGGAACACTTTCACGTGCTACCTTATTCGTTTCTATGAGTATATGTAGATGGCGTCATGGAAAAATATAATTGCGAAACAACTTAGGAATAGGCCAATACACAGCCTAGTAAGCAAAAAGCACCGCCATAGACATAGACACTGAGCATAGTGACGTGTGAGTGGGTATGGTTTTAAGCCGTTTTTAGCAATATTCCAGCAGGAGACAGCGGGAGACACCAGAAATAGGCATCACACACTGTACCCATGTGGAGAACGAGTGGAAGCATTAACCATTAGGCTACCCCAGAATTGTAGATGCCACACGATAGAAATGGCTAAGCCTTTCAAGATTTTTGCTACTTTTAGTTCACATAAGATCTAAATGTATTTTTCTTGATTGTATAAGGGTAACCACATCTCTGTAATTGATTTGGGGTCTCACAAATACAAAAAATGATAAATCGACACGTGTATAGTCACATTAAACAAATGTTAACAATCAGGATAAATTCTGGGGTTCGAACGCCTGGTCACAGAGGACTATGACAGATACAAGATAGACAGAAAACACTATTGGACTTTCCATAGTAGATTCATTATACACAAAGTAAAGCCTTGTTAATACAAACGACACTGTTCCAAAAATTATCCAACATAACAAATAAATTATTACAGAGTTTTCGACATGATTTAAAGAAGAAAACCTGCCATTTATAAAATCGACATCTATGTTTTCGAAACAAACACTGAACATACCAGGTTTTTAGCACAATAAACGTATTCAACTAACAATGGAATGTTTAGTTGTGAATGCAATGAATAGATATCATAAAAACGTACTAAATTTAGTCATGTGTACATATCCAGTAAAATATGTTATATTTTCGAAATATTAATCAAAATGAGAAAAGCACTTTTATCCAAAGGTTATGTAGTTGGTGTTGTGCAGTTATTTATCCAGATTATATCCTAATTAATTCCTTTAGCTCCTCATTACGTAACACATAAGATATCACTAATAAAGTATTCCTCTTTCAAACACTAAACAACTTAGGATGTTCAACTGGAAGTGTGTGATACACAGTCAGAATAAATGACTCATGATAGACGGTAACATCCACTGCTGTTGGCAATGTCTCTGCCCAGAATCACAGATGTTGCCACGTATTTTTAAAAACAACAAACGCGCCAACCACAATGCCAAAAGGGATGTTATTAAAACGTCCACGTGGCGCCACGTACAACTCCATCGACGTAATCGTCAGCGATCACCTCAATTACGACCACCTTATTCAAATGCGAGGTCACAGAAACAGGTATATAAAGGTGTGGAATATTGCAACATACATTCCAGGGGTTTGTTTCCTGTGACAGTGTGTCTAGCGTAAGTCGAATTCATTTTCTTTCATTAATTGTCTCTTCTGCAAATTGCTTGTGTTTTGCATCGTACAGATAAAATGATATGACGTCATCGAATCACGAAATAAGTTGATCCTTGTTCATGATATTAATCACTTAAACCCAAGCCTACAACTTAGATAAGGGACCTGTGGCAACAGGTTACTTTTGTAACTTAAGGAATAGATGTGAAATTGTACGCATAGATGACATTTGTGTGCAAGACGTACATGTGCCATCCTATGACGCCATTGGAATAAGAGGCGTCAGCAATGGGATAATCGGCGTTGGGCTAGTGTCACGTTTCCTGACGAATCAGTATGGCTTGTTTTCGTCACGATATGGCTGCAATATTGCCGGTGTGACGTTAAATATTAAGTCACTCACTCACTCCTGACGAATCGAAGATCACTTTCGATCTCCATGACCGGGTGTCCGAGAACATGACCGGGTGTCCATGACCGGATGTCCGAGAACAGCGGTGGGTTCATGGTGGAATTTTCCAGTGGCTGGGAGAATTACGCTCCAAAGAATAATCGCTGCAACAACTGTTTGGTCAACTGTTCATCTTTCTGATGTTAATGCACATTTTCGTCCAGCCAGTATTGTGGTCCAGCTCCGCCAACACCACAACGTCCATGCCATGGCCTACGGTCAGCAATGGCCATTCCTGAGCAGATCTGGGACGTCATTTACAGATGTGTTCTTCGGCGTCAAATATCCACCCACCACTCTCAGTCGTGAAGATCCGGGTTAGAATTGTTCTTCAGCAACTAATGTTTGTTGGAAGAGGCGACACATGTCATCGTATCACAACTGCGTAAATCGATGCTCACGATGTTGATCACTGGATTGTTTGGTCTAGACGCGAAAATTCCGCCACATAGCTGCAATATTGCTGAGTGCGGCGTTGAATAATAAACACTCTCACTGACCTTGGTGTTACCCTCGCTGGTGACATGAATCGCGTTGAATTTGGCCCACTCAGCGGGAGCGTAGTTCGGTGGTTTTAGCATGAATGTCCAGAGAATAGCATTTGTTGAATACACTTATGAAATGACATAATCATGGACATTGTTACTCAAACTGATTATCTGGTTTTGGAGGAGTCCGAGGTAATAATGTCACAAAAACAGCATTAAACTCGTGTCTTTTTCCAAACCTTTCAGAAAGGCCAGAAGAACAGTCACTATGAGGACCCAGACGCTTATGACCATGGCGGTAGTGCTAGTATTTGCCTGTTTGTGGCAAATGGGGGACGCCCTGCCTGGTAAGTTCAAAGTGTGTTTGTACATCTCCCAAGAAGGGTGTTTACGTGTAAATGGAAACAAAAGTAGTTCCGCGCGTCGATGCCTGTAAGACAATGCAAGAAAAGCTTTTAATTTCATCCAGTAATACTTCCTAAAAACTCAAATGTTGTCAAGTTTAAAATGGGCTGGCACTGCAAAGACGAAAACTTGGGTGTTTGGGATTTTTTGTGGGGGTGGATTGGAGGTGTCTGTATACGGGTTTTGGACAGAAAGACGATGATGAAATTAAGACTAAGGAAAAGTTGAGTGTCCAGAAAGTGTCTGGAAAAGCGTCATGTTTTTCAATGTTTTTTACAAATGGAAACTAACAAAAACACAGTCACTGTGGTACGTAATGCCCGCGTCTTTCCACAGTATGCGCTTTTTAACAATGAATGTGTGACAGCTTAGTGCACATGATGTACATGTTGATTGAACATTTTTCTTTTGCAACCATTTCTATGCAATAGCGATGAATCTACTTAAAGATAAAGACCTTTCCATGTTAAGTCAAACCATAATATCACAATTATAAGAATAAAACAATATTGCCTTCTTCCGATGAGAAGATCCGCCGATTTTCTGTTTTGTCACATTATTATTGTTTCTGTTTTTCGACGACTTATCATGATGAAAATGAAAGTCATTGTGTAAACTTATTGTGACCTGAGAAGTACACACCCTTAAATTTGGCTGCGGCCAGAGCAGCAAGGAAAGCGTTCCCCTTCACTCTAAGTTTTCCTGGACCGGTCTGGTCTGGTTTAATCAATGACAAAAAGTAGAATACAACCCACATAAAACAGTCGTTATTATGTCACTCTAACTTTTCGGTAATGATAGTTAAGAAGATCCAATATGCTGGCAAAGTCATGGATAACAATTTTCATGATATCAGCTTTTTGATTACGCTTCACTGCAAATGTAATATGGTCTATAGTTTAGCTGTTACTGTGCTTTGTCCATTCCTAAATACATTGCATTGCACTTGGAAGGGTGCCATGTAACTTTAGATAGTATCTTTGTAATGAATTAACACCTTACATACAACCGTCATTTAAACCGTCAATATTCCCAAATGGGCCAGTTCGACTGTTCACTTATGACGGCAACGCTATTTTCACGAATGTCAACATTTTCATTTCACTACCAAATCAATAAGAAGATGCTGCTATAAAGAGGACGATTACGTTTGTTACTGTGTCGACAAAAATTATGTAGTACACGAACAATTGAAAAGCATCCGATTAAACAAGACAAAACCTTTCCTCTTTATGTGATAAAATGATGTGCGAATGCACCTTTGTCACCCCTCGAACGACAAGCTTGGGTTACTTAAGATCAATTCTAACCTGGATCTTCACGGGTCTCAATAAAACAATTGTGATTGACAACGTCACCTTGCCATCAGGGTAATATTCTATTTTGGTGGTGGTTTCCTGAGATACCATATCTACGAGGGCAAACCTTCCACGATGGAATGTAAAGCCATGTTGCTTACTTGGCAATAACAGGTGTTGTAGATAGCTGTTCTACATACGTCACTGGGTCGCCTTGTTTTCGTGGTTATGAAATAGTTTCTTCTCGTTTTCTGACAGGCACGCCACCTGCCACGACATCATCTCTAGAACCACCATCAACAACAACAACAACAACAACAACAAGAAGTAGTGGTGATGACGGTGGCGATGGGAGTGATGACGGTGACGATGACGGTGACGATGACGGTGGCGATGACGGTGGCGATGACGGTGGCGATGACGGTGGCGATGGGAGTGATGACGGTGGCGATGACGGAGGTGATGATGGCAGTGATGACGGCGGTGATGATGGCAATGAATAGTGATCAAATGCAATAGACATGTTGCTGTAAAACTTGGCGGACTCGAGTTTCATGTAGACTAGCTTCCCTTGAAAACAAAATTATCGTTCAAGGTGATCTGATTTAAGGAGACATCAGTAAACACGTTAAAGCTCAAGTGAGCTCTTATTTATGAAACACATATACTTTGCACAACGGTGCCTCTTTCTACTGTTTACAAGGACGTGTTTCTGTCTGTTCAGAATTCTATCCTAAGTAACACACACTGTATTCTCGTCGTTGTCGTGGAATGACAATAAACACCTGACCGTCTTCTTAGTTTTGTTCACTCTGTTTATCTGGTTTATCTGAACGAGCTTTAAGCAAGATTCCAGCAGTGATGCACATATTTGAAATCGTATAAAAATAATAATTACCAACGACCAGGCCCGTGAAGACCCGGATTAGATTTAGTGACCTCTGCTTCTCATAAGAGGCGACTAACGTGATCGGGGGTTCAGGCTCGCTGAGATGCTTGACACATGTCATCGTATCCCAATTACGTAGATCGATGATCATGATGTTGATCGCTGGATTTTTGGTCCAGACTCGATTATTTACAGACAGCCGCCAGTTTAAATTTGAATAAAAACTATGGAATATGAATTCTTCTGTGGATTAAACGAGACTGACAATGCAGCAATGACTTGATATCTCTATTTATGCCCGAGAGCGGAAGGTCGCGGGTTCGATCCCCGACCGCGTCATACCAAAAGACGTTAAAATATGGTACTTGTTGGTCCCTGCCTGGCGTTCGGCATTAATTGGTACAACAAGGACTGGTCGGCTCGGAGTCAGTATAATGTGTCTGAGTTGGGTATTCATGCTTCACTGCGGCATGGTATCTCAGTGGGCTAGCACTATAAAACCAGCTTTAGTCTGGGCTAGTACAAGCAGCCGCACATAAACATACACACGCATGCACGTCGTCATGTGAGCGAAATATTCTCAAGCACGACGTTAAACCCAATTTCACCTCACCTCATCTATTTATGCCTGCTGTGACTACACAATGCCATATAAAAAGTGACCAAATGCATCATAGAAAGTGTAATCCCAAATATAACATATGATGCATATGCCTGCTGTCACACACTATGTCCGAGCTGACCCTGGCCTTTAAATAATGTTGTCGGGTGAATGACCTGAGAGAGACGCAACTAAGCAGTGCAGGAACGTTGATTCGTCTTTAAGATATCATGTACACTACTGGCTATAAGTTCAATCCCCTTACACACGTTGAGCATGTAACACGGGTGTGCAACGGGCGTGCAAAGCGTTTGAGTCCCGTGAGTAGTGTTAGGGTTACATTATTTAATTTGTATGAATTTTAAATCGGAAATATGCCAGAGTGAGTGGGTGAGTTTAGTTTTACGCCGCACTCAGCAATATCCCAGCTATATGGCGGCGGTCTGTAAATAATAGAGTCTGGACCAAACAATCCAGTGATCAACAGCATGAGCATCGATCTGCGCAATTGGGAACCGATGACATGTCTCAACCAAGTCAGCGAGCCTGACCACCCGATCCCGTTAGTCGCCTCTTACGGCAAGCATAGTCACCTTTTGTGGCAATCATGGGTTGCTGAAGACCTATTCTAGCCCGGATCTTAGCTGTTGTTGGTTCAGGTAGCCTTCTTGGGTGATGACACGGCAGACTTTTAGGACATTTAGGAATAAGTAGAGAGCTTATCACGTTTGGCTGCTAGAGCTATATAGGTCCAAGAGGGACCCTCCATGGTGGGCATGGTGGGCATGATGGACGAGCTGGCTAAGGCGCCAGGCTAGTGATCCAGCGAGCTTGAGCTGTCGGGATCGAGCCCACCTGTGACCGGATATAAAAAACCTTGAAATCAACTTTGTGTGTAGGCTCTTTCAGTGTTGTCACAACCCCTAGTGTACAGTACACAACCCTGTGCACTTAAAAGAACCCTCGAATCCGTTGGTATATGACAAGATGGTGGCCACATGAATACGTGCAAACACCTAGTATCGGATACAGCAACGTGCAAAGTACTGTGACTATGTGTCCCAGTCCATCCAGCTGTGAATGGGTACCTCGTAAAGACGAGAAAGCTGCAAAATCTCGGTGCGCCTTGTGCCTGCAAGATTTGTTTGCTCCCCGGCGAGTTGAGGTTGATAAGACGATGTGCCATTGAGATTGACATCCAATAATGGAGGGAAAAAATGTCAGCGCCTTGAGCATGTACCAGTTGCGTGGATATGTGCCCTATATAAATATCCTATCCTATGTAGGTGTTATCAGAAGGGCTTGACTCATTATTACTGGTAGTAATTGGTTTATTCAATAAAGGGGCCACAGGCCCATTATACAGTTACATGAGTCATATCATGAAAGTGGAAAATCTGGAGCGCCATATCACTGTACAAGATACATCAATAAACATACACTTAATGGGTTGTACAAGTTTTGTTGAGGTAATTGTTACGTTGTTTGAATGCAAGGAACAAAAACTTCGCTAAACGATTTAAAATACCTGAATCGTGTGATGTGCAAAGCAATACCAGTTTATCATAAGAAGGATGAGTACAATAGAACTCAGGCAAAATTGAATGTCTGAGATTATAGTAAAAAGGACATTCCAAACACATGTGATATTCTTTCTCAATTACAGGTGTAACACAAAATGGACATAATCTAGAATTTCTTGTCAGACCAGATTTTCTTCCAGACTCTATCATTACCTGATGGCCTGAACAGCGAAATATACTAAGAGCCTTACGATAAGCTGGTACATCCAGACAAGTTAAATACACCTCTCTCTCAAAAGAAAGTTTAATGTCAGAATATAAATTCAGTTTAGGATAGGAATGAATACGTGTAAACCAAGTTTATGTATCTACATCAATACATCTATTTCTAAAGGTTCCAATAAAAGATGAAAGGTCTAAGTCTAGTTGGTTTTCCCATACATATCCAAAACCATACTTGTCTAATAGCTGTTTTACTTGTAACGCCCAAGAAGGTATTCCAATTTCTGCTAGTCTATATTGATAAAGATAAGCATTTGATAAGATTATATTGTCATTCTGTTGAATCAACCGTACCCAAAAACTGATAATTCTTACAAATTGATTTACTTTCACTGAATAACGACCTAATTCACCACGAGCTAAAATATTTGGAACTCCTCTTGGAAGATACAATATTTCCTTCAAGAATTTATCATGTACATTAAGAATATCTTGAGAAGGATGGAAACCCCAAATTTCCGTAGCATACATCAATATAGGTAATATCTTAACATCGAAAAGTTTTAATAGCACATCTAATGGCAAATTAGTATACATATGGATTCCACTTTTTAAAGAAAACAAAGCTTTCAAAGCTTGCTGCGACAAAATATTTTAAGTTACAAACCAGCTTCCAGATGATGACAAATGAATACCAAGATATTTATAAGTGGGTACAATGTCAAGAGGTGAACCATCCAAACTGAAACGTTCATATTTGCGAAGTCGCCCGGCCTTCCTGAACACAATTATCTTACTTTTGTCAGTGTTTATTTTAAGTTTCCATCTATTACAATATAAAAGTAGTTTATCTAGACGTTTCTGTAACCCGTTGACAGTCATATCGAATAGAGCGATATCATCCGCAAAAAGCAAAATAAACAACTCTATGACACCTAAGTTGACACATCGCTGACCATCTGAACCCATGAAATCGACGATATCGTTAATAAAAAAAGAAAACAGAAAGGGAGACAACTGGCAGCCTTGGCGAACACCTGTTGAACACTCAAACAATGGAGTTTACCCATCATTAAGAGAAATACAAGCTTTGACATCTTCATACATATTCTTTAGAATCCTAAATATTCTACCTTTAACGTTCCCTGTCCAAAGTTTGAACAAGAGACTATATCGATACACCGAGTCGAATCCTGACTTTAAGTCTATAAATGCACAGAAAAAAACGCGATTTGTGCAATAAAATATATTTTTCAATCAAGACATTTATAATATATATGTTATCACTTGTACGAAAACCCTTCCGAAATCCAGCTTGTTCAGGTGATAGGAACTGTTCTTCCGATGCCCAATCATTTAACCTTCTACACAATATTTTGGAAAAAATCTTACCAGAAACCTCTAATAGATATATAGGTCTGTAGTTAGTAGGATCCGCTGCAATACCCTTTTTGTAATCGTGAATAATCGTGAATAATAAGTTCATTCTTTCGGGTAAAAACCGGTTGACAGGATCAAATTAAATAAAGTACATAGTAAATAAAGACACTTTTGTGGTGCATTCTTAAAAAAATTCAATCGGCATTCCAGAGTATCCTGGAGATTTGCCACACTGCATATCATTAATTGCATAACATATTTCCTGTAGCGTAATATCACTGTCTAGGTTATTGTATACAATAATCGTTTCATGTATCAGACGATCAGTTAATGTCCTTACAAAGTTCTCAACATAATCGTAAAAATCCTTCTCATCGGGTGTTTGATATGTACTACTAAACAGAGTTTTAAAATGAGTGGTCCATACTGGAGTGTCAATTGTGGTGGTCAAACGTGGGCGTTTGTTTCTGACAATATTCCAAAAACTTCGCATGTTCTTATTTAAGATGGCACTCGATAGATTATGGTTAAATGCATCAAACGATTGTGTCGCTTTAATTGCACATAACTGTTCCAGGCAACAACGTAACTTTGTTTGTCCCTATCAGAGTTCGAAGCATGAAATGCACGGAGATAACGTCTCGCTACTGCCCGTGCATGCCAACACTCTACATCATACCAGTTATGTCCCTTTAGAAGGCACAGTTCGACTGTCAATCAAACGTCTTTTACACGAGCTGGCACATGTTTCAATTGTCCTCTTGAACCCACGGTAACCTTGTTGCACGTCTCTCCTCTCCATTGGATCCGTCGTATCAGCAATATTTACTTGGTTCCAACAATCTAAATATTCTTGACGATAGTTCTCATCCCAAACATATCTCGTTTTGGGTGATAATTGAACGTTGTTTTCTGTGACGTCGCTTAGGTTAATGAACCTTTTTATTGAAAATGTGACTGGAAAATGTGATGATTCAATTTCCGAGAGAATATCAAAGTTTGTTATTAAATGAAATGTTGAGTCATGGCACAAAACATAATCAACGACACTTTTTCCCTCGTTCGTTGTACATGTAATTTTTCCAACATTCTTGTCACAGTGACACTTTCCATTACAAATTCTTAAACCTGTTTTCTTACAGAATTCTAACAATGCACGTCCACGTTTATTCACAAATGAGTCTTGCGATCGTCTCGGATAAGGTTCGTCTTGAACGTAATCCATGTCGTCATGCATAGGTAAGTATTTAGAATCGTCATGCTCGATGTAGTCCGGGTGCGACCCGTCACCTGTTCTAGCGTTCAAATCAACATTTAATGTGATATGACAATCAGTATATAAACTACGGTACCTTTCGATATCACGTTCTAGAATATCCAGAATAGGTTCGTTTGCATGATCACTTGATCCTTCAGGAGAGAAGTAGAAGATACACAACAATATCACTGGATTGTGGGGCATACGCATCTCAAACCACATTATGTCAGTCGATACACTTTTAAGCTGTTTGGCGTACTTAAGTATATCTTCCTTGAAAAGAGCACAGAGTCCCCCAGAATTTCTAATGGCAGATCTAGTTTTCCTTCTAGTACTATAAAATTGAATAAATCCAGGGATTGAGAATATGTCATCTGCATTCGCCCATGTATCTACACATGAAATCACATGAAAACGTGTTAACAGTTTCATAAAATTAATATTTCTTACTTTTCCTTTTAGGCCTTCAATATTCCACGAGAGTAATTTCTAGTCTGCAATAGTGAGTATATTTTCTGGGCCCTGACATCCTCCCTATGCTGCCGTATCAGTTGATTCGACGCGTGGTGGTAGCGTTCTCACAATGGTGAGGTCTCCATCTTCATCCAGTTTGTAGATCTTGTTATCCACCTGTAACTTGTCATACCGAAGCATGGAAAACTTGCCTTTTTCTTTAGCTTGGGTCATGAATTTCTTTAGTTGTCGTCTGGTATCTCTAACTCTC
The DNA here is from genome assembly GCF_003918875.1 of Haliotis rubra. Lineage (NCBI taxonomy): Eukaryota > Metazoa > Mollusca > Gastropoda > Lepetellida > Haliotidae > Haliotis > Haliotis rubra. The sequence goes on along the minus strand of NW_025767038.1, from coordinate 355,773 downwards.
TCTGTATAGTCCTGTGATATTCCAATTTTCTGACCTTTTAAATGTTTAGTTGCTGACAAGATAATCTGTTTATGCTTTGGATTTTTTAATGTCACTAGCACCGGCCTTGGCCCAGGAGACTTTGACGGCAGCCGTCTTACACTTGTGAATTCAATTTCATCTGTCAGTCCTGTTATGGTTTCGACCACGTTAGTTACTTTTTCTTCTGTAGTTTGTTGAGTTTGTTTTGGTGATTCTTCTATGTTGTAAAATATCAGATTGTCCTTTTTGGCATGAGACTCAAGACTGTCCAGCTTATAGGTAAGTTTGGTGACGTGGCTGCCTAACTTGGTATTTTCTTCAGTAGTAACAGTCATATCGCGCTCCAGATTTCGTACTCTCGTTGACAAATCCCGAAAATTGTCATCAATTTCTTTTCTGAAATATCTTTACTTTTTCTTTAAAAAGTTCTGTGATTGATAAGTTGCTTGTCTCCTTAGTGGTCCCGGATTTGTTTCAATGTCATTGCTCATTTGAAGAAGTAAGACGGAGATAAACAAAACAATCTTCAAAGCAGCGCCGAATCCATTTGGAGCGTGCAGCACGTGCATCCGCATGGCGGCACATCGTCGCTGTCTCCTCGCCATGAAGGAAATAAAGGTTGACTGGAAACACCCAATTCGACATCTGTACATAGTCAAATCACATCCCATTTTGACCACAGAGGTATAAAAAATGTCTCTTGTAAAATTTGGTGTTCAATTCGGCCAGCAACACTTATTATTTCACATTTAAGCCGCAGCTCAGTGGACCCCGACTTCTCATCGTCCCCGCTAGGTGGCGCTCCCATTACTGATGAAGGATGCTATTGTCAACAATAGAGAAGTCACCTGTCATCACTGTATATTAAATCTTATATATTAAAGGGGAATATACGGGTACAGGCCAAAAGCCCATCAGGACAAAAGCCCTTGGTACAAAAGACCCTCGATGAAAAGCCCCTCAAGACAAAAGCTCGTCGCTAATTTGAGCACCCCTGTCAAAAGCCCCTCGATTCATGAGTGAGTGAGTGAGTTAATATTTAACGCCACCTCGGCAATATATCAGCCATATCGTGACGAGAACAATTAATGATTATATCATATATCAATAAATTTAGAAATTAAAACCTGTTGTCGAAGAACAGTAAAACTTCTAGTGTATCACAGATATCCATTTAAAACTAGTAATTAAATATGAAACATGTTAATTAGAAATGACACGACAATGTGAAAACAGGCGAAAGATCGCCAACAACTGAAGGTAGATCACCATACTAGGGACCCTCGATTCATGTATTTCATAAAAGAATGAACATTTCTCATTGCTCTTTTATATTTTATAAAGAACTTTAAGTAGGAAAAAGTATTTTTGTTTAATAAAGTATAATATAATTTTCCTATTGCTTTTATGCATTCATAAGGTATTTTAAGTATTTTATCATATCAATTGCAATGTAAACTAAAAGGAGAAAATGTGATAATTTCTGTCCGCCACAGATAATGGATTACGCCACCTTACGGCATCAACAAAATGGATTTTCTTTACGCCTTAGGCCACAACATTGGGATGTGTTCATTTGTTTAATTATTAATTATGATGCAATGCAATTTTTCATGTCATTAATCATTTCTTGTTGATTTGTTTGGTGAAATTTATTGCAGATTCACTAAAATTATTTGCTAATTATATATTAATTATATATTATTTAGGGTCATTATATCATGAGGCAATGAAAATGTTCATGTCATAAATCATTTCTTGTCTTTAATCATATTTTCCAATTAATACATAAAGTGAGAGGCTTTTGTCATTTTTCGAGGGGCTTTTGTGCGAGGGGCTTTTGTGCGAGGGGCTTTTGTGCCAAGGGCTTTTTTCCAAGAATCTAATTTACATGGTCATCTGCCAAGTCCACGTTCTCCAACACGTTCCTTAAACTGAACTTGTCGTTTCACCGACGGCTTCCATATTGACTCTGATGTATAAATTACCTGTTTTGCCAGTCAAGTGTCAATTGTGACCTACTGGGTCCAACCAGAACCAAAATGCCTTTGTAGGCAATTTCGCATCTGGAGCTAACATTTGACAACATAATATTTCCTATCCTCGATAATCTCCAGCGTATACGTTACGATCACTCTCCACTATACCCTGGATGCATCCACGGCTTGGCCCGATAATTATATTAACTCCCTTTGCTGGCTCCGCATTCTCACAGTAGCCAATCAGCTAAGCCGGCGTCACATTCCAGCTTGACAGTGTCAACAAGGATAGCAGTTCGCAGTGCCACTCAGAGTTTTTGGGAAATCATACAGACAAATTGACAGATCTGAAACTCATTTTAAAAAAATATATATAAAAGAACTCCTTCTACCTCTTTCAGAGTACCTCTGCATCAACTGTGTTGCTAAGTTTAAACGGTCAGATAATTTACGAAGCGAAAGTGAGTTTTGTTAGTTCGCTCAACTTCCCAGCGTAGACACCTGATTGGATAAAAAGTCAGCCAAGGGAGGTAATAAAATAACCGGGCCAAGCCCAAGGGTATAGTGGAGAGTTATCGAGGATGAATAGTTCCCCACTTCTGCATAACCATGTATTCCACGACAAATATTAACCATAATCAGAAAAAAAATTTATATCCTAAGGTTATGTAGTTGGGATTGTGTTCAACCCTGGTGCAGTTATTCAATCAGAGTATACTATAATTAATTCCTATAGCTTCTGATAACCTAGCACATAAGATACAGTATAACCAGAAATTATTGAGAATTTAAAGATTGTACATTTTTTATTTTTTTAACTCATTACTCGCGTACTAAATGTGAATATTAGCAGCACATAGCTCCAGATTCAAAGACAGGTGAACAGTTAGTATTTTGTCAAGTCACCATGGGCAGCAATGCAGGCTTCAATGCGGCGGGGCATATTACTGATCAAAGAAGTTAGAAGGTCGTAGTCCATGCTGTCCCAATATCGGACCACCTCTTCTTTCATTTCAGCAATATTTGTCAGATTTTTCTTATTGACACTTTCCTTCATAAGTCCCCAAACATTTTCTATTGGATTAAGGTCGGGGCTATAGCTTGGCCAATCTAATAATGTCATATTTTGGGTCCGAAACCAGGCCTGTGAATGCTTTGAACGATGTTGTCGGTCGTTGTCCTGCTGGAAAATCCAAAAATTTCCATAGAACATGTGAGCAGATGGAAGTAAATGTCCCTCGAGAATATCTGTGTACTGCTCACTGTTCATATTCCCTTCAAATACATAGAGGGGCGTTGCCCCTAACACAGATATGCCACCCCACACGTAAAATTTCGGACTGTACTTTGGGCGCTGACACAAAGGTTTTTCAGTTTGTTTGGTCCAGAATTTCAGTGTATTAGGAAACAGCCACACAGAACTTTCATCTGAGAAAATCACATTGTCCCAGTTAAATTTTCTATGCTGTAAGCACCAGTACAACCTCCGCTCCTTTTGTTCAGGTTTCATGATCGGTGATGGAATTCCTCGACTTTTCTACCAACCCATTGCATGCAGCTCAGTTCTAAGTGTCTCCTTACAGGCAGCCACAGTTCCTCTATCAATCACATCCAGTCTTAAGTTTTCTTAACTCCTTCGTTTGTTTTTAGAAACAAGAATACCAAGCCGCCTCCTGTCACCGACAGACAATTTTCTGGACCTACTTGCGCCTCCCTGGTGCTCAATGCCATATCCATTTGCAATATTTTTCAAAACATGATAAACAGTGGACAAAGGGATGCCTGTTCTACTTGAAATCACTATAGCTGATCTGATGTCCTTGTTATAATACTCTAAATCATCCATACTGAGGATCACTGAAAATGTCGTCTTCTAGCAAGTAAACAAAGGGGCATAACTCTTCACAAACTAATGAAAAAGGATAAACGGAGCTGTCTCTCTTGAATGATACCAAGCACTTGATAGCTGTTCAAGGTTGTTTATGCTGGAAATCCAATTAAACATATTCCTAAAATTCTCAATAATTTCTGGTCATACTATAGCACTCTCAAAATATTCCCCTGTTAAACATTAAACAACTTAAGGTGTTCAATTGAAAGTGAGTGATCAATAGTCAGAAAAATGTCTCATTACAGACGTTAACATTCACTGCTGTTGGCAATGTCTGTGCGCATATTCGCAGATGTTGCAAGTTTTGTTTTTAAAAAAAAAAGAAAAAATACGACGCGCCAATGGCGATGTTGTTAAAACGCCCACCTGACATCACGTACCACCCCAACGACGCAATCGTCAGCGATCACCTCCATTAAGACCACCTTATTCAAATTCGAGGAGGTCATGGAAACAGGTATTTATAGGTGTGGACCACTGAAAAATACATTCCAGGGATTGGTTTGCTGTGAGAGTGTGTCCAGCGTAAGTCAAACTTATTTTTTGTTTCATCATTTGACTCTTCTGCAAATTGTTTCTGTTTGTGTTACAGATAAAATGTAATATGACGTCATCGAATCCAAAATTAAGTTGATCCATGTTCATGATATTAATCACTTAAACCCAAACATACAACTTGGAAAAAGAACCTGCTGCAACAGGTTACATTTGTAACGAAACGAATATATGCGAAATCGTATGAAATAATGACATTTGCGTGCACGACATTAACGTGCCATTCTATGACGTCATTTGAATTAGCGGCGTCAGCAATTGGATAATCAGCGTTGGGCCTCTGTCATGTTTTCTAAATGAATAGAAGTTCACTCTCGACTTCCATGAGTGAGCGTCCGAGAACAGCGTTTTGGAACGTCCTGATAAGCGCTTCAGATACGTTAATGTCTTATTGTTTTGGTTTTGTTTTTTGGTTTTGTTGTTTGTTTTTTGTTTTGTTGTTGTTGTTGTTGTTTTGTATTTTGTGTGTGTGTGACTTATAGTTTCTTTTCAGATCAGATAACTGACGTGAATCAAACGGTTATATGATTTACACACGGAACAGTACAGATGTGTGTGATATCACATTAAGTACGGTGTCTCAATTATTTTTTAGAGGGAGGGTTCAGAGTCCCATGGGGTGGTGTCTCAAATACTGGGCCAAGTGTACTTCACAGAGTCAATACTATCGACACTTGAAACAACCATTTGCCTGGTAATGTTTCTTTCTGATGATGATGCGCGTTTTCATCATACCAGGATTGTAATCGAGTTCCTCCAACAGCACAACGTCCAAGGCCAACAGACCTGGCCAGTTCTGAACACGTCTCGGACATCATTGATAAACATGTTCGTCTGAGTCAAACATCCACACAGCCACTCCCAATGAACCCGTGAAGATCTGGGTTAGCATTGGTCTTCCGAAACCTAACCTTGTCGTAGGAGGCTACTGACGGTAGTGCATGGTCAGGCTGGCTCACTTGGTTGACTGCGTATATCGATGCTCACTATGTTGATCACTGGAATGTCTGGTCCACACTGGAGTCTTCACAGACCAGCGCCATATAGCTGGAATAATGATGAGTTTGGCGTCAAACAACAGACAAACACTCTCAATGGCATTGGTGCTACTCTCGCTTGTGAGTAGAACAACATGAGTCACGTTGAATTTGGCTGATGACCACTGAGCGAATTTGGCCCATTCATCCCAGCCTTGGGATTTGGGCATGTACAGCGGAGTATCATTTGTTGGATAGACTTATGCAAAGAAACATTCATTGACATTGCAACTCTAACTGATTATCTGATGTGAAGACCGACTGAGACGATGATGTTCTTTTCTTTTTAAAAAGAGAAACAGCATTGAATACGTGTTTTGTTCCATACATTTCAGAAAAGCCAAACGAACAGTCACTATGAGGACCCAGACGCTTATGATCATGGCGGTAGTGCTGGTATTTGCCTGTTTGTGGCAAACGGGTGACGCCCTGCCAGGTGAGTTCAAAGTGTCCCTTTTTTACATCTCTCGAGAAATGCAAAATATATGTTCCGTCGGTCAAGGCTGGTATGAGTGTGCATCTGATGTCGGTAACCGTTTGAGTTTTTTTATGTCTCAACCAGGTAATCCTTCTCAAGCGCTGTAAAGTTAAATCGGCTGACACCGCTTGGACGATACCTTGGAAGCTATCTCTCTGTATGTGTGTGAGTGTGTGTGCTTGTGTTTGTCTTTTACGGACTTTGGACAGAAACACGAGGGAAGTTCAATTAAAATGGATTAACTGGTGGGCGTCCAGAAAGTGTCTGATAAAGTGTCGTTTTTCTAAGGCGAAATTGGATGGATAAAAGATATGTTTTTGCTCCACCTTGTACAACTGGTAATGGACACTCACAAAGAGTCCCTGAAGTACGTAATGCCCATGGTTTCACTTAGTGTGCAGTAGGTTTCGATAAGTTGACTATTGGATAGTGCGCTTTTTATTGGTAATTGGGTAATGACCGCGTAATGTGTAATAAGAAAATATTGTCTTCGCTTTCCGAAAACCACAACGATTCAGGTTCAGAGTCCGACATTTGTTTGCGTTTTTCACTTTACTTGTAGGAATGTCAGTATCGGGTTCGCGCTTCGCTAAAGTATTGAACGCTTCGTTCATAGAACCCATGAAATAAGTCATTCTGTCCATGCTAGCCTCCATTTTCGACATAAACGTACACGGTACTGTCGAAATCTCACGTCTGGCTTGCTGATGGTTTGTCTTTGCAAACCTTCTGGGTGAGTTCCATTGTCAAGTTGGTCATTATCGGACTACATGGTTTCATCCGCGTCGCAATCCGCCATTTTGCTTGTGTCAGATCAGCACGGTGACAATGCAATATTTTGACTAGATTCTAATCGATGAGAGTACAGTGAAACTATGCTTCAACGTTTGTGTACCCCATGGTTTCAACAAACCAAGAAAATAACCAGCTAGATGAAGCAGGTTCTGAGTTCATCTACCGCTTCACATGAAGAAAGGTGAACAGCGTCTGCTCACCTCGAAGCTAACGGCGCAATAAAGATAAAGGAAGCGGTCGCTTCTCACGTAGTGACGTAATACTATGACGAGGTAGAATTATTGTGATAGTATCCAGTGTCAGTTTGTCAGTATGCATTGTGGAAGTGATCAATTACTGTTCAGTTTTACCTGATGATGGGGCCAGCACAAGCCCTGAAACGCTGTACTCAAGAATAACAAGAAGATATAACCCAGGAAAAATCTCTATGTTCATCAACAGATTCATATCCAAATTTTCACCGCATTAATGTCGTATAAACATTACTTAGTGCATAGTTAAAAGACACTTTTTCAAACTGGAGCGCCATTTCAAGAAGGGGCCAAGAACGAATGTTCAGTATCCCTTGAAGGTCCAGGTTATAATTGGTCTTCAGCAACCCATGCTTATCAGAAAAGGCGACAAATGGGATCGGACGGTAAAGTATGCTCACTTATTACATGAAATGAGCTGTGTATAGAATCAGTTTGCACACTCCAAATTTGCTTTTGAATGTACGTACCGGCCAACCAGGAACGGTGTAACCTACCATCATGTATTATCTCCGATCCAGTTCATCACATAACAAGTGTACTACTTGTTAGGGTTACCATGTACATGCCCATTGTGGAAGTGTACTTACTAGACTAGACAATGGCATTATGAATGGATAGCCAGTAGTGTTACATGGTATCGGTGACATTTCAAATATTTTTGCTTTATGCATAGTGAGTTGAGACTAATGTGTGTAGGCTAATGACCAAACACCGTGACCACCATACACAAAGTCCATGGTCTAGACTACCAATTGCTAGGCTTCCATCGAAGGTGCGTTGGCTGAGTGGGTTAGACGGCTTACTTTGTGTGCTGGCGATAAGGTGCTTGACTCTTAGGGTGTGCGTTACTTAGTGTACGAGGTGTACTTACTCCCGGATGGGACTCTACCCAACAAATGTACTAGAATCTGTACTTTATAGAGAAAGTATAATCCCAAATCTAACATGTGTCACACCGTGACCAGTTGCTTCACTTGGCACACTCTTACCCGGGATTGTCATCGATATATCGACATCGGGCAATGGACGACAATGTGATATTCTCATTCCATCTATGAAACTAACAATATTGTTTCTGGTATGTACGTATTCATGCTTGTACATGTGCATGAGGCAACACATGCTCGTATGATGAGGACGAAACTGCCTTGAAGTGACACCAAGCGAAGATGAAGGGATGTTGCAGTCGTTTCTACTTCAGTTTTCAGGAACTTAACACGCGTGAAAATGCATCACTATATAGCACTGACACACTGGCAAATGATACCTTGGAACTAAATAAAGTCACGACTGATGTGATTCAAATGTTTGCTAAATTAGTTTGTTGGGTTCAGTTACTTCTGTGGCCTGCCTTTCACTGCAGTCGAACCGGTGGCTATGTCGTTTAGAGCGGCCGCATGAAGACAGAAAAGTTCACTACAGAAAGAGGTCAAAGATGGTTTATCTGTATGGATGAAACGGTTATGAAGATTCAACGATGTATGTCGTAAATTATACGTTATGATACAGATTCCCTCATTTTGAGACTGAAGAAATCAAATCTTGTCAAAGTATTACAGAATTACAGGGACATATTCTTGCATCATACCTAAATTCATTTAAGGTACTGGATAGGCCCAAATGCTTGTTCCATGAACAGTAAAAAAGGGGGCAAGTCCTTTAAGTGAGTGAGAGTTAAAATTTATCGTCACATCGGCAATATTGCAGCCATATCGTGACGAGAACAATTAATTTTATACATAGTAAGTAATGGTAAACTGTAAAAACATGTCAACGAAGGACAGTAAAATAACTAGATTATCACAGATTCGAATTTAAAACTAGTAATTAAATCTAAAACAGTTTAACTATAGATGACAATACAGATTAAAACCAGGCTATAGATCACCAACAACTGAAGGTAGATCACCATACTAGGGACCATGGGAACTTACAGTACCTTTGCTTCCTGCATGGGCCCTAGCTGGATGGTAAGTCTTTTATAATGTGCTCATTGCTCCATCATGGTCGCTCATACTATCTACCACTGGGTTATCGGACTGAATCTGCGAAAACAGAATATTACACACACAGTCGCGGGAAAGACACAAGAAAGTTGGTAAGTTTGTTATTTAACGCCACATTTAGCAATATTCCAGCTATGAAGATGGCGGCAGTCTGTAAAGAATCCAGTAAGGACCAGACAATCCACTGATCAACAGCATGAGCATCAATCTACGCAACTGGGATACGATGACATGTGTCAACCACGTCAGCGAGCCTGACCACACGATCCCGTTAGTCGCCTTTACGACAAGCATGGGTTACTCAAGATTAATTTTAACCTGGGTCTTCACGAGTTGAACAACAAAAGAGAAAGATAAAGAGCTGGAGAAGGTTTCACTGTATAGCATGGTCATATTGAATTACTTTTTAGTTTTGCTTTTTTTAATAACGATAAACATTCAATGAATAAGGACCGGGATGGAAGAAGAGTCAAATAAATCGTAATTTCGTCTTGAGCAGGACGGAATATTTACAGGAAGTTTAAATGTCATGCAAACGAATAGATTCGGTTTTTGACTCACTGTCACTTCAACACGCACTGTAATAATGTAACACGCACTGTAATCATGTAACACGCACTCACTTACTTGTATTGAAAATTGAATATACTAGCAGGTACCTCCTAGTCAATGGTGCAAGAATCGCAAAATATACGAACGTCTTTTTCTTACATTTGCCAGTATTGAATATCCTTACCTATCATTACGGAAAAGTCACAGTGACATAATAACGACAGTTTTATGTGGGATGTACCTTGTTTGAATGAAACGCACTCTGAAGTTTTCTCTATAATCCTACTTATTGTCACTGATTAAACCAGATCAGAACAGTAAAAGCAAAGTGAGAACGAAGAGGAGTGTGTTTCTTGCAACTTTGGCTGCAGCCAAATTTAAGGGTGCGTACTTTTCAGGTCATGTGCTTTGTTTAATATGCTTTGAAAGTGTACAATATTGATCGAAACAAACAACTACGTTATATTTGAAAAAGGAGTGGTTTCAAGCAAAGTAGTATAGTGCAGGGACTGTCAGACAGACCGGTTATGACCATGTATCGGTATCGTGAACAATATATAACTTAAAGTCATTAAACCGTATTATTTTCCGTTCCTTTCAGCCCTTTATTCATTGCACAAACAATAAATGAAGCAAGCCTAAATTATCCTCAGGTTCAGATTCTGAATGTCCCATCTCACTTGGCACCCTGTTCAATTGAAATGGAGTTCTTATATAGTCTGATAAATCTAGTTATTACTCTGTTTTGGGGGATTCGCTGGTGTGTAGTGTACGTCGTGTCATTCTGTAGGCTTACTAGACCAAACCCGTTTGCAAAAATGCACATGTATTCTGTTGGCTAAAAGTCTGGGTACTATTCTCGTATATTCAGTGATATGATATCTGGTTTTTGTTACACTTCACTACAAAAGTATTAACCGTTACAGGGCCTTGTCCATTTCTAAATACAATGAATTCTATTCTCAACGTTATCATTACGTTATTTACACGTGCACTCAAACAGTTGCGATGTTATATAACACGTACGTACTTTAAATAGTCCGTAGTATCGAGATGCAATCTGTTAAGCAAACCGCATGCCCAGAACGGCTGAATTAGGCATTTCCTCTGACAGGTTTTTGACCCGCGTCAGACTCTGGCCTGAAATCTGACACGCGAGAGGTGACCCGTGAAAGGTGGTAAAGAAAAATCAGAAGGTACTGTTGCGTGATTGACAATGTCAATCGAGATAAGGGTGGAACGTTACAAGAAATCTGATGACAAATAACAAAATGGTTAGACAGAAGAAAACATGAAAGTAACACGGAAACGTCTGTCTTTTTCGTCCAATACAGAAACAGGTTTTTGTGTTTTAAATGAAGGGTGCCGTGTAATGTCTCTTTAAACGGTATCTTAGTGATGATTTAACAGCTTACGCACATATTTCATTTCAACATTTTCCCAGCCTGGCAGTACAAGTTGTTATGACTTTACTTTCGAGAATGAGCCAGTTTTTATGTCATTGTCGAAACAATAAGAAGATATTGCTATAAAAAGGACGACTACTTTCGTACCCATGCCCACATTTGATTAAACAATTGATAGATTAAGTTTAGTTTTACGCCGCACTCAGAAATATTACATCTATGGCGGCGGTCTGTAAATAATCAAGTCTGGACCAGACAATCCAGCGATCAATAGCATGACAATCGATCTACGCAACTGGAATACGTTGACATGTGTCAACCAATCAGCGAATTGGTCGCGCGTTTTCTGGTGACTCCCTCGTATTCTCCCGGCTAGTACAAGTCCCTAACGCTGACCCGGTCCGGTAATGTTTTCTCTGTTTTACCGCGACGTGCCGCCGACGCTGGTGATGATTCGACTGATTTCATTTTGATGGCTTTGACAGGTCTTTTGCCCACGAGTCTGGTGACTTCGTTGTTGATGACATCCACCACTCGGGGCAAGCGTACAACCCATTCCGTGTTTCTGTTTTTGGGATCCATTAAATCCTGCGAGTACTGATGTGAGAACAGACGTTCGGCTAAGGTGCGATTGAATCTCTCGACTATGGCTTTGCTTCCGTGAGCTCGCACCACGCCTCGTCTCACCTGGACTTTGTGCTTGGCCAGCAGTTGTGACATGGCTCCCATGAAGTCGCGTCCGGGATCGATTTGCAATACGGCAGGACAGGCCAAGCGACCGCGTTTGTATATGCGTTCAAAGGCTTTGGCGACTTTGTTCGAATCTTTCGTTGTCAACGGTTCGGCTTCCTTGTAGTCGACGACTGTCAGGGCATACTTGTAGGTTTTTCGTCTCACCCTGTCGTGAGGGAGAAACAGGAGGTCGGCTAGGTGGAAGTGATTCAGCGTTGAAATGTCGAATTTTCTTCTCGGGATGTATCGAGGCGCCGGCAGGTTGACTTGACGATGGCCCTACCAATATTGCGCACGATCGTGCGTTGGTCGTTCGTGTACTCCAACGGGATCTGGAAAGCCAGTCGAGCCATGCCGGGGACGATGACGTCGTTCGCGCCCTATTTGGGGAGTCGAACCAGCAGCGTTTGGTTTTGATCAATCATGCTCGGATTGTGGGTGATCGTCACCGACTGATGCACGGCTTTGACACCCAGGGGTTCTCTCGATCTTCGGAAAGGATCTAGCTTTCGTCCGTATTGCGACATTGTTTATATTGAGTTTAATATCAAAATATAAAATTGCGGACGATATTCCCGAGTCCTGCGTTTCATTCAGCTAAAAACAACTCTCGCCTCGATAATATATAACAAGTACTAAAATACGTTGGATTGTTAGCTTTTTGCCAGACCGACCCCACTATTTTAAAAAGTGATTAGGCCTATTTCCTAAACTATTTGACCGATTTTCGTGAAGTTTTGCATGCATCTCGGCAGATGGTTACGCTATAGCAAAACGGCATTGGGAACACTCTCGATGACTTCATTAGATGAATCAAGACTTAATTACGACAAAAAGTTGGACATTTTGCCTTTTCCCGACCGACCCCATGCTCACTTAAAAGTCAATATTTCAGAACCTATTCGACCGAGTTTCATCAAATTTTGCATGCACCTCAGTAGTAGTATTCACAATGGGGCTACAGGATTAGGGATTTCCCGTGGGCTCCTGTAGCCCCATTGTGTATACTACTGAAGATCAATTCTAACCTGGATCTTCACGGGTCTCAATTAAACAAGACAAAGCTTTTCTCTTTGTGTGATACTGATGTTATGTGAATGCATCTTTGTCATTGATAACGTCACCTTGCCATCAGGGTAATATCCCATTTTGGCGGCTGTTTTCTATGATACCATATCTTTGAAGGTCTGATCTACGAGGGCGAACCCAACACGATGGATTTTAAAGCCATAATTGCGTACTTCGCAATAACGGGTTTTATAGATAGGTGTTCTACATACGTCACTGCGTCGCCTTTGTTTCGTGGTTACGGAATATTTTCTCATTTTCTCACAGGCACGCAACCTACAACAACACCTGCACCACCAGGAAAACCTGGTCCACCTGCTGGCGGTAATGTTGATGACGATGACGACGATGATGGTAATGATGACGACGGTGACGATGGCGATGACGATGGCGATGACGGTGGCGATGGCGATGACGATGGCGGTGATGATGGAGGTGATGATGGGGAAGATTAGAGATAAAATTCAATGGACATCACTGCTATAAAACGTGTCGGTCTCAGGTTTCATGTTGACTGGCTTCCCTTCAACCAACATTGCCGTTCAAGGAGATTTCATCTAATATAAAGGACATAACATAAGTAAGCAGGATAAAGCTTATCTGACCTGTTATTTGTGAAAAAAAAAGACGTACACTTTGCACACAGTGCCTATTTCTACTGTTTACAAAGATAATGTTTGTTCAGAATTGTATCTTCACTATCACACACTGTGTCTACGTCATTGTCATCATGTGAAATAAACACCTGACCGTCTTCATTGTTTTGTCCACTTTGTTTCATGAGCAGGTTTATCTGAAATTTGTAATAAGCGGGTGATTTTGAACGTGTAAGTGGCTATGTGTTTTTTCACCGCTGTTCCTGCAATGACTGAAATATATAAAACCTTATATTATGGAAAATGACTAACAACAAAATTACATTCACTGTGGAACTAGTCAACATCCATCTGGGAATCGTCAATCTTTGATTTTGAAACATATTATGAAATGACGATTAATCATTGAATTAACTGACAATGCTGCAATATGCCTGTTGAATAATATTGAACCTAATATTCCAGCTAACACAGGTCTTTAAATATGAGTGTCTTGGCCAGGCACTCCAGTGATTGATGTGGTGAGCGGCGATCCGGGGGTCGTGATCAACCGAACAACCGAGACTGGCCAGCCCTACCATTTCGTTGCCTTTTACAACGAGCTTACACTACAACACATAATTCATTTGCAGTATTTTCATATGCTTAGCTTCTGATAAACAGAGCTATCCGTTGGTATTCTGAGAAATATCCCAATGGAAATATGTGGTTCCCGCCGTGTGTTGTAGCATGACAAATTTATATTCCGAAAGGTTATAATCTGATCAATGTTTAACTTGTCAATGATTGTCGATATCAAACTCTCAATTGTGGTCGTAATACCTGCAATCCCAAAGACGGACACAAACAAACATGCGACAGTAATTACATAGACGAAGAAACATGAGAAATATTAGATGATTGAACAAACTAACACGTCGTCATCTACATCTACAAATATACACTTTAAGGATACCAAATGAGTTGAGTTAAAATTTTTAAACTAAGTCGGAATTATGCCGGTTCAACTGTGAAATTACTCATCTGAGATACCGTCCTCCAGATTAACATCAATACCCTACTGAGACATTACACTGACACTCTGTCCCATCAGATGCTGTGACACTGTGCCCCATCAACATTTAAGGACACTTCTACAGGGCTCTCATACCTCAAGCTTACTACAGGCTACTCGTGTTAGTGTTTATATCTTAAGCGATGTGCCGTTACCTGGCTTCCCCGTGCTGCTATAACACCTCTTCACACTTGTACATGTGCCTCTCTATCCTTATTGTGTTCATCATTTGCTTGATAACGGTGTTAGAACCTACACCGAAACGTCCCTCCCTCTGTGATAAAGAATTGTCTATCCATCTAATGTTATCCTTTACGCTTGACAGTAGGCTGCTTGCGACATATACGTTTCTTATTATCTGAACTACCTGCCTTGATATAACTGACGAAGGTTGTTTTTGTCAGTGATAGGGAAGTCATCTGTCATCACATGGCCTACAAGCAGTGATGGTCATTTCGACTTTGATATAGATTGCAGATACAATACCATTTTCTCAGTCAACATATACCTTTTCGGAAAGCAACACTGAAAATAGCACTGATATTCTTACTAAAAAGGAATAAATAGAGGATATTTTGTTCATCTCGTGGTCTGACGAAGTTGATATGTTCACGAGTGGCGCAGACCACGAGATGAAATATATATGGTATTTGACAACATTAACAAAATAAACTATCGAATAACTCTTTAATCAGAAAGTAGTTCCAGGCAAAAGTGATATTCTACTCAGTGAAATAACATGTTATTCTATGTTCACGAGTGGCACCAGTATGTACAGTATTTCACCCTTAAGAATATAATAATGTGGACTATGCAATGCAAAATTTTACAGGTAATGAATTTTTTTCCATACAATAACGTAATGAAATATGGCATGTGAAAACATCCTATGAAGTATGTTACATTATATAAATATTTACTATTTTCAGAGATGTATCTTTATCTAGAGGTTATGCAGTTAGGTTTATATTCAATTTTGGGGCGACTTCTAAATCAAAGTAAATCACAATTCATTCATATAGTCCTATGGAGCTGAAAAAAGAAATCACTCAGCAAATGTTCGTGTTTCAAAGACTGAACAACTGTGCGAAGTGTACAATCAACAGTCGCAGTAAATGTCTCATTGCATACACTTACATTTCATACTGTCAGCAATGTTTCTGAGCATAATCACATGTGTTGCCACCTTCCAGCACATAGTAACTCACCAATCACAATTAGTATCGGGATGTTTTGACGACGCTAAGTCCACGTGTCAGCAGGTAAGTACTCCGACTTCTTAATCGTCAGAGGTCACCTACACAAAGACCAAGTTATTCAAATTCACAGAGGTCATACCAACAAGTATATATATATACCTGTGAAATACTGCAGTTACATTCTAGGACCTGTGTAGCTGCAAGAGTTTTGTCTCGCGTAAGTTGAACTTATTTTGTTCCATCACTGACGCTTCTGCAAATTGATTTGAGCTTTTTTTGGTTCTGTAATATTTTTTTCTCATCATTTGTACAGATCAAATGAATTATCGCAGGTGTTTCTGTGCGGATCTTTTGGACGTTAAGACTAACACAGCCAAGCACTAAAACCTCCATGGGTGATAGAGCCTTTTCTGTAGCAGCACCAGCTCTATGGAACAATCTTCCAGTCACTTTTCAAGAACTTACTCAAAACCTACTTCTTCAAGATGGCTTCTGAATAGAACTATTTTCACACTTATTGTGTTTTAACGATGTATGCAGCGCCTTTGAGCATCTGTGATGGAAACTAGGCGTTATACAAGCCAATTATTATTATTATTATTAATATACTTTTTCATTTGTAGTGAGTGACTGAGTTAAAGTATATAGTCACATCGGCAATATTTCAGCCATATTATGACGAAAACAGTTAATATGATAAGAAAATCAATATTATAAAATCTGTCGACAAACGAAAAGTAAAACATCTAAATATCACAATTTGAGGTATTAAAACTAGCATTTAACTTAAAAATATATGACTATTAGGGACAATACAAAATATAAATGGGCTAGAGATCGCCAAGTTTTCATTTGTAAGGCGTTATGCAGCTGTTTAGTTTTTATGTTAAATATTTTTGTCATGGTACGGAGGAAACCTGTTCGATTGGCATAATGTGCATGCGTTGGTGAGTGAGTGAGTGAGTGAGTTTTACGCTGCACTCAGCAATATTCCAGCTATATGGCAGACATGCACTGGTAAACGATCAAGGTGCACATTTGTGTGATGTAACCTCATTGTCACTAAATCATTATCCTGAATAATATCTTTACGTTTTCAGTTATTTTAGACTATCCATAGAACTTGGTTTTCCCTCATCTATATAACTTTTAAAAGGCCTCTCAAAGAAATGTTCATATAAAACATACATACATTTATGAGTCAGTTCATAGATCGCACAATAGCTTGCAAGGGATTCTATGTATTATCTTTACATGCATTCTGATGCCCTAAATTTAACTATTAAATCGTATACATTTTACTTTTGTACATCAGTAAGCAAAGTTTGAAGGATGACCAAAAAGCGTAGAATTAAGGCTGACTATTATTTGTAAATGACATACATCTACAAGCTTGATAGTATTTTAGAATTTATTTTTGGGATACATTTCAAATTTGAATTTTAATCCCTTTCTGCTCATATTGTAAATAGTTTGTTTTACAATTAGGCAGATAACATTGAAGGGATTGTTGTTTCTTCTTTTGAACCAAAATATGATATGTTCTTATGTAAAATCAATTATCCTTCTCCGAACTTTTCTATCCATTTTAACTTTCACGTTGGCTTCGTTAATTGCATGTTGTTGTATCCAAACTTGGGTTGATGCTCATGCCGTTAATCACTAGGTTTTCCAGTGCAGAATCGAAAACGAGCATTAGCCTCATGAAATCGATATTGTGTAGATTTCAATATAATGTCTAAAAATGAATACTAATCAGTCAGAGAATGTGTGTGTTATTTGGACCGACCCTTGCATGTTTCCGTTCATATTTGACCATAATTTTAAATAGCTGTGAAATGCTATGCAATCAATATGTCGAACATTAACTTTCACTATATCAGTAAGATATTTGGGAGAAATTACGGCATTTAATGTCGATCAATGTCTTTTGTGCACGCACAACAGTTATTGATTGGTCATGTCTAAATATGCCAGCATACCAGTATTACATGTATAGCATCTGGGGGATTTAGTTTAAGTTCGTGTTAGAGCCTAAGAAGCCGAAATAATTGATATCGACTTTAGTACCTGTAACACGGCGTGGATAATTGGCTTTGTTAACTTTATACGTTCATCTGAACAATGCATATCAGCCACGTAGTCACTTAGCCGAAGCACGCGGTGGCTGGGTGGGTAAGATCGTTGACTTGTGTGCTGGTAACTAGGTGCCTCTCTCCGACAGTATGGGTTTGAATCCTGGATGGGACTCAAGATAAATTAGTACTAGAATCTATACTTTATTAGTGAGTTAGTTGAGCTTTCCGCCCTCATCAATATTCCAGCTATATGGCGGCGGTCTGTAACTAATACACACAATCCAGTGATAAACAGCATGAGCATCGATCTATGCAATTGGGACACGATGGCATGTGTCAACCAACTCAGCGAACCTGATCACACGATCCCGTTAGTCGTCTCTTACGACAAGCGTGGGTTACTGAAGATCAGCTCTAACAGGGATCTTCACGGGTTCATCTTTAGGAGTGTAACAGGACATTCAAGTATTGAAATATTGATATGTGTAACAACACAATTGTCATGAGACAGTGGTAATGTCTAGACACCATAAACATAATTGAGAAGCAGAAATTAGTTGAATTCACTTGACCAACTTCAACAGATGTCTCTTCAAGCATGGGTTACTGAAAATCACAATTACAAATATACCCTGTGTTACATTAGATCAATTTTAGATGGCATCGTGTGTTCATAACATGACACACGATGTAATTGTTCCAGTGATCCAAAGCATGCCTCCAAGATTTCTAGCATGTCGAACTTAACCCCCGAAGTCATAAATAATCTATTTCGGCACCATCTCACTTCACCAACTATTAGAACCCGGTATATTCCACTGCCTACTATCCAGTAGTTATGATGAGATCCTTTCTAGTTGATAATACCATGTGGATCAGAAGATGCCTTTGGCTTTGGGCACTGTATAGCACCTATGAATTTTAGTTTAATAGTTTCATTATTGCGTTTTTCATGTAAGTCGTAAAACAAAGAGAAGCATTTTTGGGTCAGACTCAAGA
The DNA here is from genome assembly GCF_003918875.1 of Haliotis rubra. NCBI lineage: Eukaryota > Metazoa > Mollusca > Gastropoda > Lepetellida > Haliotidae > Haliotis > Haliotis rubra. The sequence continues at coordinate 337,073 of NW_025767038.1, read as the reverse complement.
AATTGTAACTTAAACTGACTATCTGTTACGGAGGAGGTCGAGACAATGGTGTATTTCTGTTTACAAACAACATTGAACATATGTTGTTGTTTTTCATACATTACAGAAAGGCCTAAGGACCAGTCACTATGAGGACCCAGACAATTGTTATCATGGCAGTAGTGCTTGTATTTGCCTGCTTGTGGCAAATGGGTGACGCCCAGCCAGGTGAGTTCGACTTAATTGTTTACGAAACGTGTTCATGTGTAAATTGAAAAAATACATTCCGTCTGTCAGTGCATGTATGACTATGGACCTGATGCCAAGAAAGCCATGAGATATTTGTCATTTGGTTCGAGAACGACCCCGTTTTCATTTCATTGTCATAACAAGACGCATTGCCATAAATATGACGTTTGGGTTTGCACCGATGACTGCCAAAACGTGTAGTATATGTAATATAGAAAATGAAATTGTTTAAACGTCAACGTTTTTCTTCTTTTTGTGATACTGATGCTATAGGAAACGTGCTTGGTGCACTGCTGGCATTCTGTTAGTTTTGTAAGTCATTATCTTTGGAGCTCTGACCTGATCTAGGAGGGAAAGCATACCACCCTGCATATTAAAGTCATGTCGTTTACTTGTCCATGTAGCTATAGGTGAGTCCCATATGTCAGTAGGTCGCCTTTGTGTCACTGTTACGGAATATATTCTCATTCCATATAATCCTTCCAGCCGCCACTACAGCTGCTGCCAAACCAGCTGCAGGAGGGCCTCCTGCACCACCACCTCCACCACCTGGTGATGACGGTGAGGAGGAGGAGGATGACGATGATGGTGACGGTGATGATGACGGTGATGATGACGGTGATGATGACGGTGATGAGTAGACATAAAATGCAATGGACATCACTGCTTTAAAACGTGGCGGACTCAGGTTTTATGTTGACTGGCTTCGTCGTTCGTGGTGACTTTAATTTGAGTGACATCAGTAAACACGATAAAGTTCAATTGAGCTGTTATTTATAAAACAGCGTATACTTGCACAACAGTGCACATTTCTGCTGCTTCCACAGGCATATTTCTGTTTGTTCAGAATTCTATCCACACTATCAAACACTCTCTCTTCGTCGTTGTCTGTAAATGATAATAAACACCTGACCGTCTGCTTAGTTTTGTTCACTTTGTTTAATGAACAGCTTTACGTGTAATATTAAATGTGCAGGCTTACATGCAAATGGGATGTAAGTATGGTTTCAGTGAGTGATTGCGGTTTTGCGATGCTTCCAGCAATACTCCAGCAAAGCAAAACAGAAATGGGCGTCACATAGTGTTTCTTTGAGGCGAATCGAACCCAAATCCTCGACGTGACCAGGGAACGCGTCTACCACTAGGCTAAACCACAGCCGTTATCTGAAAGAAGATACTGGATTAAAATATTACAAACTTTAATCATAAATGTGTGAGTGAGTTACTTAAATAAGTGCAGATAGTGAGTGAGTTTAGTTTTACGCCGCACTCAGCAATATTCCCGCCATATGGCGGCGGTCTGTAAATATTCGAGTCTGGACCAGACAAGTCAGTGATCAACAGCATGAGCGTGGACCTGCGCAAATGGGAACCGATGACATGTTTCAACCAAGTCAGCGATCCTGATCACCCGATCCCGTTAGTCGCCTCTTACGACAAGCATGGGTTGGTGAAGACCAATATTCTAACCCGGACCTTCACGGGTATTAATCATGAATATGTATACAAAATGAAAAAACTTCATTTCAAGACGAGTCACTTCCCTTTCAAAAAAAAAATGTCAATATATGATATTAAAATAAAATGTAAATATGAAATATAGATTATGTAATGAATTCAAACAGGCTGTCGAACACCATATCAGAGGATGACCAGCTTTTGGGCTAACTCTATATCTGAACACCCTGGATGTCGAGTTTTCGCAAACACTTTTCAATATGGCGGAAAACACCCTTCGGCGTTCTTCGTGTTTCGTGTTCTTCGTGTTTCTTCCAAACATCCAATCGATTGTAGGTTTATCGGCAACGTTTCAGAATTGCCTTTGGTGATTTAATGAAGAACACATATCAGTGATCACTAACTGAGCCACATGTTATTTTTGAACTGTAATACTTCGATTAATTATCTGATTTCAAAATATACACCAAATAAGGCTGTGAATCGGGCTTTTGTAAAGTGTCCAAAATGGCGTCATTTACGATGTTCCTTATTTGAGAGGTCATTTTCAGCACTTGTGCTTTGTCTAAAATGATAGTGGATGGTATCAGGAAACAGGAAATGCAGTGTTCAAAACTGTGTGTGCGTGACATGTTTAGAATTTTATTTGACTTCGAAGGGAGGGTTGAAGAGAAAGGGCATTTATGTCCCTCTGGCATCCAGGGGGTTGAGCCACTTGTTGACATTCTTTGGCCTTTTCATTAATGTTTTCACCAGAGTTGGAGTTCTGTCCATTGTACGACCCAAAATATAGTTACACAACCTGTTTTGATTCTGACCGTACACAGCCTCAGAGGTATCCAGACCAACAAACCGGACCTTGTCGGCTCGTTTTATATATCTGACGCCATTACATAACTTAAGAAACCTGGGGTGAGTGAGTGAGTTAACATTTAACGTAACCTCGGCAATATTCCAGCCATGTAGTGATGAGAAATGTTGGGCATACACAATAAATACAAGAAGGTAAATAACCAGTCATCGATGGACTGTAAAATAACCAGAGTATCACAGATGTGGATATAAAACTAGCATGGAAAACTAAAACATTAACAAACCTTGAAATATCTGCGACTGGCTTTTGCGAAATGTTTTGCTTTCCGAAGTCTTAAGATGCCCGACTACAGTTGTTCGTGGTGCCTAATGCTTGGTAGCACCCAGTATGTTTAATATATTGAGGGGTTATGTTATATTCTATATGTTTCAACTGATTTGCATATCTGCAATAAATAACAACTATTGATATCGAACTCACGATCACAGAGGAAAGGGGCCGTGGTGTAGCCTAGTGGTTAAAGCGTTCAGTCGTCACGCTGAAGACCCGGGTTCGATTCACCGCATGGACACAATTGGTCTGGTGTCCCCTTCCGTGATATTGCTGGAATATTGCTAAAAGCGGCGTGAAACTAAACTCAACCTCTCACGGACTTTAAGACCATGGCATTCTTAAAGTAGACAACTAACATTACTGGGCCATTCCATGATTATTTAGGCATACAATAAAACCCCGTAAATACGAACGCTATCTGTGCCCAACTAAATTACCAATAATCTGACATTGCTAATTATTAGCACTGAGTTATGATGACCCTTATAGGTGTTAATTCCAAACACGCCGAAGACCCGGGTTCGAATCCCCACATGGGTACAATGAGTGAAGCCCATTTCTGGTGTCCCCCGCCGTGATATTGCTGGAATATTGCTAAAAGCGGCGTAAAACCAAACTTAGTCAGTCAGTCAGTTAATTCCAAAAATGTCAATCAAACATCAAAGGCCATTTCAAGAAAACTGAAAACCGCTGTCCGTAACAATTGGGTTCAACTGTATTGAATTAATTACTTAAAGGCACTATTTCATACCCCACTTCTCTAAAAATAAATAATGTATTAATCACAATAATACTAACTATCAACCCTCAGGGAAACTACCATATATATATATTTTTAAGAAAAAAAAGGATTATTTTAGATTAGAATATGAAACTAAAAAGTCAGTATGTGTTTCTGTGTGTCTGTGTGTGTGTTGTTAATAAGTGTGTGGTGGGAAAAAGTTAAGCATAATGATATAATATAAAAAGGTATGGAAAGTCGAGGTGGGAGCAACTGAATTCGCTTTTAATTGTGCATGATGTGAGTTGTAGCACGTGTTTTCGATCCAATCAATATGTCTTCATATACATGTACTAGCACGAAAATCCATTATACTACCTGCGTACTACCTGAGTCTTGCAACACCCGGGAACACGCATTATGAGTCTTCACACACGGAAGCAACTACTGAATTACAATTATCAGCTTGTGTGCATGACATTTCCTCATGTAAAACTACTCCAATGTGTTGTAGAAATGGTAATAAATGACATATTTAGCTTATTATTACTTTGACTGTCTGCGATATATCATATATCAGAATAACAATTTATTTATAGCGTTGAAATTCAAGGACATGTATTGTGAAGTTGCTTGCTTTTATTAACTTGCTAATATGAAATCCCTGTGCAGGTAATTTCCACAGAGCTGACACACAACCAGCAGACAGACACCTCACAGATAAAACCACACCAAACATAAACCCTACACATATCCAGCGAACAGCTAGCCGAACATATGTGCTGCCGATTTGGGGTGTGGGTTCGAATCTCGAATGGGACTCAACCCAACAAAAGTACAGAAATCTGTACTTTACTAAGAAAGTGTAAACCCAAATATAACATATGTTACATTTGACCACTTTCTAAATGGCATTTTGTAATCATAGCTTTCGGTCGTGGGAGCCGTGCCTATTTACACTTATTAGAGGGATACACAAAGTACACAAAGTACAGCACCGTACACAAAGTACACCACCGTACACAAAGTCCGGATCCGCATTCTAGACTACCAGTTGTCCGACTTCCATTTTTGTATCAGCGCCCAAAGTACAGTCCGAAATTTAACGTGTGGGGTGGCATATCTGTGTTAGGGGCAACGCCCCTCTGTGTGTTTAGAGGGAATATGAACAGTGAGCGGTACACAGACATTTTCGAGGGATATTCTCATTTACTTCCAATTGCTCACGTGTTCTATTGAAATTTTTGGATTTTCCAGCAGGACAACGACCCAAAACATCGTTCAAAGCATTCACAGGCCTGGTTTCGGACCCAAAATATGACATTATTAGATTGGCCAAGCTATAGCCCTGACCTAAATCCATAAGAAAATGTTTGGGGACTTATGAAGGAAAGTGTCAATAAGAAAAATCTGACAAATATTGCTGAAATGAAAGAAGAGGTGGTCCGATATTGGGACAGCATGGATTTTCGATTTTCTAACTTCTTTGATCAGTGGTATGCCCCGCCGCATTGAAGCCTGCATTGCTGCCCATGGTGACTTGACAAAATACTAACTGTTCACCTGTCTTTGAATCTGGAGTTACATTCTGCTAATATTCACATTTAATACGTGAGTAATGAGTGAAAAAAATATAATAAATTACAATCTTTAAATTCTCAATAATTTCTGGTTGTACTATAAGTAGTGAGTGAGTTAAAGCTTATAGTCACAGCGGCAGTATTTCAGCTATATCGTGACTTAAAACAGTTATAAATTCATGATAAATGCGCACGTATTAAAAACCTGTCGACGAGGGACAGTCAAAACAACTAGGATATCACAGTAATAGAAAATAAAACTAGCATATATCTCTAAAATAGGATTTCAAATTAGGACAATACAATATTAAAAAAGGGCTGAGGATCGTAAACAACAAAAGGTAGATCACCACTCTAGGGACCATGGGGACTTACAGTACTTTGGTTACCTGCATGGACCCTAGCTATACTATAAGTAAATATATATCCTTAATTGTGACCCTCTCTCCTTTTTATATCATTCCAATTTTTGAAAATGCTTATACACTTAAATGCTTTCATGTTGGAGGAAGTACAAAACAAGTACTAATCATTTTACTATCGACAATCATTATAGTCTGCAGATAAGCAGATTAACGTTGTTTCATTCGAAACTTTCCTTGTCCTGTACCATAACACAGAGGGAACAAAGTCACCTGTATGAATAGTCCGACGATTAAGCCAGATGTAATGTGCATATCTGACTAGGTTAGCACCAACTATCCATAGTGTATCGCCGCTGACTGCAAAGGAGCCACGAGCGTAAGTAACGTTTCATAGTGCTATCCCGGTTAGCAATGCTTAGCGTGAATACATAATACCTTCTAAAAACTGGTCAAATGTAGCATATTTATGTTGACCCATCCAGGGCTAAGCAAAGTACATGATCTTGATTACAAGTTGGGTTTATGTGCTGGTGATTATGGGCATCATAATCGTGTATGTGTAACGTGTATGTGTAACGTGTAGGTGTAACGTGTATGTGTAACGTGTAGGTGTAACGTGTAGGTGTAACGTGCAGGTGTAACGTGTAGGTGTAACGTGTAGGTGTAACGTGTAGGTGTAACGTGTAGGTTTTCGTTCCTTTCAAGTATCGGCCGCGATGAACTGGAATGAGCTACCAGCTCACCTTAGAACAAACCCAACAGTTACATGTTTCAAATCAAACCTAAAGACATACCTTTTCTCTATGTTTCAAAAGTGACTCCTAAATTCTATCTTGTCTGCGCTATGAGTATGCTGTCGGTGTGGATTTAGCGCAATATGAATGGACTAATTATTATTATTATTATTATTATTATTATTATTATTATTATAGGTGTAACGTGTAGGTTCCATATCCCGGATGGACTCAGGAGCCTACAAGCACTTAAAATCAATCCATTACTGGAATGTGAAATCCCAAACATCACATGTGTAAAATTGCTTGACAACTGGCATTATCACATCATAATTGGGGGTTAGTGGTTAAAGCGTTCGCTCGTCACGCCGACGACCCGGGTTCGATTCCCCGCATTGGTACAATGTGTGAATCCCATTTCTGGTGCGCCTCGCCGTGATATTGCTGGAATGTTACCAATAGAGGCGTAAAATAACTAACTCATTCATAATAGCCCCCCCTCCATGGTACTGTGCACAGACTATCTGCCAGTAGAACGGAATGTCTCTGGTTGTATTCCCTGTCGTGTGATAAGCTTTGGGCTCGGAGTTAGAATTCTGTTAATTCTGTAGGGTTTCTATGTTAAACTGCAGCATGCCAACTCATTGGTCTTGTACTTGAAACCAGGAATATGGTCAATTCCCTCTCCCTACTAGTCACACACGCGTGCAGACACACAAAAAACACACGTATATTTAACTGGTAAATACGGCGTAAATTCTAATTCCACATTACCTATTAACATGATTAAACGTTTCGGTACGCCATGTCAGTTACCATCCAATTATTGGCTATATGAACGCATCATACAACCTTTGGATTTGTAAATAGACCATGCTACTTTGTGATCGAGCCATTGGCAATGTTACTTCATGACTATGTTACTTAATGAACCAGCCATTGACTATGCTACGTAGTGATCCACCCATTGGCTATATTGCTTAGAGACCACGCCATTGGCTATGTTACTTAATGATCCAGCCATTGGCTATGTTACTTAATGATCCAGCCGTTGCCTATGCTTCTTAGTGATCCAGCCATTGGCTATGTAACTTGGTGACCCGGCCATTGACTAGGTAACTTAGTGATCCAGCCATTGGCGATGTTAGTTAATGATCCAGCCATTGGTTATGTAACTTAGTGACCCCGCCATTGGCTATGTTACTTATTGTGAATTATTGTCCTCCTTCGAGGGTACGTAAGTCCCAAAACTTTCAAAGTCAATTTCAACTTACCAGTATTTTTAAACAGTATTCTTGTTATTTTAATTTTGGCTAACATTACTTCCAATCGCCAACAGCTGAAGGGATGGTGTAAATCCAACTAGGGTCCATGCAGGTAGCAAAGGTATTGTAAGTCCCCATGGTCCTTAGTATGGTGATCAATTTTCAGTTGCTGGTGATCTATAGCCCGTTCTTATATTGTACTGTTGTCTCTCGTCATATATTTTTAGCGTACTAATTTTAAATTAAGAGCTGTGGTATTCTAGTAGTTTTTACTGTCCTTCGATGACACGTTTTTACGTTATACATTTATTGATTTCAATATTGACATCAACTTTTATCGTCACGATATGGCTGCAATATTGCCGATGTGACGTTACATTTTAACTCACTCACTCACTCACTATGGTACTTAGTGATCCGGCCATTGACTATGTGACGTAGTGATCCACCCATTGGCTATGTAACTTAGTGGCCACGCCATTGGCTATGCAACATAGTGATCGAGCCATTGGCTATGTTACTCAATGATCCAGCCATTGGCTATGTATCTTAGTGGATCCAGTCGCACTTAATGATCAAGCCGTTGGCTATGTTACTTAGTGATCAAGCCATTGGCTATGTTACTTAGCGATCCATCCATTGGCTATGTTACTTAATGATCCAGCCATTGGCTATGTAACTTAGTGGCCATGCCATTGACTATGTTTTACTAGTGATCCAGTCATTGGCTATGTTACTTAATGATCAAGCCGTTGGCTATGTTACTTAGTGATCAAGCCATTGGCTATGTTACTTAGCGATCCATCCATTGGCTATGTTACTTAATGATCCAGCCATTGGCTACTTAGTGGCCACGCCATTGACTATGTTTTACTAGTGATCCAGTCATTGGCTATGTTACTTAATGATCAAGCCGTTGGCTATGTTACTTAGTGATCAAGCCATTGGCTATGTTACTTAGCGATCCATCCATTGGCTATGTTACTTAATGATCCAGCCATTGGCTATGTAACTTAGTGGCCACGCCATTGACTATGTTTTACTAGTGATCCAGTCATTGGCTATGTTACTTAATGATCAAGCCGTTGGCTATGTTACTTAGCGATCAAGCCATTAGCTATGTTACTTAGCGATCCATCCATTGGCTATGTTACTTAATGATCCAGCCATTGGCTATGTAACTTAGTGGCCACGCCATTGACTATGTTTTACTAGTGATCCAGACATTGGCTATGTTACTTAATGATCAAGCCGTTGGCTGTGTTACTTAGTGATCAAGCCATTGGCTATGTTACTTAGCGATCCATCCATTGGCTATGTTACTGAATGATCCAGCCATTGGCTATGTAACTTAGTGGCCACGCCATTCCATATGTTATTTAGTGATTCACCCATTGGCTATGCAACCTAGTGATCCACCCACTGGCTATGTTACTTAACGATCCAGCCATTGGCTATGTTACTTATTGATCCAGCTATTAGCAATGTAACTTAGTGACCCCGCCATTGGCTATGTTACTTAGTGATGAATCCATTGGCCATGGGGCGTCATGATCCATCCACTGGTTGCTCAACTCACGACTGAACCACTGGCTTTGCCACTTAATGACCCAGTCATTGCGTGTGGTGTTTCATGGTGCAACATTTGTGTATGTCACTTCATAATCCATCCTTTGGCTCTGTTTGACTGACTTCATCAAAGAATCATTGACTTTGTAACTTAACAACGTATGGTATGGATTTACAACTTCTTTAATATTTACAACACGACGTTTCTGGGCTACTTCTTGCCCCTTCATCAGGTGATTGACAGAATATAATACAAGCAAAATAGATAGTATATACAGGAAGCCAATGAGATAGTAATACAGATACAGATGTATACAGATTAAGTGATGTGTTTAGATGAGATACAGAGTTCAAAGAGATTAAGTGGTATGTTTATGTTACTTAAACACACAATCTTTGGTAATGTAACTTCATCATCCAATGATTGGATGTGCCATTTTATAATCATTCAAAATGCACTCAGCATTTGGATATGTCACTTAATAATCCAACAAGTGGCTGTTTGACTCACCTAACCAAAGAATCACTGGCTATGTAACTTTATCATCCTATCATTGGATATGTCATGATGCTATAATCATCGAAAATGATTGCACACCCTTGTCATGTATGGTAGTGTTTGCCAGAAAGTGTACTTCTGGTAATCAGCCATCCTTGGAGGGTTTCACACAGAGACTCCAGACAATCCCCCAGAGTTTGTCTCGAGAGATAGTGAGTATCCCATAATCCCCTCACCTGCCACTGTAGACATTACGAGTACAAGTCAAGTTCAAGTCAAGTACAAGTACAAATATTGGAATCGTCAATCCATAATTCGAAAGTTGTGGTCTGCCGCACTCCAAAGGAGCCACATTTACGCCTTAAACTACAGCACATATGGGTACTTTGCACTTTGATCATCAACCTCCCACACCCCTCTCCCCAATATTCCAGAATATCTGAGCATTATCATTTCAATTCCAGCAAAGATGAATAATACCTTGATGGCAAAGACTGTGATCCTTTTTGTTCAACTTTCAAAACTATCAGGTATGTTGAAGTTGACATATTCATAAGCTAACGGTGCGGTTTTGAAAGTGAAATAGCTATGTATAAATGAGAAGACCATGTCCGTTTACATGGTTTATAGGAAGCGTAATGAAGATGCGGTATGGAATTGGTCCGATGAAGGCATGTTTGTCGTATAGGGCCAACAAACGGTGTTCAAGCTCGCTGATTTGGCTGATGCAGGCAGCTGTATCACCATTACTTAGGTCGATGCTTATGATGTCAATCACACAACTATTGCGGCTTATTGCAACAAGATGTTTTGATATATACTAGGCAGCAAAAGAAACGTCAGTTTGGAATTTTCTTTCGCAGAAATGGATAACTGTAAACACATTTAATGTTTTGATTGTTTATTTTTGCCATCATCTCCAACTTTACCCGAGCAAAGAGATTCCTTCCCAAACTCAGAATGGAACCCAGGAAATGGTCTCAAAAACGCAACCTGATCTCGGAGATGGTACGGTGTTCTCCATGTTTTTCATGCAACTCATACTGCACGTGCTGTTCCCAAGGACCAGCCCTATAAAATGCACGCCCAAACCTGGTTGAAACATTCACATTACAACGTCAGCAGGATGACAACTCAGGAACCAGGCCCTAGGAAGCTGACCACACTGCACAAGCCGTTGCCAATCACTTCCAGGTGAACGTTCGGACCATCTACAGGCTGCAGCAACGTTTCCGGGCCACCAACACCACAAATGATCGCCCTCGTAGTGGCAGCCCAAGGGTGACCACAAGACGACAAGATCGCCATGTTGTGCGACAGCACGTACATAATCCCTTATAAAACCTCCATTGCCGTAGACCTTACCGTGGACCTATCCTCACCCCTCGTCATTGGCGTGAACGTCTACAGTTTGCCCTACAACACCAAAACTGGCGATACAGGCAATGGAGAACTGTTCTGTCCACAGATGAGAGTCGGTACTGCGTATCAACTGCAGCTGGCAGAACAAGAATATGGCGACGACGTGGCCAGCGTTACTCAGACCAATGTGTTATGGAAAGAGACTCATGGGGAGGTGCAAGCATCATGATATGGGGTGGAATAGGCCTGAACCAGGGAGTGGGTCCTGCGGTGTTCCAGGACCTTGGTCCAGGGAAAGGGGGCGGCATCACAGCGGTGCGCTACATCGACCAAGCTCTCAGACCCCACGTCATATCACATTTCGCACGTCACCGGAACAACATTTTCCAGCATGATAACGCCCGGGCCCATACTGCCAGAGCTACACGGGACTTCCTACAGCAGAACGGTGTCAAAATTGTGCAGTGGCCAGCCCTTAGTCCCGATTTAAACTCAATTGAACATCTTTGAGATGAAATTCAGAGGAGGCTGAAGAATGTCATATCAAGGCGGAACACAGCCGATTATTGCGCCAGGCCTTTCTCAGAGTGTGATTCCAGACGCCAAAAGCCTTCATCAATCGATTGGTGCATTCCATGCATAGACGCTGTGCTACAGTTATTGCCGCTCGTGGTGGTCACACTAGACACTGAAGTCAAGAGTCAGAATGGACTGCAAACGTTCACGTAATGTCTGGAAATTGTGCTGAGAAATTCATTGATGTGTCAGAATATTGTACAAAAAAAATGTTTTTGATCCACTTATAATGTTCATTTATGTAATGATTTGATTACAGTGCCTATTTAATTTTGAATTCGTATTGACGTTTTTCTTTTGCTGCTGAGTATATATGGATATCAACCAAAGATTCAATATCTCACCGACGGCCTCCGTCGCCTAGTCAATAGAACATCTGCGAGACCTGTAGGTCCAAAGGACTTCATGTTTCTCTGTTTGGGGGTCGGCGTTGAGGCAGGTCGAAGCATCACTGCATGGTATCCCTGTCAACTGAGCGATCGTATCCCAGCTGGCTAGACCTATAAAAGCTGCGTCTGTGAAGGCAACTGTAGGCAGGCACGAACATTCCTCGCTGTACATGAAAACAATGTTGAAAGCGCCGTTTAAGCAGAAACAAACTCATCTCACCGTTTCATATTTCAATCACTTTGTTTTGAGGTTCGAGCCTGATAAACATTGTCACTGGACTTGAAGTCAGCGTGTTGGCCATCGTCGGCGCTGTTGCAGTTTTGATCTACGTCAGACGGAGAAGGAGGGCGAGAGGTAACATTGATCTCCTAGTTAACACACATGATACCATTACAGCAGGTCGGTATGATTTTTCAACATATTTAACGGTATTAAAGCAAAACCATGGCTGGGTCACCGGATATGAGTCACACACGGTATGCCAATGTGAGGAATCGCGCTTAAGCGAAGTGACAAACGCTTCATCAACTAGGCTTAACCCACCGCCCCAAATATCACTGACAGCATTACGATGCAATATCAGAGCTACCATTGTACCAGCGCACAGAGCATACTATTGTGTGAATAGATGCGCTATAGAAATGCACATACATGCATTATTGTACCTGTAGTTTCAGGTGATTACATAGCCTGCACTGATAATGCAATGTTGCTAATCCTGGTTCAGATAATTCAGCAAACATTATTACCAGGAAAATTGAAATAACCAGGAAAACTGTTGAAGATAAACATGTTCCAAATATTTCCGCAATGTCAGTAACGGTACAATTACTCATAACTATTATCTCATGAATAAAGATTGTATGTATTCGCAAACGAGGTTGTCAAGCATTTAACATTGCGCTGATAAAAACATATAGTACTTGTTTAGGCAAATTGTGTGAACAGCGGATGCTATCGGTTGGACACTCAATGTAATAGGCGTTAAAATCATTTAAAAAATAGTCAGTAGCTTATTTGTAATTTCAAAAAGAATAAAAATATCGCTAAATCCCACCCGCATCACTGTTAAGATTGCTGTTTATCTAAATCACGTGAAAACTAAATCCGTTTCAATCAGGACATTGTGGCATTAGCGGGAATAGTTTAGATAGTCCAAGTGATGAATGTCCGTTTGCTGTTCTGATGAAAATTATATGGAACGAATGACCTTTTGAAAACTTTCTGGCATGAATGACCGTTTGAAAACTGTCCTGGTGATGAACGTCCGTTTGGGAACTCAGTGATGAATGTCCTTTGGCCAATTATTGTTGTGATGAATGTCCGTTTGGCAACTGTCCAGGTGATGATTGACTGTTTGACTAATGCCATTGTGATGAATCCCCTTTGATGAATGTTCGTTTGGCAACTGTCTAGGTGGTGAATGTCCGTTTGACAACTACCTACGTGATGCATGTCCTTTTGACAACTATCTATGTGATGAAGCTTCCTAAAACAATTTCGATCTGACGAATACCTAGTAACAGTAACTAGTGTTAATTTCAGGATACTGCCTAGCTTTTACCACTCATATGTTTCAGTACTCCATACAGTCAGAGGACCAACCGAGGGCCAAGGGGCACGAAATTCATGTCAGGATATCGTGTACGATGAGATTGATGACAGAAAGCCACCACTCCAGCAAACAAACAGTTCCGCCGTTTCCAATGTCTATAGCACCATGACAAGAGATTCCACTGAGGTTTGCTACACTGAAATAAACACAGATACAATCTACACCGACGGAGCAACACCGCTAGTCCTGAACGCAAATATTGACGTCATCCATGGCGCCCAAGCGAGTACTGACAACACTGGCTACATAAACGTTTCTTCAGGCGAGTCAGCCACCACAGTTGATCTCGTCACGGAGAACATATATAGTTGTGTACGCGAGGAGCTCAATATGACCAAGAACAACAGTGGCACTCCACATCCCACATCCCGGACAAGAGCACAGAGCCAATACATCAACGATGCATTTGAAGATGACATAGACTTTTGATTAATGCAAATTCACCACAGTATGCTCACAAATTCAGTCCAGATCTATCGCATTCATGTTCATTGATCACTACAATGGAACTGAAAGTAGGGTGATACTATTTAGCTTTAGGGAATGGGGGCAATAATAGGGGTTGCTGAACATATCAGATTTCTTTCGAAAATATTATTGGTTGGATGTGACGTTACAAATGAAAATACGATTTATCACATATTGGCTCATTATACTGAAAATGCACGAGGAAGTTTCTGAAGAATAATTATCCAGATAACGATGACTGTTAGATTAAGGATCTAAAATCACATCGAACACATGGCTTGGGCACTTAAATGAATGGCCAAACGTTGACTACAGAGACTGTCTATAATTGGACGTCTACATTATTCGACTCTTCGATATGTCACATTTACAACGTAATATCATTTGAGAGCCAATTGCAGCGAGGGGGATATTTATCAAATTCCCTAGTAATATATTAAAAAAATGCTGTGTTCAAATTTCAACGAAGTTTGACTGAAAATCAATTTAATGTTGTGGAAAGAAGGTCACTATTGAAACATTTAAGAATATTTTAAGCGTTCCTTGTAAATATTTCAGTGTCTGCTCTTGCGATCTTTGCCATTGTCATAGTCTTAAAATCACTACAATGAATCTAAAATTATGATGATTATGGTTCAATAATAAGTTGCATATTTACATGAATATTTTATTTAACAATCAGTATAACATTTATATATTTCTTAAGATGAAGTATCCACGTAGCTGACCGTCACAAATCAGTTAACTCTGAATTATGCAAGATAGTCAAGCCGTCTCTGTTAGGGTTATGCCCCAGGCCGTAACATGCTGTGCATGGCCGGGCGCAACGTCATTGTAAGTAGCTTATGTCCGTTGCGTAGTGATATAAATGATTTAAGTAGACAGTGCACTCCATGACAAAGATCTAATTGCAATTGATACACCAGATTTTAGATTACAGCTACAATATTAGGTAACTCAGAAATTCCACAGAAGGCCTGAGTCCCTATATATACTGAGTCTAGTAGCAGACACTTCACTCTGCTACGAATAAAGACTTCAAGGGACTCAGCAGCCTTCTCTCTGTTTTTAAGGTAAGATTGTATTATTGTACTAGTTAAAGTCGGGAAGTTATACCGTGTGATATGCGCTCTACTTATGTGTGCTACCTTTTTCATAGCCTTAACCTCACGTTTATACAGTTCAGTATACCACAAGACAACATGGATGCAAATAGTATGTTTATATATGTAGATATTAATACAGTAGTCTAGTTGTACATTAACTGTTGATATGCCAAGTGATAGATAGTCATTAAAGCACTTAGTATGAGTACGTGTACATTGTGGTAAATACCCGCGGGTAACCTCACGTAAATACCGGCTCATGCGAATATTGGCTATGCTACGTCTATCAGTCGGTTAAGCATTTACGGCATTGAAATAATACAGTATGTAAATTACAGGTATATGTAATTACATCAGTAACGCTAGAATGCCGTAAATGTAAGTATTAACAGTTCATGTATGATATACGTTAGCTAGAATAAGATATAATAAATCCCTGTCTAGTATTGTACACAACTTACTTTGTAAATGTATTACCGTATTGGTTCTAATTATCAGTGACTCGCAAACCAATCATTTAAGTCGGCCAACTTTGCCTGGATAACAATACCGCTGTTACGCTGCTAAGGTTTATTTAACTGTTAGTCATTTACCGTATCTACCATGTATATTTATTATTGTGTGCAATCTCTCAATAAGTATATAATTACCGACTCTGCTACGAATAAAGACTTCAAGGGACTCAGCAGCCTTCTCTCTGTTTTTAAGGTGATGGCCGAGTAGTCAGCTCTGCCAAGTTAATTCCCCCAAATATCTTGTCGTCAATGTGATGTAGCACCAGACAAACAAGCAGCCCCCGAAACACAACCTACGTCAGTTGATGGAGATCAAAGATCCCGGTGCTAATGAAAGGCGTAACATCCGGAAACTACAGGTCAAGGTTGCGGTCTTCCAATCTTGAGTCCTTAGAAACACCGAGTCTGCCGGCAGAGTCATCATCGACACCAGCTCCAAATACAACATCATCGATGCCAACAGCTGGAATATCAACTTCATCTGCATCAACGTCAACATCAACGACAACAGCAACAACGTCAATATCAACCTCGACATCAACGTCAGAATTAACAGCATCAACAACAACAACATCATCATCAACAACAACAAGTTCAAGTGTTTTATTTACTTCCCCATCTACAAGTATGTCCATGTCACATATTCAGCTTCCAAAATACTCAGGTAAGCAGGATGCAATTAACTGGTGGTCAGATCTAGAGACCTGGGTGAAACTCCAAGGTACTGATCAAAACAGAGCTTGCTTATTTTGAACTTTCTCTTAGAAGGACCAGCAAAACAGTGGCATCTATCCTTAAGTGAAGATATCAAATCAGACTGGAATAGTTTGAAACAAGCTTTCTATTCTAGATTTCAACCATCAGGACAATTTGATCTCTCCGTGCTAGCCATAAATCAGCAACCTGCTGAGTCAGTATCTGATTACATCAGTAGAGTGGAACAGGCAACTTCTAGGAAGTCTATACCAACAGATATCTTAGTTGCTATAGCTGTGAATGGACTGAACCCTTCCGTCAGACAATGGGTCTACAATAAAGAGCCCAAAACATTGGAACAAGTGCGTCATCAGGGTGAACTTGCAGCCAAGTCATACCTCAGTGTCCAGCAGCCAGATCAAGCTAGCCTCACAGACCAAGTCACTAAACTGTCAGCACTAGTGATGTCACTGATGGAGAACCAACCGAGACCCGTGGCAGCTGCAATGTCTACACAGCAGGAGACACTCCAAGATGACTGTCAGCAAGGAGTCAGGTACCAGTCACAACCTCGACGAGATGTCTACAGTTCCAGACAAGAACGTCTTCAGTCATCGTATCCTGGTCAACAGTCGGAGCACAGGCCACGTGACTTCAGAAGAGAGCACCACCGTCCATCCAGCAGGGACAGCAGAGAAAGATGCTCAGGATGTGGTGGGTATTGTTCTCAGCGTAATTATTGTCCCCATCGGCATACAATTTGCAATTTTTGCAGGAAGAAGGGTCATCATACATCTGTTTGCTATCAGGTTCTTCTGTCTAAGGTACATAACGCATAGGGACGCGTGCCTGATTCCAAGGATCCACTTAGAATCAGGCACCCATGTAAACTGCCCAAACCATCAAACTCCCCTTTCAATCGTAGTAAACCTACTACCCCAATCTCATCCAATCCTAGTCAACATGAAGTATCTCTTGTAGCCCCTCTATGCAAACTAGAATAAGATATAATAAATCCCTGTCTAGTATTGTACACAACTTACTTTGTAAATGTATTACCGTATTGGTTCTAATTATCAGTGACTCGCAAACCAATCATTTAAGTCGGCCAACTTTGCCTGGATAACAATACCACTGTTACGCTGCTAAGGTTTATTTAACTGTTAGTCATTTACCGTATCTACCATGTATATTTATTATTGTGTGCAATCTCTCAATAAGTATATAATTACCGACTCTGCTACGAATAAAGACTTCAAGGACTCAGCAGCCTTCTCTCTGTTTTTAAGGTGATGGCCGAGTAGTCAGCTCTGCCAAGTTAATTCCCCAAATATCTTGTCGTCAATGTGATGTAGCACCAGACAAACAAGCAGCCCCCGAAACACACAACCTACGTCAGTCAGTAACAAGCTACGTCACCATTAAGTCATCATGATTGCACGTGTATGTGTGTGCGCGCGAGTGTGTGTGCGTGCGTGCGCACGTATGTACGTGTGTGTTTGCAGGGGTAGGGGGCAGGTGTAGAGGAGGAGTGAGGTAGGTGGGTGAGATGACTTGAGAGAGATAAAATATCTTGTGCTGGAAATAAATCGTTCTGTATAATGTTATTAGGACTACAAGTCAATTCGACATAGCTGCATTGTATATATTGCAGGACATAATGTTATGCTTGTATATTTTGGGTTAAAGAGTGACACCGATGTATATTGTTCGGTACAGACCAGTATGACGGATATTTATATTGTTGGCTGCTGGTCAGTGTCACATTATTGTATATTGTGGACATGTGGACCACAGGTCAATGTGCAAGGTACATTTTGTCAATTACAGGTCACTGTGACAAAGCAGCATATTAGCGACTGCAGATCAATGAGAAATATCAATATTGCTGATTAACGTCAGCGACATACATCTGTATATTTTTACTGCTAGTCAATCATATTTTACAATAGAGTGATTAGTTGTTAGTGTATTACAATGTTTCAAATTCAGTAGATGTTAACGATATTTTGTATTGACAGTGATGAGTTGTCAGGACAGTATTACTATCTAATGTGAGCAGTGGTGCGGACGTTATCATACTCTGATCCTTTGAAGGCAAAAGTAATATGGCATCCTATAGAACAGCTTAGACTAATCCACCGTGAATAGTACTTTCTGTGAGATATTTAGATTATATTAGTGAATAAGCGCATTCCTCTCTTTATCGTTGTTCTCAACTAACGGTTGGTTATAAAAACAATTATTTATCCCGGGTGCCCAGATTAGCAAACCGAAACATGAGTCTCACTAACCAGTTCAGACAATGACCTACTTTCCAGCCGATCCGAATTTTTTTTCGTGTGAAAGTGAAAAGAGACACTACAAACAACTATGGTTACACTGAATTCCAATTCCTTTTTTTCACAAGAAAATGTTATTTACAATTTATTTTAATTTTAAAGTTCAAACACTTCGTATTTATATATTTTATATCGAGGTTTAGGCAGCATGTCATTAACTAAGATGTCACAGACTGCCCATGTAAAATGATTCACAATTCATGCGGCTCACCGGTTACACCTGTTATGTGTTCTCTGCCTTTATTACATGCATTTTGTGAACGTACAATGTGTTTGATATAATATCAAGTCCGTACCAGACCGCCAAACGTTTCTAGCGGCAGAGGCTCGTTTTGAGATTTCCACGGTTTCCAGATTTCCGTTTGTCAGAGCACGCTGCACAACAGAGCACGCTACACGACGTGTGCAAGGATTAGAAGGAGCGTAGTGTTGCAATATACAAATGCTTAAATGTATCAAATAATACTGATTAATATTTATATATATCCAGTTGAATGAGTTTGTCTAACAATTCTGGACTGGTTATTGTCCTAAGTTACGCAATAGGAACCCAGTCTGCAGGAAACGAGACTATGTAATCAATGGTTTCACTAACCTATTGCGGAAGCTGGGTAAATAACAGTATCACTTATTTTATTGCTATCACCACTGCACTTTAATTTACACTGCCATTGTAACTGTTTTACCTTTATTTCCTTTTACTTCCTCCCTTTTGTGAACTCCCATTGCAACTACCTGCTCTAATTTGTATTCATTTGTAAACCCAGTCAATGCATAATACAATCGTGAAATGTTCAACATGTTGATGTTTTTGTCGGTTTCACATTGAATAGGTTTGTGTACAGATTTCCGGGTTAACGTCATATCTAAATTAGAAATCGTCAAGTAACAACATCACTTAGATGTATAATATATCGTTGACTGCTTGTCAATATTACAAATATGTATATTGTTGACCGCTTGTCAATATTACATAGATGTATATTGTTGACTGCTGGCCAATATTAGAAGGAAGTATATTGTTGACTGCTGGTCAATATTACAAAGACGTATATTGTTGATGCTGGTCACTATTACAAAGACGTAGCTTTCTGACTGCTGGCCAGTATTACAAGGAGGTATATTGTTGACTGGTCGTCATTATTGCAATCAAGCATATTGTTGACTGCTGGTCAAGATTACAAAGAGGTATACTGTTGACTTCTGGTCAAGATTACAAAGAGGTATAGCGCTGTGTGTCGTAATAAGCAGATGTTGTAAATAGTAATAAACTTTGATTTTTTTTTAAAAAAGACAAAAAAATAATTCAATTGGTGTCGACTCAAATGGCAGTAATAGTTATATATCATGGCATCGATGGAAATTCTGTTTAATGTAGTCTTTGATATACGGGGAAATATAAATAAACCTAAAATGTGCAAATGAGCAAAGCCGGATACGAACATCACTGACTCACTAAAAACTCACATTTTATTTATCATTAGTTTACTCTATCCACCACAAGCCTTGTTTGTTAGCGACACATTTATAAAAATCTTGTCATTGTTGATGCTTGAATGTACAGACAGTCGTCTCTCATACGCTCACACACGCTGACCTGGAAGGATGCTACGGCACGTTTGTCTTCACCATCCCCTCTCCGCACTTTATCCGGAAAGGACGCTACCACATGGTTTTGTATGTCGTCAACAATCCCCCACCACACAATTTTGATTAGAAGTCAGTTTGACCACTGCGTCAAAAAGGACTTGAACAGGTTACAGAATCGGGAAAATACTACACTAATCAAATATCAAACGTATTAAATCATTGGACACAGTGACCGGTCTAGTCTGTCGTACAGACCCCGAAGCAAATATATCCAAGAAAGCCCACACAAGTCTAGAAAATGTGGCAAGTCTAGATTTCCACAGCTTCAGGAAGAAAGTCTCAGCGCTCCTTTTCATTATATATATATTTTTTTTACCATGAACTTTTTCAGTAAAATATGTTCATTTCAGAGACTAGTTGTTAGTCTATGACCGGTCACCAGAGATCATTTAACAGACAAATGTTACCAGGGAAGAGTTTGTTTTCATGAATATCAGTTAACGTTTGCTTGATGGCTAATAGCGTCAGTTCCACACATCAAACGAATAACGAATTGGGACTGTTTCTAATTAGAACAGTACACACATGCAAATACCTTTCACTGATTCGAAGATGCACAGAGAACATATACTATAATTTGATATAAACATATAAGTATATGTTTGGCGCCGTATATACAAATGATAAATTGTTTGTGTAATGACATGAAGTAACAGTAATGAGACCAAAGCGTTCATGATTAAAGCTAAGGCTGAACAGCAAGCAACATTGTTTCAACAATGTCTGAAGTCAATAGCTTTGAATACCGTTCCCAATTTACATTGATCAAACATGTTACTGTTATTCGTATTGATATACATTTTCTTCCCCCTCTACATGTGTTACAGAAATCAATATTACCTCCGTCAACACAACGGTTTCATCGTGACGACAATAGATGACATTATTGTCCGTGTAAGTACTTGGAATAAATGTCATCCACATAAGGCGTAATTCGACACTAACTTTGCTGCCTACGTATATATCTATTGTTTGAAAATGTCCATGTGTACTGACCCGATTTCACGCAGGTTGAGGCAAGGCGGTTACAGATGACAGTAAGTAGTTTCATATGAGCAGTTTCAGAGATTGTGTGTCCTATTGCACTGTCATAATTGTGATTGACAGTGACTTGTCTATGAATTTTATTTCTGTATAAATTTTACGAACGCTGTCTTTTCATTAGTAATTAACTTGGTGGCAGGTCTAAACATTTGTTACTTTCCGCGATAATACAGTCTACTCGAGAATGATATCGTGGATGATTTATGTGGGTATTACCCATGACCACACGGTTATTTCCCGAGAATGTGTTTCATGATGACTGGAATGATTTAGAAGTACGTCGTTATTGTCAACTTAGGCGTCAAATTCAGAATTCACTCCAGACACATATGTATATTATCTGTAATTTCTCGTCTACGTTGTCCAGCTTCAATTGATTTGTGTTTTACATTGTTTGCTCTTAACCATAAATATGGTTTCAGTGAGGAATTGATATTCTAAAATACGTACGTACAGGACATGACATAAAATTTCGTTTAGACCATAATATGAGATGTATAGAAGACCTTGTTGCGTTTAATATTATGACGAGAAAAAACATTTCTAGCATTGTTTGCTGGTGGTCTTTAACCAGCTTTTGGATGGTACAGTTCTGTTGAAGAAATAATGCATTTATACATGATGCGTATTTTTTTATTTTTCAGACCTAGTTTTGTGAATTAGTATTTTGTAATTATTTGCGATCATCTTGCTTTTCTTTCTTGTCATGCTTTTATAGTTGACACATTGTTCTCATCACTAAATGACAGAATTGTAACTCACTCACTGCTCTTGTTCTTACTATAAACATGATAACAGTAAGCATTCTACATAATCAGTGTTTTCTAAATCAAAAGTTTAAAGGTACGAAAATTGAAACAAAAATCTTTTAAACAATCATGTGACATCTATGAAATTCATATTTGCATTACTTATTGTTTGGCTTAATCATATAGCCCTGAAATAGCAGGCATTTCACCCATTCACAGATATATACATACAACGATACTCAACGACAATGTGTACTAAAGTATGCATATGCTTATGCATGCGCCAGTCAGATGTAACCTATGTTTTATTCCAGACATCCCCGGCTGACGTACAATCATGTTTGTTCTACACCTGGTGTTTGTGATTATGTCTGTACAATCAAGCCTTTCCTTCCCACTCACCTGTACGCTTGTGGTCATTAACAAGTCAGGTAAACACCTTCCTCGACAAAGACAAGAATGAGTTATTGTACAATGTGTAATATAATTAAAACATTTTAGTTTGCCATCAGAGTGCGAAGTCTTATATTATGATAATTATATAGATGACGTTTGTTAATCACTGAGCTCGGTGAATTAGCCTTTAGATTACTCTGACAAAACAGGAGTATGATCGCCTCACTCTATATTCATTGAACATGGCTTTTGATTATATGTTCTTCGTACATATATGTATACCGTTCAATTATTACATCGGAATATTCGTCGTCTTTAAAGGTGGTGAGAAAGACTAGTGTTTACAACGTTCGGTCGTCACGAAAACACGGGTTCGATTCCCCTCATAAATACAACGTGTGAAGCCCAATTCTGGTGTTGCTGGAATATTGCTGAAAGTGGCGTAAAACCACTCACTCACTCACTCGTCAGCCTGATGCACTCATGATGTGTGTAGGTTCACGATGTCACAATGAAACGTTTAAAGTTACTTTCACTACACAGCCACACACCACAACACCTCACATCGATGTCGTTTCGGATACCGAGAATTCAGATTTTGTAGATAACTGTTATTGCTACAGCAGTCACAATGAATGATTCTTAGCCTGTATCTGTTTCAGCGTCGACAAACAAGACCAACGATGGCATTGAAATTATACCAAACGTGCAAGTAGATGCTTTCAAAAATTCATTTGATCCGTCCACGATTGATACCAGCACTACACCAGGTAAAGATGCAGCTCCACAACAACCATATACTGACTCTAACGGACCAGGGATCGAGATGGTAACACTATCTACCACTAAAAGTGTCACAATAACACAACCAGAATCGGCACCTGCACCTGGTCCTGACAATCAAACATCGGCAGCTGGGAGTACAGTGTCACTTTCTGATACAACTGCTGTTGACAAGACAGTGGATGAGAAAACGACCACATCTGACACGACTATAAAAGAGACAACGGCAGCTGATGTGACTGTTGAGACAAAGGTAACAGCTGAGGAGACCTCAAATGCTGACACAGCCGTAAAGGAGACCACGACCAGTCCTGACGCGACAGTAAAGGAGACCACGACCACAGCCGATACGACAGTTAAGGAGACCACAACCACAGCTGATACGACAGTAAAGGAGACAACTAGTATACCATATTATGACGATGAACATCAGGGTCATGGTAGACCCTCCGGAAACACCTTCTACAGAACTTATTACAATCCCACAATCTACAACCATCGATCCTCCAATGGTGTATGATTATTAATAATACACCAGCCGCCCCACATGTTGAACATACTAATATCAATTGTTCGTTTCAATAACCTCAGCCGAAGGCAAAATTGATAAACCCCCTTTTGATCAGTATTGTTGAAAGTGTGTTTGTTTACAAGATGTAATATGCATGTCTGCATTGTCACCATGAATGGGAGAGGGGTAGCTTAGTGGCTGCAATAACTTTTCAAGCCTTGAAGAGCCCAGAGAAACCCGACATTTCAACCATACCGTGTACATATAGAAATTGGAAGAGATATAACAAACTAACATAATTTTAATTACGACCATTTACTGACAACGGAATTTGACTATTCCACTTATGTGTATACGCGTATCCGTAAAAACGTTTAATACACATTGTCAAATATTTCTTGTTTTGGTAACATTGAAACAATCCAGGTATCGCATGAATGGCCATCCCTATCTGAAATACTTTTTTCATGTCTTCCAATTTGGTTTCATGGTAAAGGCTGTCATTTCTTTCAAAACATATTTCTGGAACAGGAATTATGAATACCATAACTGCATGCTCTAACAGTCACGAGTACACCTATACAATCAACGGTATCATTCGATAAGTCTATGAGGTTTGTGCTTAATCGTGCGTTTGACAAAAGTGGTTTAACAATAATACCTGACCACTGCCCTGACCATGCGATATCCTGCGATTTAACTGAAATACTGCTAAAATGACTTCAACCAACATCGATTGCTTTGCTCAGTCGCTTTCTCTTATTAAAATCCAATCGTTTTTGGTTACATTGAAACGTAATGTTGTCTATTTTTATATTAAAATTGTTCCTTGCTGAATTCGCTAGTTTTCTGTTCATCTGTGACTAGATTCAGTGTAGGTACTAACGAAGACAAGACGGTTCGGTGTAAGCCTCTATGTGTTTGTGTCTTATAAACAGAGTGAGTGAGTTAAGATTTAACGTCACATCGGCAATATTTCAGCCATATCGTGACGAAAACATATTTGACATTGAAATGAAACATGTGTATATTATATAAACATGTCGTCAAAGGACAGTAAAACAACTAGAATATCACAATAAGAGTTAAAACTAGCTTGGAAAGTGAAAACTCATAGCACTATTTGGACAATACAATATAAAAACAGGCGATAGATCGCCAACATCTGAAAGTAGATCACCATACTAGGGACTCCTATAAACAGACACATTAAAACACATGTATAGGGAATAAATCACAGATTTAGGATAACTATACACATACACACACACACACACACACATACACAAACACACACACAAATACACATGCATAAACCTAACATATATACACAATGTATGACACATACTATTTACATCACACAAGGGATAATTCCTGTATTTATCCTTAGAAAGCTTACACAATGAAATTATAATGGAATAATTACACTGCCACTATCACAAGATAGATGTGCTAAGCATCTGAGAATGACTCCATGATAAGTGAAATGCTGTATAAGTACAGTCAACTACGTTTGTAACGAGCAGGCGGATATAACGAAATGTTTTGGTCACGGTCACTTTCTGTATATTTTAGTCGAATATTGAACTACGAATATTTCGAACTGAAAATCATAGTCCCTTGACTTCGTTATAAGCGTAGTTTACTTTTAATCCGAATTCTACCATGACTACGTGAATTTGATTGGACAATCAATAAAATGAGATACTTTCATACTTTCATATTGGCACTGCCGCTCTCCTTTCGCTTGACCACCAACATGGCTGATATCAACGCAACAGACGTGATGGAATTGTTGATAATATAATAATAAAACTCGAAAAATACAATTTATTGTATTTATTTCCGAATCTATATGGGAACCTCACTGTGATGTTTAGAGACAATCAATTCGGTCTAACATTCATCTAATTTTCAAACCCAGTACGTTTATCTCCTATATCTTGCGGCATCTAGACAAAGGAAAACCCAACAAGTAGCACCTGAAACCCAGTTTACGTTACAGTTAGCATACTGTTTACATGTCACAACATGAGACCGCATGCCCCAAAGTCAACATCAGTTACTATTACATCGACTATGATACCTATCACAGATCGAATGTCTCCTTGTCTCAGCATCATTGGGATTGGTTTGACAATTAAACATGTTCAACAAAAATTAAAATGGATTAAATGGATAGTGAGTGAGTGAGTTTAGTTTTACGCCGCACTCAGCAATACCCCAGCTATACGGCGGCGGTCTGTAAATAATCGAGTCTGGACCAGACAATCCAGTGATCAACAGCATGAGCATCGATCTGCGCAATTGGGAACCGATGACATGTTTCAACCAAGTCAGCGAAACTGACCACCCGATCCCGTTAGTCGCCTCTTACGACAAGCATCGTCGCCTTTTATGGCAAGCACATGGGTTGCTGAAGACCTATTCTACCCGGGATCTACACGGGTTGATTACATGGATAGACTATTATTAGTCTAAAATAGGGATAAAGGCATTTCACTAAACCATACTCCAAGTATTTATTGATGTGAAACAACAGGCTTGCCGACTTGGTTGACACGTGTCATCGTATCCCAATAGCGTAGATAGATGCTCATGATGTCAGTCAATGGATTTTCTTGTCCAGACTGGATTATTCACTGACTGCCACATGTAACCGGAATACTGCTCACTCCAGCGTAAAATAACAAACAAACAAAACCGTTACTTTCCATGGAAAGTATGATCAATAGAGCTGTCAGATCACTCTTTCAACTTCATGAATTAGGCTGCAAGTCGGCCTCCCTGTCTGGGGAAGACCATTGAATATTATCAATAAAAATTAAGACGATAGCAATTCGTAATGGCGTTCCAAAGCATTTCCAACAATGGATACAATGTGTATTTCTTGTGTCCCCCGTCGTGGTCTTGTTGAAATTTTGCCAAAGCCGATCCAAAGCTTATTCACCAACTCAGGTCCGTGACAATGTGACAAGGAGTAATGTTCTAAGGGAAGTAACTCCCGCTAACAAACAGGATCATAACAGGACACACACGTACGAATTCTGTTTTAAACTTTATGCCGATTTGTTGCAAGGATAGATATAATAAGACGCGGAGGCTTTATGAAAGTTATGTAAACTGTCAATATGCCACAACAGTTAAATTTGTAATCACTGAGTTGGAACGAATCGTTTTGCACCAAGTCTTGTCCTGTGAACAATATGTTTTAGAAATGAAACTGGTTGGTGCAAATATAGAACAAGCAAACGAGCATAAACATACTGATAATTATCATTCCTGTTAATAAATGTCTAATTTCCCACTGCGTTATACAACATTCATTCATTCCATACTATAGTCTGGCAGAAAACTTTTCGTGACGGTGTTTAGTCACTCTACTCAACAACTACATGTACAATCGTTTTCTAATTTGGCATGATGCATTATAATTGTTCTACCATTAATTTGATATGGCATTGTTTGTTGTCGCATACTTTTGCGTTAGTGAAACAAATGTGGACAACTTAAAGCGCAATAATATTCCAATTATGTACTGCCAAAAAATATTTTACAGTAGTGAGCTGAATAGTCTTAAGAATTACGAGTTGGTACGTGTGGCATATTTGGCTGTGCTCTAAGAGAGACATGGCAGTGTTTGTTGTCGCATACTTTTGCGTTAGTGAAACAAATGTGGACAACTTAAAGCTCAATAATATTCCAATTATGTACTGCCAAAAAATATTTTACAGTAGTGAGCTGAATAGTCTTAAGAATTACGAGTTGGTACGTGTGGCATATTTGGCTGTGCTCTAAGAGAGACATCCTCGATAATCTCCAGGGTATACGTTACGATAACTCTCCACTATACCCTGGATGCATCCACGGCTTAGGGCGATGATTTTATTACCTCATTTGGCTGGCTCCGCATTCTCACAGTAGCCAATCAGCTAAGCCGCCGTTACAACGGAGCTTGCCAGTGTCAACAAGGATAGCGGTCGCAGTCGCGAAGTTTTGTTTAGCAGTGCCACTCAGATTTTTGGGGAAATAATAAAGACAAATTGACAGATCTGAAACTTTAAAAAATATATGAAAGAACTCCTTCTACTTCATTCAGAGTGCCTCTGCATCAATTGTGCTGACAAGTTGTAACGGTTAGATAATTTAAGAAGCGAAAGTGAGTTGTGATTGGTATGCTCAACTTCCCAGCGTAGGCACCTGATTGGATAAAAAGCCAGCCAATTGAGGTAATAAAATCATCGCCATAAGCCGTGGATGCATCCAGGGTATAGCGGAGAGTGATCGTAACGTATACGCTGGAGATTATCGAGGATGTAAGAGAGATCAAGTGCTATTCTATTGGGACAGCTAGGGACACTTGAGAGGACAAAGAGGCACCTCATCGCCCTTTGTTCACCACTGAACCTTTTAATCCCTCGAAACAAGCACCTCACAAGATCTGCCAACACCGCAGACAAGACGTAACTGATACTAGTAGCAAAAGCGAGTGCAGCTTAATAAGGCGTGTTAGCTTGCGTAATACTGCTTTCTTTGTCAGGCTCTTTTGGTGATAAGAATAATGAGTTCACGTGGATATATATATATATATATATATGTCTGCGGATCTAAGTCGACCATATCAGATTAATGTCTATTAATATATCGCTCATCTCCTACGTATATACGATATATTAAGTACTACGTAGGGGATAATTTGTCCTGCGTAGGAGAACATATGTCTAACGTAGGAGATATTAAGTCCTACGTAATAGATAGTGAAACCAAACATTTTTTTCACCGTGGCCCTACTACGCTTCCGTAGTACTAAACCCTAACTTGAAACTCTACATATTACTGTAAGAGACAGTTATCATGAGCATAGAACCGTTCATAGAGAACCGTTCTCTGTCAAGTTTGTACAGGAGGTGGTGCGCGTGTAAACGTATGAAGTAATATCCGTTACATGTGCAACACGAATGGCGTTATGAATTAGCTTCACAATATCATCTGCGACTGAACATCTTCGATATTCACTGCGCGATCAAAGGTAACAAGAGTTTTTAAAACTCCCAGCGTTGTTGAGTGAGCGACTCAACATGGATTTATGCAAACACCATGCAGGGCATTGATTAGATTCATGTTCCCAAAGGAAAGACCAGCACGAACAAACACAGGCGGTCACTGCACGCTCTCGCTTTATGAGATATACGACGACAGATGGTTGTTGTCACAACATGTACTCAGTGAATGTTCAATAGCAAAAAACAGTCAGTAGTTTGCAAACTAAATTAAAAAAGCAAGGTTTCTTTTTATCCACTATTATGTATCATTTAGCATGTGTTAAGTTGTAGAAACGCTACACTTCAAAGAGTAAATAAGCACAAGAACTTCCATTTGTTTTCCGTTGTCAGATCACATAATGCCAATGTCATCTCTGGGCGCGGGACGTGGATTGACTGAAAAGCAAATCAGCTCGGGATACTTTCTGTGTTTCAAAGACAGCTATTTAACATTAATGGCTGGTGTAAATCACATAGTGCCAATGTCATCTCTGGGCGTGGGACGTGAAGTGACTGAAAAGCAAATCAGCTCGGAATAGAAGCTGTGTTTCAAAGACAGGTATTTAACGTGAAAGACTAGTGTAAATTTTGCAGTAATGACTTTTTAATAACGATCGAAATGGGTTGACCAATATGAATAATCTCTCCATATATGCCTATGAGTATGAAGTCAAGTACATGTAATGCCTTGCAAATGGTATTATTGATAAATATAACTTGACAAACGTTCAGCCATTATTTGGGCTGTGGGGTAGCCAAGTGGCTAAAGCGTTCACTCGTCACGCCGAAGACCCGGGTTCGATTCCCCACATGGGTACTATGTGTGAAGCCCATTTTAGGTGTCCCCCGCCGTGATATTGCCGGAATATTGCTAAAAGCGGGTTAAACTAAACTCATCCACTCACTTCATTATAACCGACACTGTCCATGTATTTCTAGACTAATGCTTAGTTCCTCAATACATATAATTGTGACAGTAACAAACAAGCCCATTTAAATTGAAAAGGAGCCCCAGGGAGACCAGAGATTACCTGAGGAAATCTAGACTTGCTTTATTTAGGGCTTTAGCACTGCAGAGAGAGCTTGGCAGTAGGGAAAATAATGTGGTTCAGGGACTGTGAGACAGACTCATGTATTTCATGCAGCCCCGACTATTTTGCCGTCGCCCATGTCCGTGTATGAACCATACAGAGACACATACAAATTGCATGTTACAATAACGTCAGTAAAAGCTGATATCATCTAAATGCGTTTTCATGCAAGATTAAAGAGTTACAATGCCTTTAAGGAGATATGCAAATAAACGATAAGAAGGAATCTCGTAGCATGCTGTTACTCTGTAATCAACGAGTGAGTGAGTGAGTGAGTGAGTGAGTGTGGTTTGCGCCGCTTTTTGTCATATTCCAGCAATATCTCGGGGGTGGCCTCACACATTATGCAAATATGGGAAATTGAACCCGGATCCACGAGCGAACGCTTTAACCACTAGCTAAGCAAACCGACCCTCCATGATCAACGAGGACACGTGACCAGAACATAATTTGTTAAACATCAAGCACATTCCTATGGTTGACACGCACCGCCAGATGTTAACGGTGAACGCGCTGATAATGTTGTGAAGCACGTTCACGTGAGTGTGTGGGATGCACGAGCAGTGTGTCCGTGATCTACATGCTATGTAACGGGTCTGTCTACTACAGCCAGACAACACGTACTTACAATAGATCGTCCATACAGGTAAACTGTGAGATTCCTCCGATGATAACGAGTTCCAGTGTACCAACTTGATTTTTATGCATACTATGATTTTGCTTGCTTGGTTCCTCATTTCATTAAATTGCACATACGAATACACATTTGTTTGCATCTCTAATACAAGTGGACGTTGCTTTGCATAGCATTGACTACATGCATAATACGTTGTGTGGTATATGTGCAACATATACAGTATTGCAGTATACATATTACAGTAAGGGCTGGACAGAAGGGGAAATAACATCGGTCTGTGACTGTGATACAGACTGGGACAAGGTATGGAAAACCAACAATTTGGACAACAGACCATTGTTTGGGTCTTTCAATTGTTAATATGATTCAAATGCTTAACCTAACTTTCGATATCCTTCGAATGTACATTTGGTTGAAACTGGAAAATATACATTTATCCCGAGACAAGAACGAATGTTTACATATAATTCAAAAGTATGACAGCACGAGTGTCCATTTTGTCTTTTGTCTTCTACCCGTCCCTACTAGACGAACAACTGGTCTCTGAAATGAACATATTTTACAGGAAAAAAGTTCATAGTAAAAAAAGAGAAATATAATAAAAAGGAGCCCTGAGACATTCTCCTGAAGCTGTGGCAATATAGACTTGCCACATTTTCTAGACTTGCGTGGACTTGGATATATTTGCTTCAGGGTCTGCATGACAGACTACGTCCCTACATACGCTCAATCACAAGTGTCTCCAGGTCACGGAGAATCATTGGTGTAGGGGCTCGTATTGCAATTCTCGTGCGTTTGCATGTGTTGTTGACGCGGCATGGACGCCTTGTAACATCACTATTTGATTATGATTCACAAACACATGCTCATGATATGGTCGGAATCATGCCACGGATTAGCAGATATTTGTCATGAAAACAGGTTTTTATGTAGGTGGCTTTAAACTTGCGTTTACAAAGGCCAATAGATTCGATCACAATACTTTTCGTTTTACAACTTCTTTTCTCTTAACATGCTGACCACAAAACTGATTTAAATTCTAATCGCTGATTAAAGAGTAAGACAATAAATAGTATGCCAAATTATCGTTACCATGACAACTTATTGTCGTTGCTTCAACGCTATCACTAATCACTGGGTATGTATACCATTATATGTGTGATGGAGGAGATCTTGCGTCGCTAGTTTTCTCAATAATCTGAATACATGTATGTAGCGTGAAACCGGCAGATACCAATAGAAGAAAGTGTTTACCCTACCTGTAACAACGATGTCCCTTGTATATAGAAGGGATATAATATGGGGATGAATGGCATGTACTTTTATCTTGGCCCGTTTATGAAGATAAATACTGCGATCTTTCACAATAATATCTCTGGATATCAGATTGAGGGTACTTTTTAAACATAACTGGTATTTCAATTATTGTATTTATACAGCAACATTCTTCAAACGTTCTCCACATACGTCCGTCAGATACATCGCGCACTACCCCTTTCACTTTTGATCTCTCAAACGACTGTTACAAGTTCGGAGAATCCTGGTCAAAGGTGAAACGTCTTAAGACTAGTGAGTGAGTGGTTAATATTTATCATCACATCGGCAATATTTCAGCCATATCGTGACGAGAACATTTTATGAGTGAGTGAGTGAGTTATGATTTAACGTCACATCGGCAATATTTCAGCCATATCGTGACGAGAATACTTGACATTGAAATAGAATATAGAGAGAGATTATAAAATCTGCCGACAAAGGAGAGTAAAGCAACTAAGAATATCACAGATATATATGTAAAACTAGTAATTGAATCTAAAACATTTTAACTATAGGGGACAACACAATATAAAAATGGGCTATAGATCGCCAACAACTGAAGGTAGATCACCATACTAGGAGCCATGGGGACTTACATTACTTTTGCTACCCGCATGGACCCTAGTTGGATTTACACCATCCCTTCAGCCGTTGGCGATTATAAGAAATGTTAGCCAAAATTAAAATAACAAGAATACTACGTTTAAAAATCCTGGTAAGTTAAATTGACTTTCAAAGTTTTGGGACTTACGTACCCTCTCAGGGGGACAATAATTTTACGATACTTCAACCCCCCTTGAGGCGTCTTAAGACTATACCCTACTATTCTGTAACATGCACGTTGTACCTAAAGTGGGTAGAGCTTCCGTTCGGGGGAAGATCAGAAGGACAGCGATACACTTGTCTCCAATGTTGTAGAAGACACTCCACTTACTTAGGAAAACAATAACCCTATGAGATATTGCATTCATGTCGGATTCAATGTTTTCGACCCCTATCAGATGTGAACTTGTACATGCAAGGTCTGAGTCTATGTCAGACTACAGGTCTACGAGTTGTTTAGCAGCACTGGGGCGTAATAGTCATATAGGCCTGCTCCAAAGAACGGAATATATATCTTTTGAGAAGGACTTCTCCGACGGGTAAAGGTACAGCAATGCAACATCACGAAAAATATTGTTTTTTCATTATTTTTCATTTCATGTCTCACAGAATATATAATTTGATGGGCGAGAGTTTTTAATATCGTTCTAACTTAGTCGAATTAAGTCAAAATGAGCTGAAATTTGCGTCATGATGCTTATAAACATACACTCATTCATTTACAACCTCCAAAACATGAATTCTGAGCAAACTTAAACATTCTCGCCCAAGGCCCATGAGCGAGTTTAAATCTAAAGTTTTCCAGTCAGTATGAATATACACCGTCTACCACTCTAAACCCATAGTGAGTTGTTGACAATAGAGCGTACACAGTTCAACCCAAATCGTAGGTCTACAATCGAACCAACTTGAAAGGCGTTAAGCGTGGTCTCGACGTACATTCCGGAGGTCATATATCTGACAGAGCTTTAAACGCTGTGAATAGTTTTCCTTTATCCATACGTATTTCACATACAACATGCTGTATATTTCCTCACAGTCGTTCCTAGTTAGATATATGTATAAAATAGCATCGGAATGGTGATCTATCCGTTGGTCGGGAATAAAAATACCTTCATCACAAGGAATGTCTGGGCTTTTTAATAAAAAAAGATATCGTATATTCAAGCTCTATGACAATGGGTTTCACATTGACAAGTCTGACCCAAGACAAGTAAATGATTTATATAATGAACATCGATCTTTACAAGTGGGTTACGATGGCATGCATCAAGCATTCTACCATGCTTGGTAATCTTGCAGAAGACAAAATCTGATCTCAACTGGCACCACGATAGAGTGAGTGAGTTAAAATTTAACGTCACATCGGCAATGTTGCAGCCATATCGTGACGAGGATTTTTAATAATAAATAAAGTTGTAATAACTACAGTCAAATTATAAAACCCTGTCAACGAATGACAGGAAAATAACTAGAGGATCACAGATATAGATATAAAACTAGAATGAAAGCTAAACACTTTTAACTATAGAAGACAATACACTATTAAAACAGGCTATATATTGCAAACAACTGAAGGTAGATCACAATACCAGGGACCATGCGGACTTACAGAACATTTGCTTCCTGCATGGACCCTAGCTGGGTTTACACCATCCCTTCAGCCACTGGCGATTGTAGGGAAAGTTTAGCCGAATTTTAATAGAACAAAAATACTACGTTTAAAAATCCGGTACGCTTAAATTTCACTTTGAAAGTTTTGGGACTTACGTACCTCTCAGGAGGACAATAAATTTACGATACTTTAACCCCCTTTGAGGGTACAGCCACTAACAATAGCAGTTGCTAATTCATGCTACCATGTTTAAAATATCATTTATCTATTTACCAAAAAATAGTATTCAAAATGTATCTAATAATTCTATTTCCTTTAAAAAATCCATTATTAAATGATAATTAACATTATAAAAAAGATCCTTCAATGTTTTGACATTGCAATATTTATCCCTTGTGATGGAAAATTAAAATGTATGCAGGACATGCCTGACCGTGGGTCTTTCATCACAAGGGATGCTAACCGGAGGATCCTCACCCTTAAGCAAATATTCATGGGTATATCTTGTTGGGCCAATACGACATCAATGACAGCACCTCACAATGACAGTGATTTTCGATTGCCTTCGTCATTGATACAAATCTGATGCAGAAGAAGTGGGGCACCCAAGTAGGTATAAATATATTACATGAAATAAAACCTTATATTGGTTACACCTACTTGGGTTGTCAGTCCAGATTTGAAGAGGTCAGCATAAGTCATCAAGCGACTGCGTTTTGCGAGAGTGAAAACCTGTCTCAGGCATAATTCCAAGGCTTGCTAAATACGAGTTTTATTTCAAACATGAGTGCTAACCTCCTGATCACATATTGTTATTTTTAAATCTTTTTTAGTATTTCTCACAAACCAAACATTGCCCAATTTCCTGGAACATGTGCACTGACAAAGTACCTCACAATGACAGTCATTTTCGATTGCCTTGTCCTTCCTCTTTTGTTATACATCCTGTTATCAGTTATACTGTTTGGTAGTGAAATCCAGCAAAGCCTCTCAAGAAAAAAGTAAATATTACAACATCTAAATATGAGCAACACTGACTGAATCATGTTTTCAAAGTCTGTGCTAACCAACAAACACGATTATCGTTATGTCATATCCTTGTTTGCTTTATCCGGGTGTCGTTGGTGACTACCACGATCACGTCGATGTAGGTTGCATTCGTAGTGCGTGTGTGTTGCAATCTATTTATGTTCTTTTCATTTGAGCGTTCCCTGTTTGGGTGTCCACAAAGGAATCACTTAAACAGGTGTTACAGTTGCATTGTGAGGTGATCTACTCATGTCAGTCTTGCATGATAGCTCTCGACGGCGACAGGACACCAGTATGAACATACTTTGTTTCGTTGGGATCTGTGTTTTGTTATATGGACCGCTGATCTCAGGTGAGAGTGACATTTATATTCGTTCTGACATATATTTTATATGTAAGCTGACAACTTGTCAAAAAACGTATAAACAGGTGGTGCATGTCACAACACTAAATGATTTTATTCTTTAGGCCAAACTACATTGCCTTGTCAATCGCATTACTATAGGATCTAAATTTAGCATTACAAACTACGCGTACGATCAGCACAGGTGACAGAAGTTTTAAATGGCAGACAGACAAGGCACAGATCTTTTCTATTCGAGTCTGTCCCCGGGAAATGTATTGTATGCGGCAATCTCCTTCGTTCAATAGCGCATTTGTAAACTAGAAATTGACGGAACGGCATGTCGCCTATCTAAACAAGATGGCGGACATGATATTGCGTAATGTTAACGTACAGGGCTGATTGTGCTGGGGTCGGTGAAGATGCATAATGATGGGAAATGCATAACTATGTGTGTGTTTAATTATACCAGAAGCCATCTTCTGTCCACGTGCAGCTGATATGTTTCCCTGGAGAGTGAGTGAGTGAGTGAGTTAATATTTAACGTCACCTCGGCAATATTTCAGCCATATCGTGACGAGAACATTTGACAGTAAGAAATAGAATATATATATAGATATTATAAAAACCTGCCGACGAAGGACAGTAAAAATACTAGATAATCACAGATATGAAAATATAAAACTAGCAAACAAAGCTAAAATATTCCTATGAAAGAAGACAATACAATGTAAAAATGGGCTATAGATCGCCAACACCAGAAGGTAGATCACCAAACTAGGGACCATGGGGACTTACAGTACCTTGGCTACCTGCATGGACCCTAATTGGATTTACACCATCCCTTCAGCTGCTGGCGATTGTAAGGAATGTTAGCTACAATTAAAATTACAAGAATGCTACGATTAAAACCTGGTACTCTTAAATTGACTATGAATGTTTTGGGACTTACGTACCCCCTCAGGAGGACAATAATTTTACGCTACGTCAACCCCCTTTGAGGGTACAGCCACTAACAATCTCAGTTACTAATTTAAACTACCAATAATAAAATATTTAACTATTTACAAATCAGTCAACAAATCTAATTTTTAAAAATGCAATAATTAAATGAGGACTGACATTATTAAAAAGATCCTTCAGAGTTTTGGATGTGAAATAGATATCCCTTGAGATGGAATATTCAATGCAGTCAAGCAAGACATGCTTGACTGTGATCCTTTCATCACAAGGGATACAAAACGGAGGATCTTCGCCTTTCAATAAATATTCATGAGTATATCTGGTATGGCCAATGCGACATCGTCGCATAATGACCTCCTCAAATCTGGACTGACAACCCAAGTAGGTGTAACCAATGTAGGGTTTTATTGCATGTAATTTATTAATACCTACTTGGGTGTCCCACTTCTTTTGCATCAGATCACGGATGTAAGATCTAATGCAAGCTTTATAATCAGAGTATGGGAGCAGAAGTGGTGTCACAGATTTGTTGAGGGCTGCCTTAGCAGCAATATCAGCCATCATGTTCCCAGAAATGCCAACGTGGCTGGGTAAGCAACAAAAGACGATGTCGCATTGGCCAGTAGCAAGCTCATTATACAATTCAATAATTTCTAATAAAAGTGGATGTTTGCAAGAAAGATTTTTAATAGCCTGAAGACACGAAAGAGAATCTGAAAAGATGATATATTGTTTATATTTACGGTGTTTATTAATATATTTAAGAGCTGTTAGTATTGCGTTTGCTTCTGCTGTGAAAATTGAACTGTCATTGGGTAGTCTGGAAGATATTGTTTTGGACCCAATGACAGTGGCACAAGCAACCGCGCCACCATCCTTGGATCCATCTGTATATAAGGATTTATAGGTATTATATTTATTTTTTAATTGACTAAATTCTTGTTTATACTGTAAATCATTAGTTTCGGATTTTTAAATGTGGTTAATGTTAAGTCAACGTCTGGCCTCACCAATTGCCAAGGAGGAGAAGAAAGAAGACGAAAAGGAGATATATTCTCCAGCTTAATGCCGGCAGCAGAAAGGAATGGTTTAATTCTGTGCCCCAGAGGCGGAACAAGTGAAGGCTTTTTGTTATATAAATCCTCATAAAGAGGAGTGAAGATGCAGTGAAACGCAGGATTAGACTCGTTAGAATATAGCTTCGTAATATACTGTAATGACAATTTTATACGGCGTTGGGTAAGAGAAGGCTCATCTGCCTCGACGTAGAGACTGTCAACAGGAGATGTTCTGAAGGACCCAAGACAAAGTCTCAGACCTTGATGGTGGACTGAATCTAAGAGTTTTAGGTTGCTTTTGCAGGCTCCACCATAAACGATGGAGCCATAATCAAGCTTCGAGCGGACAAGTGATCTGTAAAGGTGTAGGAGCGTTGCTTGATCCCCTCCCCACCTTGAATTAGACACGACTTTCAATAAATCAAGTGCCTTCAGGCATTTAGTTTTGAGAGATTTGATATGCGGAAGAAAAGTTAAATGGGAGTCGAAAATGAGACCTAAGAACTTGGCCTCTTTTACAACCTTGATGGGAGTGCCATTTAAAAACAGTTCTGGGTCTTTATGTGGTTTATATTTACGGCAGAAGTGTATGCAATTAGTTTTAGATTTAGAAAATTTAAAGCCGTTTTCAAGACACCATTTATGTATTTTATTTAAACACAACTGTAGTTGCCGTTCAATAGTATGCATATTCTTACCGCGACAAGAAATATTAAAATCATCCACAAAAAGTGATCCATCAATGGAATCGTTTAAAACCTTGGATAAACTGTTTATCTTAATGCTAAACAATGTGACAGACAAAATACTGCCTTGCGGGACACCCTGATCCTGATTGTAATGGTCAGACAGGGTTGAACCCACTCGGACTTGGAATTGCCTGTTATTTAAAAAGTTGGATATAAAGTGAGGCAAACGGCCTCGTAATCCAAAGTCATGTAAATCTTTTAAAATCCCATGTTTCCATGTTGTGTCGTATGCTTTTTCTAAATCGAAAAAGATCGACACTGCATGTTGTTTATTAAATATGGCATTTTTCACAAAAGATTCTAAGCGCACCAAATGATCGATGGTACTACGGTTTTTACGGAACCCACATTGTATATTAGTTATAAGGTTATTGGTTTCCAAGTACCAAACAAGTCGATTATTTATCATGCGTTCCATGGTCTTGCAAACACAGCTAGTTAATGAAATTGGCCTATAATTGGAAGGATCAGTATGATCACGTCCAGGTTTAGGGATGGGCACAATTATAGCATCGCGCCACGACGAAGGAAATTGTCCAGATGTCCAAATGACATCAAAATAGATAAGAGCGTCTCTAAACATGATTCAGGTAAGTGTTTCAGGAGTTGATAATGTATACCATCGGCTCCCTGAAGCAGTATCGTGAGCTTGGTCTAGAGCAGTATGAAGCTCATGTATCGAAAAGGTTTCATTGTAGTCTTCCCCATTGTCTGAATTGAAATTAATAGATTTCTTTTCCTGCTGTCTTTGATATTTCTGGAATTCAGGTACATAGTTTGATGAAGAAGAATGTTTGGCCAAAGTTTCTCCAAGTTTATTTGCTATGTCAGATTTATCAGTTAATAATTCATCTCCATTTTTTAGATGCTTAATGCTAGATTTAGAGCCCTTACCTTTTATTTTCTGAATCATGTTCCAAACCTTTGATATTGGCGTGCGCGAATTGATGTTTGAGACATAGTTTCGCCAAGATTGGCGTTTATTTTGTTTATAAGTACGCCGTGCTTTGGCGTTTAAAATTCTAAATTTGTTTAAATTGTGGACCATAGGATGGCGACGGAAATAATGTTCAGCTTTCTTCCGTGCCTTGCGAGCTTGTTTGCATTCAGCGTTAAACCATGGTTTACGTACATGAGGAATTGCAGAGGATTTGGGGATACACTTGTCAGCTATGTGTCTGAGCTCATCTGAAAAACATTTGATGGCATCAGGAAGATCATGAAAAAGTTCAGGTTTGAGTATGTCAGCACAGAAAGTTTCATATAAAGGCCAGTTAGCCTTCTTAAAGTTCCATCTTGATGATGGAGGAACATCAGATGGATTCACTGGTTTGAGAATTGTTGGGAAATGGTCACTTCCACACAGGTCGTCGTGGACTGACCACTCGAATTCACTCAATAAGTCTGAGGTAGTAATCGATAAATCAAGAGCTGAATAAGTTCCTGTGCCAGGATGTAGATATGTGCTAGAACCGTCATTATATATGCATAAATCATTGTCTGAACAAAAGTCTTCTAATAGTTTACCTTTAGCATTAGTTGTTGTACCACCCCAGAGCGGGTTGTGGCCATTTAAATCTCCCATAATGATACAAGGTTTTGGGAGTTGGTCATATAAATTTTGAAGATCAGTCTTCTGAATGACTGAAGATGGTGAGATATACAAAGAACATAATGTGATTGCAACGTGTAAAGTGAGTCGCACTGCAACTGCTTGAAGATTAGAAGTAAGTGTAATAGGGCTATGGATAACATTCTGTTTGACTAGGATTGAAGAACCTCCAGTGGCCCTGTCACCCGGAGGTGAGAAAGAATGATAAGCATTGAAATAACGTAGGTCAAAAGGATCTGTCTGCTTTAAATAAGTCTCCTGCAAACAGAATGCTGACGGCATACAATCCTGGACTAATAACAGTAATTCATTATAATTATGCCGTAGTCCTCTGCAATTCCACTGTACGATGTTGTTCGAATCAACTATCTTTTCGGGGGATTTATTGGGATCTACCCGCACTGTTTTGGAGGGCGACAAGCTTTGTGCCCTAGAATGGACATTTTCGGACACGTCCATGTCCTCAAGTGATCCATATTTGTTGTAAAGGTTAATTTTATTTTCAGACCCTTTTGGAGTTCTGCCACTTTGTTTTTTCGAATAATCAGGCTTAGGTTTATTCTTCCCTTTATTAATGTGATGTACATGAGCTTGCGATGGAGACCTTGTGGTAGACTGAGATGATGTACCATGATCATGATCTGGCTCTGGTTGACTGTCGGACCTGTCAGGAAGTGATCCTACTGTTTGAATTGATACTGCAGTGGAGAAAATCTGTGGAGAAGTGGTGTTCACCCAAGTCAAATTTCTTTGGCAGCTTGAAGATGATGTAGTTACTTTAAGTGTTGCCTCAGATGGAGTCCTGGTTTTGGAGGCATACGTTTCTTTTAATTCAGATCTTTGGACAAGCTGTTTGGCTTCGGCAAAACTAATATTTTGAGTGAATTTGATCTTATTGATCTCCATCTGTAGCTTCCAAATTGGGCAGTCTTTAGAGAAAGAGGAATGGTCTCCAGAACAATTTGTGCATTTCTTATAATTACTTGCACAATCTTCTGTCGTGTGTGTCTTCTCACCACAGTGAGCACACACAACAGACAATGTGCAAGAATTTACACCATGGCCGAATTTCTGGCACTTGAAACATCTCAGTGGATTCGGAATGTACGTATCCACTTTGATTTGACAGTAACCAGCCTTTATGGAAATAGGAGCAGTTGGAGTGGAGAATGAAAACAAATAGGTGTTCGTTTGTTGGATCTCATTGTTTTTTCGGACAGTGAAACGTTTCACGTAGAGCACACCTTGTTCCTTCATCTCTGATGCAATGTCAATTTCTAGCATATCAGCAAACAGTCGGTCTCGGTCTCTCACAATACCCTTGCTGGTGTTAAGCGTTCGGTGAGCCGAGACTGATACGGGAATGCCGACAAAAGATTTAGTTGACAGAAGGTTGTTTGCCTGATGTCTCTTACTGCATTCAACAAGTAGAGAACCTGTCCGTAAACGTTTGACCTGTTTTACATCACCTGCAATTCCTTGTATGCCTTTGAAACAGCAAAAGGGTTCAGTTTTAAAGGAGTCTTGTCAACAGTCTCAAGCACTAGAAAACGTGGCCAGTATTCAATAGAAGTGGACGGTCGTTGGTCATTAACCTCAGGATCTGTGTCAAGAGGACGTTTCTTTTTTGGTAATAGGGGTTTCGGTAGCCATGGTTAGTGTTAAGGGTTCATCATCCGAGCTCCCCACCCACCACGGAGTATCACAAAGGACAATGCTAAAAGCAAGTGGGTCTCCAACTTGCAGCACCAAGAGATACTCGGATGATATACTCAAGCAGAAAAACTAAAATAATAATTTTTCCACCGGATTGGCCCATGAGCCACCGCCTTCTGCGCATAAGACTCTAGGCAAATTACAAAATTGAAGTGACTCATTTTGAATTTAAATATATAATCATGCAGCCAAGACATCTGATAAATTTTGAACAGTTTCCGAAATTTGTGCATCACATTATACATACACAGGGCTTGGCATGACCAGCCGATTGGTTGAACCGGGCCCATCCAACCACCCGTCTAGGTGAAGTCAGGGCCGAAGTGGTGTGTTGGGCAAAGGAACACTGTTCCTGGAACCAGTGCCCTCAACCACCAGAATCCCTTCCTCCACCGACACAGGGGCGCAACCCACGGCAAACGGGTTGGTGGACCAAAATATGCCCCCCGGGTCCACAACGGGGGGTTGAAAGGCGCTTAGCGTGACCCAGCACCCACCACGAGGAGGTGGCCTTTCATGGGTGCCTTCCCTGGAGAGAGTTGCTGAGATTGTCACTGTTTCTCAAAATGCAGACGGCTAATTTTGCACCAAAGAGGAAGTTAAATGTTCTCATGTATGCAGACACCCCTCTAATTCGACTTTTCATCTCCGAATCTTTGACATATTCCATAGCTTCATCCCATACTTCCAACAGCATATCGTAGTTGGCCATAACACTTTCAATCGTGTCTGCTTTCACAGTCCACCTTGTTGGACATAATACACGGATGCCCAAAGAATGTTGAACATTCATATTTCCCTTGATCTTATTGAAATGACCATCACGTCTTGGAGATTCTTTCATCAATTTAGTGATCCTGTGTATGATGTCCAGTGTTTCCCGAAGAAGGTTGCAATTTTTATGGTATCTGAGCATGCAAGATTAAGTGCATGACCATAGCAATGAGTGTACACAGCTCTTGGCTCAATATCCATGCTCACTGAAGCTACTCCTTTTTCTCCCTGCCACATTTGCTGCCATGTCATAACATTGTCCTCTAACTTGAGACAAATTCAGATTCAACCCCCGGAGTACATCATTGATCGCCTCAAATATGGTTTAAATAGCTTCAATGTTTGCAACCTCGTAGAATCCAACAAATGCTTCATGTCCCTCAATGTTCTTATCAATCCATCTGATGCATACTACAAGTTGCTCTATATAAGACACATCGGCACATTCGTCTGCCATTATTGAAACGAAAGTACTTTCTTGAACAGGTTGTATCACCTCTCGCAAGACTGTGTTTGCCATAATATCAAGAAGGAGATTTTGTATCTCAGGCGAACATTTCAACCAATTACTCAGAATAGGATCATCTTTGGCTCTGGGAGCTAGTCCTTGGCGAGCAGGAAACTGTAGACATGACAGGATTTTTAGAAGACATTGTCTGTTTTCCTTTCTAGTTTCCTTAAACTCTGTTGACAGCGAGTCACCAATGTCTTTTGTATGCAGAGGCAATACAATTGCTTCTTGATGACTTTAACCCTTTTCATGTTTCTCAAATTTCTCTGTAGCCTTCTTCCAGTTGTTGTATCCGTCAAAAATGAAAGCTTTCTCTGTGCAAGGCTTAGAGAGTCTATTTTCTTTGATTGCGTTTATGCAAATGAAACAAAATACACTGTCTGAGTGTTCATCATAATGAAGCCACTTCCATTTCTGGAACCACCCAGACTGGCATGTTCTCTTGTGAGTACCAATCTTACTTTTAGGAAATAGTTCCTGTGGTTGATGTGGTTGGTTACCAACATCTGGAATGGGTTTTTTTCGGTTGAATCAACATGCTTTGCACTTTTATATGCGTAACTTTTGATTGATTCCTTTGAGTCTGCACTGACATTGAAATTAGAAACAGATGGTGTACAAGTGTTTTCATTCATTGATTCATTTTCACTATCTTTTCCTTGCTGAGCAGTGGAATGTTTCTTGACACCTCGTTGAAAATAGTCAAAAATGATTTTCTTTGTCATTTCCTCAACATGTTGTTCATCTACTTTACCACTGCTTTTATCTTGTTCTTGCAAGCAGATGCACAAGGGTACAAAATGATTTGGCTGGAAGATAGCACGACGAGGTTCTGTACACATTACAGTTCCAATCAAAACTTACCACATTGCATATTGGACATGAGGGTATGCAGACACAATTTCACAGTACTCCTTCAGCACCTCTCCTTATGCACACATATGCAGAAATGAGCACCATTGCTTGTAACGGCAGTTCTTTTAAAATGCAAATAACATTGCTCTCTCAAAATCCTTTGCTTCATCAAATACTCTCCAACCTTCATCTAAAAGCAACAATTTTACTGTTGCTACGGTCCTGAATGGAGAGGACTACACGGAAAACGGCAGTTACCCAAAAAATATAGGAAAAGGCCCTTATTCGGTCCCAGCCTGAAAACCTGATCGTG
This sequence comes from Haliotis rubra, assembly GCF_003918875.1. Lineage (NCBI taxonomy): Eukaryota > Metazoa > Mollusca > Gastropoda > Lepetellida > Haliotidae > Haliotis > Haliotis rubra. Next base: position 293,076 of record NW_025767038.1, on the reverse strand, counting down.
ACCTTGTCCGTTTGCTTGTCTGCTGTTGGGTTGTTGTTCTTATCACTCAGCAATAATCAAGATAGATGGCGGCAGTCTGTACATAATCGAGTGTGGACAAGACAATTCAAAATCGTGATCAACAATTTTGGGTCCTCTGCATCGAGCTCAGGTCACAAATCAGTTGCAGTTAAGCAACGATGGGCACGGAAAGTCCTTGGATGGGTGACTCCTGAGAGTTACTGTGACTTCAGTCCTGCCCCACACCGAAACACTTGTTACGCATGTGGCCTCACTTTAGGCAATTGTGTACGTTCAAAACTTGACCCTGTTCGCCCAGCAGAAAATGCGTAGCCGGTGGGATAAGTCATGTGACTATAACCTTCTAGCACCTCACAGGCAGCTTGGGTTATCCATATGCTCAAGTTGCCGGTGTGGATTTAGCGCAATATTACTGGATTAATTATTATTATTATGTTTTACAGATTAAAGATAATATGCAGCAGAAAGGGTTCGGGAGAGGATTCCTGCCACAGTCAGGCTGGTAAGGCTCATCATCACCTCAGGGCCCTTGCCCCTTCTACACGCAGCCCGAACGGCGAATGGGACTTCTCCCAGGAAATGCTCCCTAGTCGAACCCACCAACTTTCCAACACTGCAGCCTTCTGCATTACCCAGGGTGTCAGAACGGCTGTGCTCCCGGTGGAGAACCCGGACACTCTCCTGATCTGCGCCAACAGATCAGGAGGTACCGAACCAAGGGCACTTGGGGAGCCTGACGACAGTGTATTTGGGATGCAAGCGAAACATTTAAAAGGCGAGGTCTGCATATTTAGCATGTTTTTCCTGAATCTTTCCAATCACATTGCTGTCAAAAGGGACAGAAAATTCAATGACATGAATGCATTCATTGGCTTTATCAAAAAAGGACAAGATCAGGTTTGTTGGCTGGTATTCTTGTGAGGCTGTATATGGGCCTACTCCACGGAAGTTTGAAAGCATCATTATCCATGACGTTCTGGACATGTTCAGGGTCGTACCATTTATGGACCTCGGAGTCAAAGCCACAGGCATGATGAAGACGGTAGTAAAAGCAACGAACCATGCCATCATGTCTTTTAAGATATGCTGTTTGTGCCAAGGAAGGGCATCCACTGACAAGGTGTTGGACAGTCTCTGTGAATTCATCGTAAAGCCGACATTTCATATTGATATTTTCTTTAAGAATCACATTTAGGTGATTGCGAGTGGGAAATGAATGGTCCTGGACAACAACAAGCTCCTCCACAAATGACCGACCCTGGGCAGACTTGGTGAAGGACTTCACCTGATTTCCTCCCATCGCTGTACCGTCCAGCAGTACATCGCCGTCAACAAAATCAGATTCAGATTCAGATTCTGTCCGACAACCTTGTCATGCTTAAAATAGCTGTGGAATTCCTGGCAGTCATCATGAGTCTTTACATGCATCGCCAGAGGATCATCCGATAAATAAATATGTGTAAAAATACACAATAAACTTATATCATGGAGAGCCTCCACATTAATCAAACCTCGACCTCCAGAACTGATATAACTGATATAAACGATTAAGAGAGGAACGAGAATGGTGGGCTCTGTTATCAGACATAATCCTTCTGGTCTGGCGGTCAAGATTCTGGGTGTCTTCTTTCGTCCAATTTAGCATATTTAGCATGCTTTTCCTGAATCTTTCCAATCACATTATTGTCAAAAGGGACAGAAAATTCAATGACATGAATGCATTCATTGGCTTTATCAAAAAGGACAAGATCAGGTTTGTTGGCTGGTATTCTTGTGAGGCTGTATATGGGCCTATTCCACGGAAGTTTGAAAGCATCATTATCCATGACGTTCTGGACATGTTCAGGGTCGTACCATTTATGGACCTCGGAGTCAAAGCCACAGGCATGATAAAGACGGTAGTAAAAGCTACGAACCATGCCATCATGTCTTTTAAGATATGCTGTTTGTGCCAAGGAAGGGCATCCACTGACAAGGTGTTGGACAGTCTCTGTGAATTCATCGTAAAGCCGACATTTCATATTGATATTTTCTTTAAGAATCACATTTAGGTGATTGCGAGTGGGAAATGAATGGTCCTGGACAACAACAAGCTCCTCCACAAATGACCGACCCTGGGCAGACTTGGTGAAGGACTTCACCTGGTTTCCTTCCATCGCTGTACCGTCCAGGAGTACATCGCCATCAACAAAATCAGATTCAGATTCAGATTCTGTCCGACAACCTTGTCATGCTTAAAATAGCTGTGGAATTCCTGGCAGTCATCATTAGTCTTTACATGCATCGCCAGAGGATCATCCGATAAATAAATATGTGTAAAAATACACAATAAACTTATATCATGGAGAGCCTCCACATTAATCAAACCTCGACCTCCAGAACTGATATAACTGATATAAACGATTAAGAGAGGAACGAGAATGGTGGGCTCTGTTATCAGACATGATCCTTCTGGTCTGGCGGTCAAGATTCTGGGTGTCTTCTTTCGTCCAATTAACTACGCCAAAGGAATATCACAGGACTGGCACAGCAAAAGAATTGGGGGCTTTGACCTTGTTTCGACCATTTAGCTCGAGCTCAAGATTTTCTTTAAGCGAGATTTATACTCAGCCCAAAGCTTGTCTTGAATCTGGGCATTCTGGAGCTTCTCTCGAATTTGCATTCCAAGATAGGTGTAGGCCTGATCGTCCACAAAATATTCAATAATTCCTCCCCGTTGTAACTTGACTGATCCATCGTTAGTTACCTTGCCACGCTTCAAATGATGAGTATTACATTTGTCGAGTCCAAATGTCATGCCAGTATCGTTAGAAAAGGAATCCACTAGGAGAACCTGTTCTGTCAAAATTGGTATCTCCTTTGGCAAGGAGCTCGATGTCATCCATGTAAAGGAGATAAGTAAGCGGTGTTGGGGATCTGTGCTGAGGAGGTCCGGGATGGTAACCCTCCTCGTTATTGGGCAGAAAGCTCAAAGGATTTAAAGACAACCAAATAAAAAGGACTAAAGGAGTCCCAATAGAATATTCCCCTTCTGATTAGAATAGATTTTGAAGTCTGCACCTGCCCTTGCGAGTAAAACTTGACTTGAGTAAATCAAAGAGTCGCCCAGGGAGGTCAATACAATGAAGAGACTTAAGAATTCGTTCATGAAGAGACAGAATCATATGATTTTTTGTAGTCAATCCAGCACATGGAGAGGTTGCTGTGATATGTTTTAGCCTCTTCCAAAATCATTTTCTGTACAAGATGATCATTGTTCCCCAAAATCCCTTCCCGTTATCATTATTATTATCGACATCATGATTGTCAATCTACACAATGGAATACGATGACATGTTCCAAGACCAGTTCTAACCCGGATCTCAACGGATAGATCCCTATAGTTGCTTGAAAGAGATAAAATGCGTTTCTTGTGAAGAGTGTACTTACTTGTGAAACGCATTGAGTGTTTCAACAGATTCATTAATGTCAGGAATATTTTTGTTGTAGAATGTCAAAGAATTCAAATGGCATACCATTGAAAACTGCAGCTCTATTATAAAGACAACATATTGTATCTATAGAGTGGTTATACCTGGATTAAGTTCAACAGGTAGTTCTCCAATGCAAATGTTATAATACAAATTATGCTAAGACAAACCAACGTCAGTTTCATCTGAAAAAGTGCAGTTGTTTTTCCCGAGTTTAACAACAGCTCAAACTAATTGTGCTACTGGTTTTGCTACACGAAGAGAAATATGTCCCGCTAAGTGAGTTGATAGACTTTCATAGTGCAGGGTTATCACGATTCTTTAAGACATTAAGTTCTTACTGATGTGACGATTTTGTAATATAACGGAATGATTTTTGAATACACGATTGCTTTGAAAAGTAAGTCAAGACAATTGAAATTTGTCCAAAGGGCTGGCCTGCTTGTCACTTACTTTGTCAATTCATAGATGAACGTATCTGCAGAGTAGCCTGGCATCAAGCATTTGCGGGATACGTTGCTTCCTCTTATGTCTCACTGTGAAGATGGAGTATTCATTCATGTATGAGGCTGCTTTGGGTTGGCTCAGATGGTCCTCTAAAGTCGTATTAAAGCCAGTGAGGCCTATGTCAACACCAATAACCTTCAAATACATTGAAAGGGTTTCTGTGAAAGATGCTCTTATAAATGACTGTGAGAGAACCTACCTACAGTCTGTGCTGACTGATAACTTACTACACAGGATCAACAATAAAAGAATCCTGGTTTCAGTGTAGTGGTGTTCGTAGTGTATATTTCTGCACACAGAACATCAAAACATATTACAGTTTTTCAATTGTATTTATTTATACGCAAACCGGTTTATCTATTTTAAACTCTTGCCAAAAGCGTATCTGACTTGATCAAGGCGGCCTGAAGAATGAGCTCCGGTTCAGGATGTAATTAAGCTCTTGTGTGTTGTGGTGCAAGCTTGGCGGTTTATGTCATTGTAAGGTAAACAACAACGCAGGGTCGTTTGTTTGACGAAGCGAACGGCAATCCGCACCCTTTATTATCGGCGGCTAAATCATAAGTTATATAAGTCCTTTGACTTGGAGGCAACGCATTATATTCCTACAAAGCAGTATGAAAGCCGACTTATGGCAATAGAATCTTTGATCATTTGTTGACACTATCCCAGCCTCTTACCGTTTTGAAGAAAGATTTCACAAACGTGTCATTTTACATGGATGACGTTTCAAACAGAAGCGACAAAAACCTTTTCCACATTCATGAGAAATGTCTGTTAAACTCAGAGTCGATTGTACAAATTTTAACTATATCATAAGCATGTATTTGTTTCAGCAGCATTACAGCTGTATAATGTCGTTTGTAAACAAATCGAGTCTGAACCATACAATCCAGTGATTACGAATCACCAGTGATGATACCAGGCGTTCGCGAAAAAGTTAGCGTATCCTGCGCCAGCGGTGCCCACCGTCATAAATATATGATATATCTAGTAGGTTGTTCATCTGAAATAATTCGGGAATGTACGGAATAAATCGAGAATCCAGAATCGGACATCACTTTTTGTCACTGATGCATCAAATTAGGAATTTTCCTTCACATGTCTACAATAAAATTTCATGAAAGCTTGAATGTTGTAACCTTGATCAAAAACCTTCTGAGCAAGAGTAGTGTGACGATCTTTGACATCCTGATGAAAAAAGCACGCTCGATTGTACCTGAACATTAATGTTCGACATGAACGGGAAGTTGACTATTGGAAGTTGAAATCATCCCTTTTGTCACACAGCCTGGTGAAGAGGTTTTTGTCACTCTGAATCTCTGTGCAGCTGTGAACATTTGTGTTTTCTGTTCTTTGCATAAAACAAATATGTGAATATGATATGATGACCCATTACAACGGGTAGTTTTGTCTACAGTGTATGAAATATACCATTTTCCATGTATGAACTTAATAGTCAGGTTCATGATGACTTTAGTTTTTACGGGCATATGATGATGTCGTGATTAATCTGCAAATCATTCAATATAATGTCAGCAGTTTCATTATGTTAGGAACAGATGGTCCATCAAGTAAAGAATAATTAGTCCCCAAAACGTCATGGTTCCTTAGTCATGTTGTTCCTTGTTCCAAGGTTATAAAGAGACGCCATTTACAAGCATGTAATACAATGAACGTGTTTTTACAGGTGCGTGCAACGTGACGCTCCATGCTCAGAGGGAACCGTTGAATTTCACATCACCTAACTACCCAGGCCACTACAGAAAGTATGTAGAGACATTCCTGTTCATTTTATGAATGATCTGCTCGCCAGAATGTGTGCTCAAGTATATCAAAACATTCATATCTGATGATGAATGCCTATTGTAACATTTCTATCCTTGATAAGTAAGCACTGCAGAATAATGTAATCCGGCTGAATTACCCATACAGCAATATTTAGAAACATTTCTGTTCATTTTATGAATGATCTGCTCGTCATTGATGGACGCTTATTTTGTAAGATTTTTATACTTGATATGTAAGCACTGCAGAATTAAATGTAGCCATTATTTGTAGATATTTAACATAAATGTCGAAAATATATGTTTGGGTTTATACATGATCTGTTACTTTAGTTCCAAAAACCATCATTTTACAGTAATGACAACTGTTATTGGAATATCTACCCTGAAACACGAGGCTACAGGGTTGTACTCGAAATGGTGTATTCCAATATCGAAAGCTCCTCCACCTGTGCATATGACGTTCTCACCATATACATCATGAATAATGGTAAAATAGTTGTATTACATTTAAAACCTCATCTATCTGTTACATAATAATCATTTATGAAATATAATGATATTATCATGCTTCTCGTACTATTATTATGAAGATATTATGTATTTATAAGCTATCCAGAAAAATCTAAAACATTTAACGGTTTTGTACTATGATCCCTGTGGCGCATCAAGGATCGAAAATAATTGAAAGTTTGTGAGAGCTGAAATATGTTCCTGACATACGGAAACATATTTTATATTTTTATGCATGTAAAAATCACTCTCAATAAACTATGCAAACTTCACGAAACAACAAATTTATTCCTGACATTTTGGCCAACCAGATAATCAAAGAAGCGGCTATAGGCGTAGAATCTGTGGAACAAGCAGATGGAATATTCTCATCAAGAAAGACCAACATCATTTCCATGTAGTGTTCAAGACTGACAGCGGTGGAACCAGAAGTGGTTTTCTAATTAGATACTATGAAAAAACTGGTGAGTGAAGTCATGACCCTGACTCTGCAATGTCCGTCTATAATCTTTACTGCATGTACAGTAAAACCTCTAAATTAGAAATTTAGTTCCATTTCTCCCTTTACAAAATGCTTAGATTGGCATGGACCAATAGGTTAGAGCAGATGAAATTGGGTTGGTTGAATGGTCAAAATCAGAGACTGGTTTGAATCAAGACATATTGGAACCACTTCCAAAATACAAAACAATCATCTAGCGCTGATCTCTCAAACATTATTCAAAACAAAGCAGTTCTTACAATGATGGAGTTTTGGCTATATGTTTCTTTCGTGTAATAAGGTAGATTCAATAGCGCTGGCAATGACAAAATTCAACATGCAGGATTCTTACATGACATCGTTGAATCTTTCAAAATCAGTAAAAGATTCAAAGTTGCCCCTGCTGATCCTCATGAATCTTACGGGTGGTGAATTGAGCCCTTTGTTACAACCAGGTGAAGAATTGTGTGGTGTACCTCTCGTAGCAACTTCTGCTGGAAAGACATTTACCTCCCCTGGATACCCAAACACCTACTTTCTGTGAGTAACTTTGGTACTTTATCGGCTAACAGAAGCACTAAAATTTCCTGTATTTGTTGCCCAGTGTTTAATTGTGCATACCGGTACATTAAGTGAATCAGTGTGTTGGATTGATGATTAAGCTTTCCTTCATGCCTAGCCATGCATACACATCTGTACCTAGTCATGCGTTTATATGTGTGAATCTTTCGAACCATTTCGCAACCTTACTTGTATTGCACTCAGCAGCAGGGGTCTGTTGCAGGCGTCTCACTTGTACCTGGACTATTACAACAGAACATCAAAACCAAACCATTCAACTGGACACCATGGACTCGGTACTTCAGAACATCTCCTCTAGTGGAACTTGTAACAGGGATTATGTCACTGTGTACAACGGCCAGTACGGTAAGTAGAGACGTGTACATGCTTGTTCATTATATCAAAGACGGTCAGATGATGATGACTTCAGAGATACTATATCGACATTCTACATAGTCAAACGAGGGGATATTTTAGTTAGTTTTCCGTGCAATGATTGTGTTCTATAAGACAAAAAGTATTGTAGCATGCAAACAACAGCATCCGTGTTAAACTTTAAACCACTGCAAAAGATGGATGTTTCAAGGTATATTCATACTCAACAGACCATATAAAAAGCGCATTTGGCTTTTTAAAATGAGCCTCAACACAAAAGGGAATCTCACAGTCAGTACCAAGTGTGTAGACCATGTACATTAATGCTGGCATGGTACCGTCATTTCACTGAGGCCACAATGCGTCGATGACGGGGAAGATTATCGCATCTCAACAGAGGAATGTGCAGCATTTCTGCAGCGTGTTTGGTGAATCGTATGACGTCATAGACGCCCTATTTAACCCCAGACGTGTTCAATGGGTGACAAAGGAGATCTTGCGGATTAAGGTAACACATAAAGATTGTTCTTATTAAGATCGAGAAACGTGTGATCTGTCGTTATCGTGTTGAAACATCATGCCAGGTCGTTCCGTTCTGTTGTAAAACCGGTGAAGACGTCATTTGCAAAATCTCGTATCGGTACACAATGTACTTCACAGCATTCAAGTTCTCCTCCATCACCGGAGTGCTTGCTGCTTTCTGTTATTCCACCCCAGATCATAACGTCCCGACCTCTAAAGGAATTCCTTTCTAGAACACCAATGTAACGGTCACAGATCCTGTCGTAAGTTCGGTGAAGAACTGAATATAACTCATCGGTGTAAAGATCCTTCCTACACTCACTCCCTTCCCCCAACCATTGTCTGATCCAGCTTAGATGACGATGCTCTGGCGTTAGCTTATGCGGATTCCGTAGACGCGAATTCACGCCTATTGCCAGATACGGGCTGTTAGGGTTGCTTGACTAAACCTGGGTGGTTTGAATTTGTTGTTCGAATACCTCTCCATCCGTCATTTTCTCGCGTGGCATATCGAATTTGTTCAAGAACGATTAATAGAGATTTTGTTTTCTGATTTCTGCACTTCTGACAACTGGGCCTGGTTGTCTTGCCTTTCAAAATTAATAATGTTGGTCGTTTTTCTCGTCTATATCAGGGTTCTTGCAATTTCATGGAATTTGAGCAACAACAGCTACTTTGCGTTTCTTCGACCACTTTAACACACTCGTCCCACTTGTTGGTTCAAATCAAAATATTCATTCAAAAGAAATTATTTTACCAAAGAAAACATTACCTGTCACAATTTCTTTAGCCTCTGACAGTCAAATAGAAGCCTGCTCGTGAAAAAACATGCTGACGTAAACGTCTGCACAAGGTATGGTTATTTCTCTCTGTCAGTTTTGAATGATGGTATTCGGAGAAATTCTGACATTAGTGAACATATAATGCTCTATTATAGGTTCCTACCAGCTCGGCAAATTCTGTGGTAGCGAAAGACCTGTTTTTATCAGCGGGGGGAACGCCTTGAGTGTTCGACTACGAACTGATTCCTCCGGGAATATACAAAGGATTCAAGATGCTATACAAAGCTATACTGGGTTTGTATGCATTAATCAATTGGATATAACCTAGAACTACAGCTTTCCAGAAATATAATTAATGTAATATTAATCGGTTCTTATCTGATAGTAAAATATAAGTCTCATGTACATTGATTTACGAATCCTAATTTACTTACTTTTTATTTATTGCACTTACGCACATGCCAATATAATATTCTGTAAAGAGAATCACGTTATTAATACATACCTCACACAGTAAACTTTGGTGTCAATACAAAGTAAGTAATGAAAGAAAAATATATATTGCATATGTTTAACAAACGATAATATAAGTGTCGATTAATCATTGCAGTTATAATTAACGCCACAACTAATTTCCCCGGAGATCTGCGGTAATAACTCAATTGTAGGATACAGTGAAACCGCAGTGTGTCATTTTTGTGTATACAAGACCCAAGGAATATCAAGCATGGGGAATTCTGTCGCCAAGGAAATGTCTTTAAGTGTGTGTTGAAAAAAATATCAAAGAAAATGTGAGAAGATGGTCATTCTATCAGTAAAAACTTTAAAATTGTTGTGTAAATGACTAAAACTATGCACATGACAGTAGTTACTTATTCAATGTTATTCATACATTGTAGTAACATTGACAAATGTGTGAAGGAACATGATTTTACGAAGACATTATGAGACATGATGGCAGCTCCAAACTCTCAATGTTACTGTTTTCTAAATGCGAATACATACTGTCATGTTAATACTGCGTTATTCTGTGCATTCAGTTAAGCAATAACAGATTTTCGTCGTTGGCATTGATGCCTCGCCTCCAAGCAGCATTCATTTTGTATACCAACGATGTTTGCCAATTATGACAACATTAGCTCTCGGTTTAGACATATTTTGCGTATGTATTATTTCTGCATGAATCAAAAAGTAAAGCTCTAAACGTGATTAGTTAATATATTCATTATGAAGTTTCGGTAACAGTCTGGAAAACGTGGTAAAGTGCGGACAAATATCTTTAGAATAAGCCTATAATTCAAGAAACGTATGTTTTGTGATTACTGTTGACTCAAATTTTAACTGATGTCATCACAGCTAATAATAATGGTACAGGCAGTCAGCTCAAAAACGTTAATTTGTTGGGTTTTTTGGCATGGTAGGTTATACTCATAAAACATTTTCCCAACCTGGATTTCTTGAGTGTTTATTAGACAACCTCCTGGGGAGTTTAAATAAGACGTTTGTCTATTGTAAAAAATGTCTAGGGACTTGACAACAACCACACACACAAAAGCACGCGCAAACGCTCGAAAAAACACACGCGCGCGCGCACACACACACGCACACACAACACAAACGCGTATACTTGGTGATACAGCAAAACCAAACAAAACTTTACAATTGCTACTGTTCTCCATTATCAGCAACAACATGCAAAGTCGCGCTTCCCGCAGGTTACAGTCCGATGGTGATTGTCTCCCCTGGCTATCCAAACAACTACGTAAAGTAAGTAAAATGCTATAATAATCTGATGTCAATGACTGCATGATTCAGGCCGTTCACGTGAATACAATTCGCCAGATTAAAAGATGCATACAAATATAGATAAATACTCTAGACAGATCTATAATAATGTCACCAAATGTAAATATGCTTTCATCACTTTTAAGGAATATGTAAGAGTTTTGTGTCTTTGTTTCGGAATACAATCAAATCCCGATGAGTCGAATGCCGGTGTCTCGAATATTATGCAAAACTCGAAGTACCTGTTGGTCCCGACCATTCCCTGTTAAAGTTGTCATCATTTGAATACCGGTTACACGAATTCGTCTCATAAATACACACGATGACTCGAGAAGGAAAATTGGTCCCTTGAGATTCAAACAACAGCAATCTTGTATACATAAGCCGAAGTCAGTCAGTGAGAAGTTGATTGGTGTAGCAAACTGATCCAGTTCACCAACCAGTGCGGCTCACACCTTTCCGCCATTGACGGGTGAGTGAGTGAGTGAGTTATTATTTAACGTCACATCGGCAATATTTCAGCCATATCGTGACGAGAACATTCGATAATGAAATGAAATACATGTATGTTATAAAAACCTGCCAACGAAGGACAGTAAAACAACTAGAATATCACAGATATGTATGTAAAACTAGTAAGTAAACTAAAATATGGTACTTTTAAATGACAATACAATATAAAAACGGGCTATTGATCGCCAACAACTGAAGGTAGATCACCATACTAGGAACCATGGGGACTTACATTACTTTTGCTACCTGCATGGACCCTAGCTGGATTTACACCGTCCCTTCAGCCATTGGCGACAGAAGAGAAATCTAGCCATACATTAAAAACACAAATATACTACGATTAAAAACCTGGTACACTTAAACTGACTTGAAATGTTTTGGGACTTACGTACCCTCTCAGGAGGACAATAATTTTACACTACTTCAACCCCCTTTGAGGGTACAGCCACTAACAATCTCAGTTACTAATTTAATTACCAATAATAAAATATTTATCTATTTACAAATCTGTTAACAAATCTAATTCTTTTAAAAATTCAACTATTAAATGATAATTAACAGTATAAAAAAGATCCTTCAATGTTTTGACATTAAAATACTTATCCCTTGTGATGGAGTACTCAACACAGTCAAGCAAGACATGCTTGACCGTGATTCGTTCATCACAAGGGATACAAAACGGAGGATCTTCACCTTTCAATAGGTATTCATGTGTATATCGTGTGTGGCCAATACGACATCGTCGCATAATGACCTCTTCAAATCTGGACTGACAACCCAAGTAAGTGTAACCGATATAGGGTTTTATTTCATGTAATTTATTGATACCTACTTGGGTGTCCCACTTCTTTTGCATCAGATCACGGATATAAGATCGTATAGCAGCTTTGTAATCAGAGTATGGGATCAGAAGTGGTGTCACAGATTTGTTGAGTGCTGCCTTGGCAGCAAGATCAGCCATGGTATTCCCAGAAATGCCAACGTGGCTGGGTAACCAACAAAAGACGATGTCGCACTGGCCAGTAGCAAGCTCATTATACAATTCAATAATGTCTAATAAAAGTGGATGTTTACAAGAAATATTTTTAATAGCCTGAAGACATGAAAGGGAATCGGAAAAAATTATGTACTGTTTATGTTTAGGATGTCGTTGAATATATTTAAGAGCCGTTAATATGGCGTTTGCTTCTGCTGTAAATATAGAGCTGCTATCGGGTATTCTCGAAGATATTGTTCTGGATCCAATGACAGTGGCACATGCCACTGCGCCACCATCCTTGGACCCATCTGTAAATAAGGATTTGTATGTATTATATTTATATCTTAATTGACTAAATTCTTGTTTATACTGTAATTCATTTGTTTCTGATTTTTTAAATGTAGTTAATGTTAGGTCAACTTGTGGCCTAACCAATTGCCAAGGCGGAGAAGAAAGAAGACGGGAAGGAGCTATATTTTCCAGCTCAATGCCGGCAGCAGAATGAAATGGTTTAATTCTTAAACCAAGAGGCGGAACAAGAGAAGGCTTTTTGTTGTACAACTCCTCATAAGAAGGATTGAAAACACAGTCAAATGCAGGATTAGACTCGTTAGAATAGAGTTTTGTTATATACTGTAAAGAGAGTTTGATACGACGTTGGGTAAGGGATGGCTCATCAGCCTCAACATAGAGACTATCAATAGGAGAAGTTCTAAAAGACCCAAGACAAAGTCTCAGACCTTGATGGTGGACTGAATCTAAGAGTTTTAAGTTGCTTTTACAGGCTCCACCATATACGATGGAGCCATAATCAAGCTTCGAGCGGACAAGTGATCTGTAAAGGTGTAGGAGCGTAGTTTGATCCCCTCCCCACCTTGAATTAGACACGACTTTCAATAAATCGAGTGCCTTCAGGCATTTAGTTTTTAGGGATTTAATATGCGAAAGAAAGGTTAAATGGGAGTCGAAAATCAGACCCAAGAATTTGGCCTCTTTTACAACCTTGATGGGAGTGCCATTTAAAAACAGTTCTGGGTCTTTATGAGGCTTATATTTTCTGCAAAAATGTATACAATTAGTTTTGGATTTAGAAAATTTAAAGCCGTTTTCAAGACACCATTTATGTATTTTATTTAAACACAGCTGCATTTGCCGTTCAATAGTATGCATATTCTTACCGCGACAAGAAATATTAAAATCATCCACAAAAAGTGATCCATCAATTGAATCGTTTAAAACCTTTGATAAACTGTTAATCTTGATGCTAAACAGTGTAACAGACAAAATACTGCCTTGCGGGACTCCCTGATCCTGATTATAATGGTCAGACAGGGTTGAACCCACTCGGACTTGAAATTGCCGGTTATTTAAAAAGTTGGATATAAAGTGAGGCAAACGGCCTCGTAATCCAAAGTCATGTAAATCTTTTAAAATCCCATGTTTCCATGTCGTGTCGTATGCTTTTTCTAAATCGAAAAAGATCGACACTGCATGTTGTTTATTAATTATGGCATTTTTCACAAAAGATTCTAAGCGCACTAAATGATCGATGGTACTATGGTTTTTACGGAAACCACATTGTATATTAGTTAGAAGGTTATTGGTTTCCAAGTACCAAACAAGTCGATTATTTATCATGCGTTCCATGGTCTTGCAAACGCAGCTAGTGAGTGAAATTGGTCGATAATTGGAAGGATCAGTATGATCACGTCCAGGTTTAGGGATGGGCACAATGATAGCATCGCGCCACGACGAAGGAAATTGTCCAGATGTCCAAATGTCATCAAAAATAGATAGGAGCGTCTCTAAACATGATTCAGGCAAGTGCTTCAGGAGTTGATAATGTATACCATCAGCTCCTGAAGCAGTATCGTGAGCTTGGTCAAGAGCAGTATGAAGCTCATGAATCGAAAAGGTTTCATTGTAGTCTTCCCCATTGTCTGAATTGAAATTAATAGATTTCTTTTCCTGCTGTCTTTGATATTTCTGGAATTCAGGTACATAGTTAGATGAGGAAGAATGTTTGGCCAAAGTTTCTCCAAGTTTATTTGCTATGTCAGATTTATCAGTTAATAATTCATCTCCACTTTTTAGATGCTTAATGCTAGATTTAGAGCCCTTACCTTTTATTTTCTGAATCATGTTCCACACCTTTGATATTGGCGTGCGCGAATTGATGTTTGAGACATAGTTTCGCCAAGATTGGCGTTTAATTTGTTTGAAAGTACGCCGTGCTTTGGCATTTAAAATTCTAAATTTGTTTAAATTGTGGACCATAGGATGGCGACGGAAATAATGTTCAGCTTTCTTTCGTGCCTTGCGAGCTTGTTTGCATTCAGCGTTAAACCATGGTTTACGTACATGAGGAATTGCAGAGGATTTGGGGATACACTTGTCAGCTATGTGTCTGAGCTCATCTGAAAAACAGTTGATGGCATCAGGAAGATCATGAAAAAGTTCTGGTTTGAGTATGTCAGCACAGAAAGTTTCATATAAAGGCCAGTTAGCCTTCTTAAAGTTCCATCTTGATGATGGAGGAACATCAGATGGATTCACGGGTTTTAGAATTGTTGGGAAATGGTCACTTCCACACAGGTCGTCGTGGACTGACCACTCGAATTCACTCAATAAGTCTGAGTCTGTAATTGATAAATCAAGGACTGAATAAGTTCCTGTGCCAGGATGTAAATATGTGCTAGAACCGTCATTATATATGCATAAATCATTGTCTGAACAAAAGTCTTCTAATAGTTTACCTTTAGCATTAGTTGTTGTACCACCCCAGAGCGGGTTGTGGCCATTTAAATCTCCCATAATGATACACGGTTTTGGGAGTTGGTCATATAAATTTTGAAGATCAGTCTTCTGAATGACTGAAGATGGTGAGATATACAAAGAACATAATGTGAATGCAACGTGTAAAGTGAGTCGCACTGCAACTGCTTGAAGATTAGAAGTAAGTGTAAGAGGGCTATGGATAACATTCTGTTTGACTAGGATTGAAGAACCTCCCGTGGCCCTGTCACCCGGAGGTGAGAAAGAATGATAAGCATTGAAATAACGTAGGTCAAAATGATCTGTCTGCTTTAAATAAGTCTCCTGCAAACAGAATGCTGGACGGCATACAATCCTGGACTAATAACAGTAATTCATTATAATTATGCCTTAGTCCTCTGCAATTCCACTGTACAACATTATTGGAATAAACTATCTTTTTGGATTTATTGGGGATCTACCCCAAGACTGTTTTGGAGGGCGACAAGCTGTGTGCCCTATATTGGACGTTTTCGGACACGTCCATGTCCTCAAGTGATCCATATTTGTTATAAAGTTTGATTTTATTTTCAGACCCTTTTGGGGCTCTGCCACTTTGTTTTTTTGAATAATCAGGCTTAGTTTTAGTCATGCCTTTAGCAATTTGATGGACATTAGATAGCGATTGAGACTTTGTGGTTGACTGAGAGGATGCGTCAGGATCAGGAACTTGCTCTGATTGAGTTTGAGACATGCCAGAAAGTGGCTCCGCTGTTTGAGTCGATATTGCACTTGAAAAATCTGAGGAGAATCGGTTTTACCCAAGTCAAATTTGTTTGGCAGCTGGAAGATGATTTAGGTATTTCTCGAGTTGCCTCAGATGGTTTTCTGGTTTTGAAGCATATGTCTCTTGTTGGTCGCATCTTTGTACAAGTTGTTTTGCTTCGCAAAACTAACATTCTGAGTAAATTTGATTCTGTTTATTTCCATCTGATGTCTCCAAATCGGACACTCTTTAGAGAAAGAGGGATGGTCTCCTGAACAATTGGTGCACTTTTGTAAGTACTGTCACAATCTTCTGTTGTGTGTGTTTTCTCACCACAGTGAGCACACACAACAGACAATGTGCAGGTATTGACACCATGACCATACTTCTGGCACTTGAAGCATCTCAGTGGATTTGGTATGTAGGTATCCACTTTGATGTGACAGTAACCAGCCTTTATTGACTTTGGAGCAGTCGGAGTGGAGAAAGAGAACAGATACGTGTTTGTTAGATGGGTTTCATTATTTTTCCGGGTTGTGAAGCGTTTAACATATATAACACCTTGCTCTTTCATCTCGGAGACAATATCTATTTCCAGCATGTCAGTAAAAAGTCTGTCCCGGTCTCTTACTATGCCCTTGCTGGTGTTAAGCGTTCGGTGGGCAGAGACTGATACAGGAATGCCGACAAATGAGTCAGTTGACAGGAGGTTAGTAGCCTGTGGTTTTCTACTACATTCAACTAGAAGTGCACCTGTCCGCAAACGTTTAATGTTTTTAACATCTCCTGCAATGCCTTGTATGCCTTTTGATACAGCAAAAGGGTTCAGCTTTAAAGGTGTTTTGTCAACGGTCTCAATCACAATGAAACGTGGCCAGTAGTCAATGGATGTGGGCAGTCTTTGGTCGTTAACATCAGGATCAGTGTCAAGTGGACGTTTCTTTTTCGTAATGGGGGTTTCGTAAGCCATAGTAATTGTTGAATGGTTCATCATCCGAGCTCCCCACCCTCCACGGAGTATCACAAGGACAATGCTAAAAAACAGGCGGGTTTCCAGCCTGCAGCACCAAGGATACCCGGATGATATACGCAAGCAGAATAATACAAAAGTAAATATTCCACCTGATTGGCCCATGAGCCACCGCCTTCTGGGCATACGACTCTAGGCAAAAACACGTATGAAATTGTATAGTTGAAATTCAAAAAGCTCTAAAAATTCGCCAAGACTTAAAAATAGAAGTTACAATATTCAAAATTTTGTGCAACATTACATAATGTGTGCTCAGGGCTTGGCGAGACCAGCCGATTGGTTGAACCGGGCCCATTCAACCACCCGTCTAGGTGAAGTAAGGGGCGAAGTGGTGTGTTGGGCAAAGGAACGCTAATCCTGGAACCAATGCCCTCAACCACCAGCCTCCCTTCCTCCACCGACACAGGGGGCGCAACCCACGGCAAACGGGTTGGTGGACCAAAATATCCCCCCCGGGTCCACAACGGGGGGTTGAAAGGCGCTTAGCGTGACCCAGCACCCACCACGAGGAGGTGGCCTTTCATGGGTGCCCATTGACGGGTGAGTTCAAAAGGCAGATTAGTGATTTTACGGAAATCACTGTCTGTGCTAATCAGACTGGAACTGATAAGGTGCCCCTGTTAGTGATATGGAAATCATTAGATAAACAAATGCTTAGGCGGAGGAATTAGGCCTGGATCATCTTTTTTTCTAACCTCATAGACACACCTATGTCTCGAATACATCGATAAGTCGAATGTATTACTTGGTCCCCAGCGATTCGATTCATCGGGATTTGACTGTATGTTTATTTTTCCTTGCAGGGGATTGGACTGTCAGTGGACTATAAATGCGCCAAATGGAAGCCTCATCACAGTGAGAGTTTTGTTTCTTGATTTGGAAAAGGTGTCATCGTGTGTGGCTGATTATCTACTGTTCAAAGATGGTACGTAAATCTTAGGACGCATGCTGTGTTCCTCTTGGTAATGAGGAAAGCAGTCGTAGCAAAAGTTCTTTGACATGAGACAAGGAAAAAAAAGTGTAGTCTTGATATTTTCATGATCACTACTTTATCTATAGCCTCCCAAAACAGAAACACAGATAATAATGGTATATGAAATTTCAAATTCTTATTTTTTTTCAAAATTGGTGAGTGAATGTTATAATTTCGCCATTGCAATGGTGATTAGTGTAAATGGAAGGAATGCACAGCGCCAAAACTCATCTTCGAAAACATTAATGCATTTTTTTACGCTCGAAAGTGTCAAGTTGCTTGAAAATGTCTGAGTAATCGTGAGCAGGGACATTGTCTGTATTAGAACGTTTTGCTTTTAGACAGTTTTTGGCATTTTTGGGTATGCCAATCAATCTTCAATTATGTAAGTAATTATCAAGTAACTCAAGTGAAAGGTTCGTTTTATCAACTATAATTCATGATGAGGATAAAGTGCATGAAAAGTGTTGTATTTCTAACAGTAATCATAACTGTGTCATTTTTATTATGTTCCGAACATACGGCTGCCTTGAAGAACAATACTGTTCCCTGCGTATATCGTCAGTATTTATTTACCGTTACAGTTGTATCGAACCTTGGTAACGAATAATTCACTTAGGTCTTTCCAAACTAACTAACGTATTTGTTCTTTGATTGCATAGTGAATAAATCAAATATATTTACAAGTACAACTGAACTCATTAATTAATTAAAGATGCACAATTAATACATTTACGTTAAAGGTACGACGGACGATGCTCAGCAACTGGCAAAGATTTGTGAACGTAGCTCTGTTCCCATCATCAGCTCAAGTAACCATATGGCCATCATGTTTCACTCAGACCATGCTGTCACAGGAGGAGGCTTTCGTTTGCAGTACTCATCTGGTAATAATCTCAGCAACTGTAAATAAGCTTAGCAAATGTATTTTAACTTTTAAAAAGTCTTCAATGGGAAACTATACATTCCTGGTGAGCAGAATAACATAATTTGTGTGAGTAGCTATTTGTACACTGTTATCCCTTCAGGGGATCTTTAACTGAAAGACTTTGGATCATTTGGAGCATTCTGGCGAATATCTCATCTGTCTTCATCTGAATACACTCTATGAACCATAAAGTGTGCTGATTTTCATCCCATACAGCCCCTCTTGGGTATCACAAATCGTCAATTACATTTTGTTTAACTGCGAACTATTTTTATTGTGTTTATTTTTTCACTCGGCTGGCTGTTACAGCTGACGACTGTGGATTATCAGATCTCTCCGCATCTTCCGTCACATGGAAGTGAGTGAGTGAGTGAGTGTACTTTTACACCGCACTCAGCAATAATCTAGCTATATGGCGGCGGTCTGTAAATAATCGAGTCTGGACCAGACAATCCAGTAATCAACAGCATGAACATCGATCTACGCAACTGGGAATCGATGACATGTGTCAACCAAGTCAGCGAGCCTGACAACCCGATCCCGGTAGTCGCCTCTTACGACCAACATGGTTTACTGAAGATCAATTCTAGCCCGGATCTTCACGGGTCGCATTGACGATAGTGACATCATATTTACTTGATCCCTTGTTCAGGGAAATCACATGTTAAACACTTTACCTTTGTATAAATAAAAAAAACGCCCTCAATTATGCAGGTGGAGGGAGTCAATTGAAAATGTATCGATCTTCAATGAAAATTGTATCTTGTATGATCTTTACCAGCTATTTCTGTAATACTTGTAAATTTGCATAATCAATGCGTTTATTTGCCTTTTCAGCTACAAACAGCCCTACCGTTTATAACTCTGAAAGCGCTTACCAATTGTCAGCACAATTCTGACTGAAAAATTCATCGCTTCCAAATTTATATTTTTCAGAGAGACCGCATGTTTCTGATTGCGGTAGTTCAATGCTCAGCGCCAGCAAATATTCCTGGAGGTCTTTGTCATCCCCTGGGTACCCATACTACAACTACAACAAGTAAGAAGATATATGCATCATCTCAGTTGATAACCGGTTTTGATCACTGGCAAGTTAATACAGTAATTCCTTCAATACGAAAATGGTCTGTTCTAGCCCTGCACCTTCACAGCCCCTCCAGAAGGAATCATTTAATCCTTGATGACTTTTCTTGCACGAAAGCACATCAAGCATAGCCAACAATGTATACTATTTATCACCTTCCCTAGTGAGGAACGTGGCAGGGCGAACGTTTTGAAATGTCTAAATTCAAAGTGTTGGGATTATAGAGATTTATCAGGTAGAACAAACCTAATATTGATTGAGAGTGTTGGGGACAAAAGGATATTGGAACTGCTGAAACGTGTGTTGATGCAGCAAGCTTTTGTGTATTGTTTTGACTTGTCGTCATAACACAGTGCTATATTTCATGTAATCTTTTCATCTCTTTCCTAACAGCAATATAAACTGCAAGTGGACAGTCTTTGCACCTGTTGGATATAAAGTAAAGGTTGAAGTTCAAACTATTTCTATGGAGTACGATTCATCATGTTCTAATGACTACGTGCTCTTCACAGATGGTAAGAACAATGTTCCTTAAACCAAAAGTACATCAGTATACTTTTAATCATATTTTCCTTCGAAATGCATTGGTTTGCAATTATCACTGGTCAATAATTAGTATTCATAGCCTCAAGTTGGCTTCAGTGTTTCTACCATGAGTATCTCTTTTAACCGACAACACAATGGTTCTTTGTATTTATTCAAGGTTCCACGGCTTATGCCACTCAGTTGGGTAAATACTGTAGTGACGTCACCGGCTACATCGTCAGCTCCCGCAACGCCATGACCATCACTTTCAGCACTGACAGTTCTGTCACAGACAAAGGATTTTTTCTGAAATACATTGCGTTGACGAAAGGTGCTTGACTCTATATCAATGTATATGCGTTTCCTCTTTCATGAACTAACATATTTGAACACTTTTTTCCCCCAACATTGTTTTCAAATCAATTGAACAGAAAAACGCTGAAACATTGGGTATGATTAATCTTATGCTGATGCTGGACATAATGTGTGGCCTTATGTAAAGATGTCTGCTCCAGATTCGGATTATTTACCGACCGCCACTTTTTGGCTGGAATATTGTTGAGTGTGGCGCTAAATAACAAACAAACAAAACCCTTATGTAAATATGTGTAAAAAAGGAAACTGATTGCCTCCCTCAGAGAAGAAAAGTATATCTTCAGATAAGCCTTCACGTTTCTCGGATTATTTTTACACTTTTTATATATTCTCCTGAAATGATATCAGCAAAGTGTGGACTCATCATGTGTTGCTTTATACATGACAACCCACATTAGTTTTCCATCGAATCAGCAATATATACACATCTCTGCAAACAATTTTTTATGTTAAAAGATAATGCAGATGTTCATTCCATTAGTTTCTTCCACCTTAAAGGACACAAGAATTGCATTCAATCATACTCTGTTACCTTAAAGGACACAAGAATTGCATTCAATCATACTTTGTTACTATTGTGTGTGCACAATAAACTACGTTTACAATGAATACGTTTATAACGAACCAACCGATTAAACCAACTCGGCATGGGCCTTAGTATGGTGATCTACCTTCAGTTGTTGGCGATCTATAGCCCGTATTATATATTGTATTGTCTATTGTATTGTCTTCTTTAAGTGGAATATTTTAACTTTGCGCTAGTTTTATATTTATAACTGTGATTCTCTAGTCTTTTTACTGTCCATCGTCGACAGGTTTTAATCATCAAAATGTTTCTACTTTTTATTGTTTGGCTTGTTTTCGTCACGATATGGCTGCAATATTGCCGATGTGACGTTAAATATTAACTCACTCACTCACGTAAACCAACTCGGGATGTTTTGGGCCAGGTCACTTGCTGCATAGTGTGCTTGAAATAATACGGTTATAACGAAGTAAAACTAAAACTAGTGGTCCATTGAGTTCGTTTTAACCGTAGCATACTGCATATGGATTCATTGTATATACTGAACTGTTGGTTTAAAGCATGACCATTATATTAATGTAGGTGGTATGGTCAATGATACGCTAGATGGAATTCTCATAAAGTCAATGATTTAATGTAATGATATTAGAATTCCATTTTCAATGACAATGAAATAGTAAAAGAAATAGTTACACCTGATATATGTATATATTATCAAATCTTCCCTTTTTTATGGTGCTTGAAAAGGTGAATGGTCAAGTATCTCCTAGAGCATCGTCATCGCAGAGGTGTTGTGGGTTGCCTTGTGGCCTTGTGGCCGACGCCACGGGTTCGATTGCCCACATGGGTAATGAGTCAAGCCCATTTCTGGTGTCCCTTGCCGCGAGATTGCTGAAATATTCCTTAAGGCGAAGTTAATAGATGCTCACTCGTTCAATGTCACATAAACTTCACACAAACCCAGTGTTGCAGAACTGTTTAATATCATAGAGATACTTCTTGTTTCAGTGTGTGGCGAAAATGATATGATAAGCTATGAGACAAAATATATTGAATCACCGAATCATCCTCTGTCCTATCCCGAGTAAGTATATGGAACACTTATAGTTCGATTCATACCTCGAGGAACTGAAAGAAATACACAAACAATAATACAATTGACTTGGACAACGAATAATATATGAAACATTGTACCTACAATAATTCCATCAAAAACATTCCTATAGATTAAAGCAACTTCTTTGAGAGGCATTTAAAAGTCGCAGCTATAATTAGTATAGCAATGAACAAATGCTTTGTTAATATAGAAGTAGTTCATACAAATATGTTTGTCCTTCCTTAAATTAACTCAGAAATTAATCAACAATTCAGACGAAGGAATAAACTCTGCGACATTCCGTGATCAGGGGATTGCTAAATTTTAATTCCAGCGAGTATGGAAACTGAAAGTTTGCAGTCAGTAAACCCTGTTGCCTTATTACGATGATTTGACATAACCTGTATGAAGCATTTATAATTGCAATGCTTCTGATGTTGAGTTCAACACTAGTCGCCAGATCATGCTATAATTAGTTTCCACTTCTGCGCCGAACTTCTCTTATTTCCATATGTTATGCTGAACACATGGCTAATACCAATGTCTGTTTCAATTTTAGCAATGCGGACTGTGAGTGGACAATCAGCACATCCATTGACGGATATGTAATCCATGTTGAAGTAGAGTATTTCAACATTGAGTACGACAGCACGTGTTCCTATGATTATGTACAACTCTATGATGGTAATGACTTAGGATTAGTCATGGTTATCCTAGAAATGGGTAAAAGAGACAGTTGCCTAAAGTGAATTTAAGCTGTGTCCTTTTCATCAAATTAAAAAACCTCAGCGACCTGTGTACCTTTTAAGGTGGCACGCCGACATTTACGCGGATATGATGTCCACGTTGACCTAGCGTAGTATACGTCTTGCTTGAAAGCGTCATTTGGATTCATCATTGTGATATGTCCGATTTCGAGATCTTATCTATATTTTTTACGATAATTTAAGCTTATGTTATTATAATTTGGGCATAGATAGTAATGTGATTTGGAGAAACTAAATGTCATCTCCCAAATGAGAACATATTATAGACATTTTTAAGCAATGTACCTCCTAACAAATGTTAGCTGACTGTTTGTTTAATTACTACAATCTTCTCACATGTTCTTTGCTGTCAACAGTCACGAGTTATGAAAGCTCGATCGGTCGATGGTGTGGAAGAGATGGACCAAATACACAGACTACAGGACAGACAATGAAGGTTCAATTCCACTCCGATGGTTCGACTTCCCGTTCGGGATTTAAGTTGTCCTTCACTGCCGGCGTACCAACATATGACTGTATGTGTTTCAGTTTTACTCGTTCATTTCAGAATGCATTGCTGGAATATTGCTAAAAGTGGCGGGCAAAACGTACTCACTCCAAGAAGCCTTAAGTCAAACAGACATACACTGTCCCATCTGGCCAGAACGGTTGTCCAGGGTTTAGCGGGTGTACATGTAATTGTGTCGTTTCATCGTAATTGTCCTTTGACCTATGTCAGTTCAGAGTGAAGTTGATTTAATGGTGATTGTCACCTATATCACGCCGGTATTGCGATGGCTCAGCCTCATACAGTGATGTAAATTTGTACATTAACTCTAGTTTAAAACACCACGGTTCCCATTTTGTACACGACAATCTACCCCTTGACAATCTCCCCCATGTCCTGAAGTCTCCACAACAACGGCAATATCAGACAAATCAGGGTTTGACATCTTTTCTTACCTTTGTAATGAAACACAGTAGACCACAACACCACAATAATGTTGCAGTAATATACTATGTTACCAAACGTGTAGGATTCCACCTCAAAACAATACTTAGAAGTACTTAAAGCAGACGACTTTTAACAATAACTATAGACCCATTTTCGGGGATTACGGTCTCAGAGAATGCAATATTTAGAAACGGCCTTGCTTTTGCCTGCCCTGTTTTTGCTTTATTATTTATTTTGTTCTATTTATTATTTTGTTTCTTATTCAGCTGCCGCGTCCACGAACATCGCAGCCATACTGGGAGGTGTGTTTGGCGGTATCACAGCTGTGGGTATTGCAACCTGCTGCTGCTGTGGAC
Source organism: Haliotis rubra (assembly GCF_003918875.1). NCBI lineage: Eukaryota > Metazoa > Mollusca > Gastropoda > Lepetellida > Haliotidae > Haliotis > Haliotis rubra. The sequence goes on along the minus strand of NW_025767038.1, from coordinate 268,666 downwards.
TTTGTTCCAGGAAGAAATCCAGTCCCAACGACCAACAGCAGAGGAATAGATCATATGAAGGCACCGTCTATTTCATCAACGCCCCCAGCAACCCGCAATCTACGCCTACTGCTTCTATTGCTCTGCCGTTCATGTTTCCACCACCTCCTTCTTACAATGATGTCGTGAAGGATGACTCCCCACCATATTGTCAGGCAGTTCCACTATCAGACATACAGCCTGTTGTGACGTCATCCCATAGCCGTGCATCTGAGCATCAAGGGATAGATAACCCAGCAGGCCCCAGTTGAGTGACAGTGTCACATGACGTACATGTTTATAATACTGGAGAAAACAGAACAATACACCTTCGTGTATGCTCATGCAGTGTCTTCATCCTTGTAACTCTTTTTACAGGGATGTTTATGTTGTTGTTCTTTTGTTAAAAACTGTTATTTGATGATCATTTAATGCTAAAAATAAATAGCCTTCAGTTGTGGGCAATCTATAGCGCGTGTTTTATATTGAAATGTTTTCTTCAATTAAAATGTTTTAGATTTACATGCTTTTACAAGTTTTATATTCATATTTGTGCTACTCTAGTATTTTACTGTCCATCATCGACAGATTTTACTCTTCAAAATGTTTTCATTTTTATTGTATAAATTGTTTTCGTCACTATATAGCGGAGATATTGTCATTGTGACTTTATATATTAACTCAATCACTCAGTCAAAATAAATAACACTTTGTCATTAGAGCCAAGGTTTAAAATGTTGATTGGCTAGACATACTAGAATATAACAAATTAGCATATTAATGACGTTATACAATATGTCCCCCACTTACATGTTATCTTTAAATGTACCTGTGATAATATGTTTTCGTAGTGTAATATACACAGCTGTTGAATTTTTAACATTTGTTTTAATCATTTGAATTATTTTAAGGAATATGTACGAGTGTTAAATTTTGAATATCCAAGAAATGGATGTAACCTTTTGGAAGTGAAAGATCTTTCACCGAATGATCGCTTTTAAATATAGATTGTCCCAAACATGTGATAATTGTGAATGGATACCACAAACAATGCCCCCAAGGAAATACACCTTAGAATAGCCCTTTGGATGTTGTATATTTTAATATTTTGTTATTGTTTTTGTAATGAAAATATTTTGCATTTCAAATGATGCATCTTGTCCGTGTTATGTTATGATTATTATTATTGGCATGTGAATTTATTCCAAATGCATGTACTATTGCGCGGGTATGTGCGTGTTTCGTAATTCTGTCAAGGGTAAATCGTAAGACTTTACTGATTGAGTGAGTGAGTGAGTTAAAATTTATCGTCACATCGGCAATATTTCAGCCATATCGTGACGAGAACAATGAATTTTATAAATAGTAATATGAGTGAGTGAGTGAGATTTATCGTCACATGCAAATTTCTTATGACGAGAAAATTAATTAGTACACAATTAAGTGATAGTAAATTATAAATGCCTGCCTACTAAGGACAGTAAAATAACTAGATTATCACAGAAAATAATTTAAAACTAGGAACTAAATCTAAAACAGTTTAATTATAGTTGACAATACAAGGTAAAAACAGGCTATATATTGCCAACAACTGAAGGTAGATCACCATACTAGGGACCATGGTGACTTACAGTACATTTGCTTCCTGCATGGACCCTAGCTGGAATTACACCATCCCTTCAGCTATTAGCAATTTTAGATAATCTAGCCACAAATTAAACGAACATATATTCTACGATTAAAATAGTAGTAGCTGTAAATTTACTTTGAATGTTTTGGGACTTACGTACCCTCTCAGGAGGACAATAATTTTACAGTACTTTAACCCCCCTTTGAGGGTACAGCCACTGACAATAAGATAACGAGAATTCCAATACGTTTTATTGCAGCAATAGCACAACTGATGATTCTCAACCTGTTCAGTGTCGACAACCAAGACCGCACATGGCTTGGAAACAATGACAAATACTCAATGATGAGTCTATGAAAGAACGACCATATCTAACAACATAACAGCTGACGCGGCCGTTATTGAGACCAAAACCAGTGCTGCCACCACTGTAAATGAGACCACAATCACTCCTGACGAGACAGTAAAACAAATCACAACTGCAGCTGACGAGACAGAAAAGGAAACATCCGCTACATCTAATGCAGCAATGACGAAGACAACGACTATTCCTCACTCAACATTTAAGGAGACCACTCACAGCTGACGCAACAGTGAAGGAGACCACTACCACAGCTGACGCAACAGTGAAGAAGACCACTACCACAGCTGACGCAACAGTGAAGACCACTACCACAGCTGGTATGATTGTAAAGAAGACCACTATTACAGTTGACGCAACAATAAAAGAGTTGAGTTGAGTTTTACGCCGCACTCAGCAGTATTCCAGATATATTTCGGCGGTCTGTTAATAATCGAGTCTGGACCAAACAATCCAGTGATCAACAGCATGAGCATCGATCCTAACCCAATTCTAACCCAGACCTTCACGGGTCCAACAGTAAAGTAGACCACTACCACAGCTGACGCAACAGTAAATGAAACCAATACCACAGCTGACGCAACAGTAAAGGAGACCACTACCACAGCTGACGCAACAGTAAAGGACACGTACATTCCGGAGGTATTATTGACAGAGCGTTTTATGCTGTGAACAGTGTTGCTTTCTCCACACATATTTAACGTCCAACATACCGTATATTTCCTTACAGTCGTCCTAAGTTAGATATATGTTTAAAATAACATCCGACTGGTGATCAATCCGTTGGTCGGGAATAGAAATACCTTCATCACAAGGAATGTCTGGGTTTTTTCAAACATAGTATGTAAGCTCTATGACAATGGGTTTTGAATTATCAAGTCTGTCCCAGACAAGTAAGTGATTGACACACAGTGCATCAATCTTTACAAGTGGGCCACGATGACATGCATCAAGCATTCTACCATGCTTGGCAATCTTGCAGAAGACAAAATATTGTCTAAACTGGCACCACAATAGAAAATAGAACAGATAGCATCCTCCTAAAACCAAACCCTACGGCGACCAGAGTGTCTCCTCCATAAGTCCATTTTGATTTTATTTCACAAACAAATATATGTCAAATACTTTCTACATCCTTTAGCAATACACAAAAGTCAAACTGAAAGTGATCGGATTGATAGTAGTAAAACTATCCATGATTAACTTTGAGGTGTTTTTGGACAGCAAATCAGATGTGACGAAAATGCTCGCAGACCCCCACCACATATAATGGCCTGTTAAAAAAATCTGATACAACAATCTGAGAGTATTACAGGTCATTTCATGAGCCCAAGACATCATACTATCTGAAAATAGTGTCAAACAAATTCAGTACTGGGGAGGCTACGAAATCTTATTTGAAATAAGAACACAATTACATTCAATGTTTCCGAACCGCCCAAACCAGCAAGATTGTATTTACATGCAAAGCTATTGTTTGTTTGCGTGCTTGTTTGTTTGTTTGTTTGTTTATTTGTGTGTTCAAGATGATAATCTTGAATTATTTTTTATATAACCACTCCCTAATGACGAGAATCCGACCCAAACATTTGCATTTCCTATGGTCTATTGGAGTGCACTGGGGCTGTTATTTGACAGCTTTGTATCGTGGCGAAGGGCACCAAGTTGGCAGAACTAGGCTAGAACAACACCAGTGTTCAGTACTCCATAACGTATGAATACAAGTCCCAATGTTGTGATACTATCGGAATACTGCCAAAACCAGTGTAACACAGTACCAGTTAACTTGCACAAGTAAGACATCAAGCGTCTGCCTTAAGCGATAGCGAAAACCCGGTATCAGTAATAATACCAAGGCTTGTTGAATACAAGGTTTATTTCAAATATTAGTGCTAACCACCTGATCACATACTGTCATTTGTGAATCTATTTTAGAATCTCTCACAAATTTTCACCTCAATTCCCTGTAATTTTTGCATTGACATAATACGTCACAATGACAGTGATTTTCCTTGCCTTGTTCTTCCTCTTTTGTTATAAATCCTGTGATCAGTTATAGCAAAACACAACCTCCCAAGAAACAAAATAATACAACCTATAAATGTAACTCTGACTGGATCATGTTGACCTACCAAGCAAGATTATTTCGCTATATTGATTATGCTTGTGTGCTTTGTCCGTGTGTTGTTGTGACTACCGACATGAAGTCGTTTCTAGGTCACATCCGTAATGTGTGTGATGCAATCTCGTTACGTTCTTTTCATTGGAGCATTACCTGTGTGACAGGGTGTACACAAACAGATTTTACAGTTACACTGTGTGTTGGGCTACTAACGTGGGTCTTGCATCAGGGCGTCATTATGAACATACCTTGTTTCGTTGGAATATGTGTGCTGCTATTGTCTGGACCGCTGATGTCTGGTGAGTTTGACATATATGCGTTGTCACATATATTTTATATGTTAACTGATAACTTGTCAAAAACGTATAAACATGTGGTACATATTGCAACACTAATTGATTTTGTTCTTTAGGTCTCATACCCGTGAATATCCAGGTTAGAATTTATCTTCAGTAACCCATGCTTGTAGTAACAGGCTAGTAACGGGATCGGGATCGGCGCTGACTGGGTTGACACATGTCATCGTATCCCATTTGGGTAGTTTGATGTTCATGCTGTTGATCGCTGGATTGTTTAGTCCAGATCCGATTATTTACATATAGCTGGAATATTGCTGAGTGCGGCGTAAAACTAAACTCACTCACTCACTCTTAAAGGTCACACTACATTGCCTTGTCAATCGTATTACTACTGTATCTATATTTAGCAAGACATCTCATTGGTTCAATAGCGCATTTGTAAGCCAGAAATTGAAGAAACGGCCTGTCTGTTATCTAAACAATATGGCGGACACGATATTGAGTAATGTTAACGTACAGGACTGATCGATGGGAAATGCATAACTATATGGATGTGTACTTATATCATATTATACAGTTGTTAATAGCTGAATAAAATCTATAAAGATGTTAATGCCATAAACAATGTAGAGGACATGACGGAAAATGACAGTTAAAAACATAAGTGGAGGGCCGTATTCAGTCTCCTGTTCAGAACACTACAATACAGCTTATATATCGAGGTTGTCAGAGTGGTGCCTCGATATGCAAGGGATCTCTGGTCCATATTGGAACACTTCGAGACTGGCGTTATGATTCCTTTGGACCATATATTAGGTACCTGTCCAGTACTAAAACACACGTTAAACAGATTATGTAATGTGTTAATGACAGAGTCTGATTCCAGTAGCTCGGCCGGGATGTCGTCGATAGTGTCAACGACAGTGTACTTGGGATGCAAGCGAGACATTTCAAAGGCGACGTCCGCATACTTTTTCTGACTCTTGCCAATCACGTTGCTGTCAAACTGGAGTGAGTGAGTGGGTTAATATTTAACGCCACATCGGCAATATTTCAGCCATATTATGACAAAAACATATTTGACATTGAAATGGAATATACTAGTATGTAGATTATAAAAACCTGTCGACGAAGGACAGTAAAACAACTAGAATATCACAATTACAACTAAAACTAGATAGCACTATTTGGATAATACAATATAAAAACAGGGTATAGATCGCCAACAACTGAAGGTAGATCACAGTACTAGGGACCATGGGGACTTACAGTACCTTGCTACCTGCATGGGCCCTAGCTGGATTTATATGATCCCTTCAGTCGCTGGCGATTGAAGTCACATTTAGCTAAAATTAAAATGACAAAAATACTACATTTAAAACAGCTGGTAAATTTAAATTTCCTTTGAATGTTTCGGGACTTACGTACCCTCTCAGGAGGACAATAATTTTACAATACTTCAACCCCCTTTGAGGGTACAGCCACTAACAATCTCAGTTACTAATCTAAACTACCAATATATATTTTTTATTTATCTACTTACAAACTGTTCATCAAAATTGATCTAATAATTCTATTTCTTTTAAAAATTCAATAATTAAATGGAAATTAACACTACTACAAAGATCCTTAACAGTTTTTACTTTGAAATATCTATCCCTTGTGATGGAAAAAAAAAATACAGTCAAGCAGGACATGCTTGACTGTGATTCTTTCATCACAAGGGATACAAAACGGAGGATCCTCACCTTTTAACAGGTACTCATGAGTGTATCTAGTATGGCCAATACGACATCGTCGCATAATGACTCTTCAAATCTGAACTGACAACCCAAGTAAGTGTAACCGATATAGGGTTTTATTTAATGTAATTTATTAATACCTACTTGGGTGTCCAACTTCTTCTGCATCAAATCACGGACATAAGATCTAATGACGACTTTGTAATCAGAATACGGGATCAGAAGTGGTGTCACAGATTTATGAAGTGCTGCTTTGGCAGCAAGATCAGCCATTGAGTAGTATATAGAATAGCGGTAAGAGATCACTTTTGACAAAAGCCTCTGTAAAGCTGTATTTCACAAATAAAGCTTTTATCAGGCCCTAATCTCGTCCGCTATTGTATATACCACTTTTGAATCCCCAGCCAACTTCCTGGTCACTATGACTGCAAACCAACACTTTCCTGGTCACGTGACACTATTGTGATCAACCTATATAATGTTGATCTCCGAGAAACAATTTAATGTGAATCTCCTATGATTTCTTTGGTTTTCGTAATGAAGGCTTGCTGAGCTTGTTGTATCCCTTGGTTTATGTACTTTTTTTTCTCGTCTTCACTGATGGCAGCGCTTTTACGAGACTTGGTTCGAATGTCTTGTTTCATTTGTGATATTTTGTGAGTTCAGAGAGGACCACACGAAACTCATCCTCTGAGATTTTACTGTCCGTGAGTGCGGTGGAAATATGATCGGCTATTGTGCTTAACTTTGCTTCGGCTAGAATTCTAATTTCGTCCTGTTTCAATGCTTTACGATGTAATTTGCGAGATACAAACTTAAACACCAATCCCACCAACCCTGACACTCCAGCTGTTATTTCAATGCCTAGCACTATAGGTGCGGCTACGATGGTGGACAATAACCCGACACCTACCGCACCTAATCCCATACTGGCTGCCATAAGGGAGGTATCAACCCCATCCACGAAATTGAAAGCTCTATGGTATTTCTTACATAATGCTTTGCGTATATCGCGATCTTGTTCTAGTTGACGTTTTATGTCACATAACTCTCTCAAACAAAATCCGTCTACAGTTTCCAGTGTTTTTGTTACATATGTGTACATATATATATTTTATAAGATATTTTTCAATTGTGTTTTATTTAATGGCCGATCAATGTATTTGAGGCTTATAAAGTTTAGATTCTCATACAGGAAAATATGGGAAAGTCTAATAGGAAAATCTTGGTCTATACGAAACCCATCGAGGGTTATTAAGGAGGGTATAAATCTCAGTAAGTGTTCCGATCCTGGTTGTATGACGATACTGCAACGGGTGCTACCATGTATGTCTTCCCAATGTATTGTCAACCCAGATAAAAGTTTTTGGCTTGAACCCCTAATAGCTTCTCCGAGAAAGACTTCTATGATGAGTGTGGTGTCTGGTTTCATAGTCATAAGATCTGATAGGTAATCGGGGAAGTCGAACCATAAATTTGAATCCACGTTTGAAACTAACATGTTGCTCGTGTGATGTGGTATTTGGTCAACTCTTATCTCATCAGAAGTCGGAATGAAACACGCGAGAATGACGTCATTGTTCCTAATTTCGGAGACAGAACTACATCTGTTTAAAGAGATGTAAAGTGCAGTGAGGGTCATCTTGATCAACTATTCAGGTTCTTTAAAGTCTGCCAGAGCCACCCGCACATACACGTTGTCTGTTAAGTGCGGGACGTACAAGGCGTTTTCCTCGCCGGGTCGATCGAACCCCTCCGTGTCTCCTAGGTCCCCGAGTCTGACGTTGGGAAGACGATTGTATATCGCCTATATAAAATGTTATAAAATAGATTCCATTTGTTTTTTTGATAATTTCTCAGGTGTGCACTTCAACCCCATTAAATGTATGTTGTCGGGTAGGAAAATTTTGGTGAGTGATATCATGTCCTCCAGAGTCACGATGACTCCCTGCAGACTGGTGTGGGAATCGATGTTCACCCGCATGTAAACAGAGCAAACGGGGTATTGTTGTTGTTTGGTCCACCAGAGTTTGATTCCTTTCACTGTTTTGACTGGTGATGATGGTTCACCGAGGTAGACTTGGATGATCAGCATGGACTTCTCTGGTATATTTCCCAGGATGTCGGCCACGTTGTCGAATTCAGACACTATTTGCAATGCAACGTTTTGTGCCCAAGGTTTACTTGAAAGCATGTGGGATATCGTACTCGAGAGTGCGCTGATGATCACACCACGCCTCTCTGTCGGGAAGTCAGCCATGAGCAGGGTTCCGTTGTTCACGACTTTGTTTAGGTAGTGGTCTTTGTTTTCTGTGAACACGTAGTGAGAGATGTTGAGAAACCAGTCGGTTCGAGATTGTACCAAACCCCATTTGTTTTCGTCAGTGAAGACGAGGCTGTACTGGTTGTTCCGAGCGATGCTCGTGGTCTCAACGTTGTCTAGGTCAAACAGTTTGCCACCAAACGCTGGGTATATCATCCATTTATCCTCTCCGCTGCGGACTAGGGCGTACCGAGTGTTGCTGTTCACTCCTGCGGTATCGCTGATATCACTTAAGTTACTGTCGGATCCCCCGGCGGGGACTTCAACGCGTTTGTAAATGTTATTTTTAAGTTGCAAGGTGTACAGTTTACCGTCTATTCCTGGGTCGTCAAATCCACGAGTGTCCCCGAGGTCGGAGATTGCTAGGTTGGCACATTTTCTTAATCACGTTCCTGGGCCGTGAGCGCTAGTCATTATCGTATGTCCAGCGTTATGCTGAGGTACCCTATATTAATAGGATGTTTTTTATATCTAAAATACATATTTTTAATTCCGAGATGGTACCTCGTGTTAATTTCTTGTACTGCTGTGAAGAAAACGATTCGGTTCTGCCGTCGTTGTACTTTTCCGTTTTCACCGGTACGGATCTCAGCAGTGTAGAAGGGCATTCACCTTGAATGTTGTCTGTCCGTAGTGCTCAGCTGTAACTAGATGAATGCACAGTTCGGTGTATGGAACTAGGTCGGGTAAACCCGAGTGTTCTCGCCAATGACCTGCTGAGTCTCAAGACGTTTCTTCCGTTGTTGGTTAACACGACCATTCCGTTCGAGTAGTTAATTGTGAGTTCAACTCCTCCGAGTTCGAAGACTTCATCGCTGAGCGAGCACACACTGTAGTAGCCGTCCGTTATTTGGTTACGTTTGTTATTGACAAACAGCCTGTTGTTGCTGCTGTTGATGTTGGTCCATCGTGGTAGGTAGGTGATATTGCAGAGTGCGACTTTGAGTTGGCCTGACGTGTTATCGATCACGTGCATCAGTTGAACAGACTCACTGCTCGTTATTCCTGGAAGTGTTATGTACATATTAAAGTATATTAGTCCATTATATAATACTTTTAAAATGTACAAACCGAGAGTGTTTTACCCTAAAATGGATAGATTTCACGAACATGAAGACCGTGGTTGATGCAAAGGATGGTTTACATTTCAGAGCACAGTTTATTGATATGTTTATAAATGACAATGTTTCGGTGACGAATGTGAAAACGGTGCACGCTTGGTTTAACAACCCGATGCAGTTCTGGCAGAATCAATTCAATTTCGCCGTGTGGTGCGCACAAACGGGTGCGGCTTGGTGTTGAGTGACACCGCCGTGCCCTGCTGGGTCGGGTTATGTTTATGTTTCATGTGTACTATCAGACCAGACGTATCCTCAAAGAAATCAGCGGTCAGCTTCCACAGGACAAAGGGTTGGATGCAGTGAACAATCCGTATGATCGACGGGCATACGAACGAATTTGCAACGAATTCGAAATCCATCCGAAGACGGATTGGCGTTTGCCGGTCCGAACCACGGTTTGGGTATTCCATATGATGGCGTGCGACCCGTGAAAGAAGTCAGTGATGATTTACTGAAACGAGATTTACTACGTCAGGACTTTGCTTTGTTGAGTAATGAATGGCGAGATGAACTTTAAAGGTAGTGTTGCTTTCACCATCCAAATCTGCAGCAACCCAAAGACTCCGTGGACGATTGGAAAATGTTCATGCTGGTCGAAAGGGTGTACATGTGCCGGTGTAATGCGTTTGAACGATTGGATTCGAACATACATGTGGGCGTTGGTGGGTGCACAGAAGCAAAACGCGTTCCAGCATCGTCGGTGAAGGGACTGCTTACGACGCTCAGAAACAGTTCTTGGCCAATGTCGAGGATGCTATTAATGCTCCAGTTGATCTACCGAGTGCCATCCAACGCTACCAAAACGTGTTGGAATACGTCTGGTCGAAAGTCGACTTTGTGTTCGAGTGGGATTGTATATGGCTCCGAGCGACATGCAACTGGGAATCCATAAAGTGGTGTGCTACAACAACGAAATCGTCTTAAACGTCTTAAACATCAACGCCTATGATGATGCCGGTGAAACTGGCATAGTGGCATCATCCCCGAAACCCAGGGGGGTTCGACCACAACCACCACAGCCCCTTTCACCACGTGAGGTGGTTGAAAATAAAGAACACCTCGATAGTAAAACAGCACTGGTAGTCGGGGGGATCGCGGTTGGCTTGTGCCTCATTTGGTTAAAAATTCCATAGCTGCGATGTACACTAGACCCACCACAGCGACGATGGCTGCCCAGAGGTTTTGGCCGAGACACGTGACAGTTTTAGCCAGCGTACTCAGTAGCCACGAGACGATGCTACCAAGGATTCCCGGAAGCGCTTCGGCGGTTTTGCCTGCAAGTTTAGCCAGGGCTTCGCCGAGTGATTTCAGATGATTTTTACCCAGTCTCTGACGTCGCTGCCACCTGGTGGTGGTGGTGTTGGTATGCTACTGCATACGATGAAGCCCAATGCGGTCAGAATGCTGGCGATGGTAATGCCTTTTTCCCAGAACAGAGTTCGAATCCTGTACGCCAACGTGGTGTTTTCATTCAGGACTCGGTCAATGGTTTCCCTGCAAGTCACGCAATCGTTTTTCGATGATGTTTTTCGACTACGGTCTGCTTGAAAAGTCCATTGCTAACGGTATCACCCATGAACGAGGTGTCCAGCTGAGGGTCGGTGAAATCGGTCATTTCAATATCGTCCATTATATTAATTATATTAAACGTATATATTTTATATATATATAATGTCACAATACGGAAGAAAGCTAGATCCTTTTCGAAGATTAAGAGAGCCTCTCGGCGTCAAAGCCGTGCGTCAGTTGGTGACTATCACCAATAATCCGTGTTGCTCACGGGACACGCGCCGTTTTACCAGGCCGCGCTGGGCGATCGGTTGGAATACGAACTCACATTTATCGACTACAGTCGTGCGTACGCTGAACGGTGATGCTGGTAGTTACGCCATTGACAACATCTTGCTGGAGTTCGACATGGTAACAAGTCCGGAGCTGGCCCGGCACGTTCGAAAACCAGTACTCGGGAAAGCTGTCCATCCTGTACGACCGAGTCCTGCGGTACCGGACGATCGTACGGGACAAGAGCGACACGCTGTAGAACATCAACTTGAACGTGCCGGCGCGATCGATGAAAGGCATCTTGATCATTCCTGTGGAGGATTACGAACCGTTTCAAAGAGACAGTGAAAGGTTTTTCAACCCCGAAATCACGAAAGTGTAAGTAACCATCGAGGGCATGCCCAACCAACTGTTCAGCCAAGGTATGAGGGCACACCAGCAGTGGGATGAGATGAAAAAGCTACCCAATGTGAAAGAACTGCATCTATCCTCCGTGAAGATTGGGGATTACCTAACCACCAAGGCACGCGCTGGGGTTGGACATGCGATCCATGGACGACGATCGGTTGCAGGTAGGGTCCGCCGTGCCGACAACGGCAGTGAGGGGATAACCATCCAAATCACAAAAATATCCCAAAACAAAGGCAAATTAAAATTATATTTGTACGTGATTATGGACGTGCAACTTAATATAGACAATGGAAGATTCGTGCAAGCCATCTATTGATTTGCCTCGAGATCCACACTGTGCTATAGTGTGCATTCAGACGGGCTGTGGGAAGACCGTTTTTGTGTTCAACATGCTGGAAGGATACTATTGGGACGTGTTCGATAACATCTTTATTATTTGCCCTACTTTATACATCAACAAAACGTACACGGAGAGATCTTTGGTGATGATGGACCCGGACGTGCACCAAATCGATCTGGGAACACATCTGCAGGATTTGTTGAAAGCTTATCACAACAAATTTAAAGGGAAGTTGATGCTGTTCATCCCGGACGAGTGCAGCGCTAATAAAGAGATAACCAAAAGAGAGACATGCTATCGTATTTATCGTTTTCTGGCCGACGTTTGGGTGCTAATGCAGAAATTCAACCTCGGAGTTGAAAGACCCTCAGGAAAGGACGAGATGGGTAGCCTTATTTCACTGCAAGGACAGGGATTCGTTCGAGGAATGCTTGAGAGAAAACGACGTGATTTCTAGCAAACCAGAACAGGGACGAGTCAAAACAGCTCGCTGAAACGAAACACGCCAGACTCGTATTGAAAACCGACCAACCCTTGGCTTATTGAGTATTTTAGCAAATTCTAGCAAATCTTAGCAAATTCTTAGCAAATTCTAGCAAATGAAAGTTTATAGTTTTATAGTAAATGTCGCCTTTGAAATTCTTATCGTGTGTAACTTAGCTTTCATCTCGCTATGTTTCACATGCATTGGATATTATTTTATTAGAATTAAAAATCGTTTGTTACATTATAAAATGGAGTTCAATGAATTGCTCAAACAACTGTTGGTGGTGGATGATAAAAGCGACGACAAGCGAGAGAAACTGGTAGCGCTGGCGGTCGGCGGCAAAGACAAACAATACCTTGGTGGTGACCACACTCGAGATAAAATTCAGAAAATGCCCATCGATGAGATCAATAAGCTGTACGCGAGATACGAAACCCTGCTCGGAGCTGAGATGACAAAAACTATAGGATCTGTCATAACGCATGTCTACGCCTGGCCGACTTTACCTGTGGGAAGATCACAAGAAAGATCCGTTCATCGAACACGCTTTGGGCTATGTCAGCTGTGTGTTGTACCACAAATACGTCTGTTTTTACCCGTAAACGCAGCGATTATCACGGCAAAGCATTGTCAATTTAAAGAGGAAAAAATTACTAATAATAGTATACAAGATGGAAACTGGCCAGCAAGAACCTATACAAGTCACCACGAAGAAGAATCTTAAAAAAGTCGACGCTGGTAGAAAAGGCGGTTTAGCCAAACACCACAAAAATAATTATACTCTGAGGATAGCTGCAGGCGCAGCTGCTGCCATGGCAACATTACTTATGTTATATAATAAACCACAATCAGCACCAAAACCAACACCGCAACCACTATTAGAGGTAAACTCGCATATTATGATTTAAAATAAATATATTTTTTCTTGTATACATAATGTCTGAACGAAAAACAGTCATTAACAACGCATACCACGCCAAGGTGGTCGCCGGTCTAGCCGTAGGTTATGCTCGTTTAACAAAAATATATCTCAAACAACCCACGATCAAGCTCGATTTCGACCTGCCAGATATGGGCATGCTCATCATGAACATGGCCACCAAGGACGTTCTCGTAAAACAAGGAATCATACCTGAATATATTTTACATAAACATATATAGAATGGCTACGATCGCTATGATGGTCGGCGGGGCATTAGTCAACGCCCTGGCATTTTCGGGAGTAATTACCTTTTTCTCGAAATTACGAGAGTCGAATGCGGCCGAGGTAGAAGCGGAACGAAAACGCCACGATATAGCCGTGGAGAAATTACATGCCACGCAAACCAGGTATGCAAAAACGCATGCAGAGACACGATTTCAGTTACGATCAACTCGAGCAAAAGAATACTACCTGCTAACCGGTAAACAGCTCGAACCTCTCGACGATTAACCCACACTCTTTCAGTATTACGCGCCCTCCCGGGACAAAAATCGAGAACTGATCTTCGTCGCACTGGGTCTAGCCGTGACTGTGTTAACTCATTAAGACCGAGAGACGCATATGTGGGGCAAATTAATCAGATCCTCACAGCAAGTGACGTGTTTATGGGGCAGGTAATTAGCAGTTTCTCACAGCGAGAGCCACATACAATCGTCAACAGAAAGCACCTGATGGAAATTCGAAACGATGACGTGTACGAGGACATGAAGAAAAAAATACACCTGTACGACACCAGCGACTACCCCAAGGACCACCCGATGCATGACACTATCAATAAAAAAGTGCTCGAAAAGATGAAGGACGAATGCGCCGGCACACCGATCGCGGAATACATCGGCTTGAGGCCCAAAGTGTATTCCATCCTGAAAGCAGACGATAATGAAATCAGAAAAGCGAAAGGCGTGAAAAAATATGTGGTGAAAAAACAAATCAAACACGCCAGATTCAAGGAAGCCCTGTTCAAGACTCGCACTTTCAAACATCAAATGAATACGCTGAGAAGCGACGGACACAGGATATACGGACTGACGATAAACAAAACGTCCCTGTCGCCGATGGACACGAAACGTTGGATCGCCATCGACAGAATCAACACGTACGCGTAGGGACATGAAAAAATTGAACTGAAAGAATAAATATATATATATATATAATGACAGAATTTTTTTTGGAAAACATTTATTACAGCCCGCGTGGATACTGGAAAGGCGCGAGCACCATACACAAGCTTGGTGAGATAGCAAGAGTATCACAAAACGAAGCCACATTGTTACATGTTTTGTCGTTTTCATTTTAAGAAAGAGAAGAAGCGGCCAGAAATGCTGATTATTACCGTTGTCGTTCTGCATGATTTTGCGTCAGTCATGGCGTCACGCTGCACAGAAACTTGACAGTTTCGTATAAACACATCACATTCCTGTATTGCATCTATTTTAATTTCCTATTTCTTGCTACTATGCTCTTTCCACGCAAATGGGTGTCTGAAAATTTGAGAAAATGCTACACAGTATAAAGTCTGAAATTTCTTTGTTTACATTTCAAACAGGTGTTGTCTTTCGAGCACAGCATTAGTTTCCACCTCCAATATCTTTCGTTTCAGTTTATCTACACACTTGGTATTGGTGACAAAAACAGTTGTAATTAGATTCTAAAATGTATGAGGAATTCAGTAGGGCTGGGACGAGTAGGAAAATTGGAATCGAGTACCCGCATGTACTTACCCGAATCGGAATCGAGTACCCAGAAATGTAAGAAATACATTCGGGTCAACCTCTGAATATTCAATCACGATTTGACAGAGACTATTATAGAAAACTTGAAAAATTGGTAATAAGACATTAAAACTGAACTCAAGCTATTTAATTTACGTCTGTTTAACCAATATAGAGAGTAACACCATAACTTACACTCCTCGTTATAACAACGAATGTTTCTGTTCCTGCTGCTACTGTTATATTGATCTTCAGTGACCCATGCTTGTCGTATGAGGCGACTAACGGGATCGGGTGGTCAGACTCGCTGACTTGGTTGACACATGTCATCGTATCCCAATTGCACACATCGATGCTTATGTTGTTGATCACTGGATTGTCTCGTCCAGACTCGATTATTTACAGACCGCCGCCATATAGCTGGAATATTGCTGAGTGCGGCGTAAAACTAAACTCACTCACTCACTCAATGATGTAAATGTGTTTTACGTCAAAAAGAAAAAGACAAGCTATTGTCTGCCCTTGTCATTACAGAGCTCTCTCCCTTCCGGGTACCTGATTCCTAGAAATAGGACTCGATTCCAGCTGTACCGACCCGGATGCGAGTACCTAGGTACCAGCCCCAACCTTAGAATTCAGTGATGCATTTGTCGCTGCTGAATATGAATTATATGTGATGTAATTGGCGTCTCAATACCGGACTTCGCGAAACGTTGTGATTTGTGAGTGATATGCAGGCCTACTTCGTAGTCACTTTGATTAAATTTTATGTTTGAATATCGAAACCCATTTTGTCACATAATACTATCTCTTTGTCATTTTACACGATAATGTTTGGAAGTTTAAACTTATTTTATAACAATATCTGAATGCTAATGTTATACACTGATGTGTTTTATGCAAGGAATGCAATGGCATAATAGTATTTCTCTGCCGAATCGTTGCAGCGTTCTATAATACACTTATGAAATATAATACATGTTTTTCCGTCCTTGAAGAAATTGAAAAGAACTATCTTTGCATTTTCTATAGTCACTTGTGAGTTGAACTAAATGGAGGTTCATCTGATCAATGAGTATCAAGGAAATTATGTTTATCTACTACAGCGTTCTATAATAAACTTATGAAATATGATACATGTTTTTCCGACCTTGAAGTCATTAAAAAGAATTATGCATTTTCTGCAGTCACTTGTGAATTGAACTAAATGAAGGTTCATCTGATTAATGAGTATCGAGGAAATTATGTTCATCTATAAATTAGACGCAGCTTCATGTTTTTCAAGACATCTTTCCGGAATATGCGTCTGTGAAGGCGTTCAGATAATGATGATATTGCACAGTTTTATTCATGAGATTCCTGTTATAAGTAAGCTCAAATAATAGATCGATTAAATTCAGCAGTGTTGGCCCTGGGGCCTATAGTACAATTACAGTTTGATCTACTTGCACGTAGTGCTAGTAACATGTTAAGTTTCTATTGGCATTGAATGCATATCTCAGATAAAAGCTAATGGTATTATTGTCACAACATCTATATGGTTTGATGTTAAAAGATTTGGCAATGTGTGTTCATACATTACAATTATTGACAGACTTGGCAAATAATTAATAAATGATATTGATAGCATCTTGATGACTTGGCCATACAGTCATGACAATTTAAGGAGTGAAAAGTGAGCGATAGGTCTTATGGGAATTCAAAGATTCATTAAGACTGTAACCGTCTAAGAGTAACTCCTGTGTGTAATATTTGTAAATATTCTATCCACTGAAAACATGCCTTTACTATTAATATTACATGTATTTTCATGGATTCATAATATTTTATGTATATGCTATAGTTTCTCATTAAAATGTCTTTTCTGTTGTCGGAATTGAAGTAAGTCCCACACAGAGCTGGGATCATATGTCTTTGAAATATATATGCAAACGTCTGGAACCTTGTTTTCCAATACAAGCGTTCAAAGCGTTACGACATTGGCATACCTATGATAAACTATAGAGTTGGTTTCAACCATTGACTGGATTACATTATCATCGTCAGCAGAGAAATTTCGACTTCTCTTTTTCCTTGGGTTCCAGGCGACATTTCGCGATTCCATTTTTGGTAATCCGGCAGTAAACAGAAAACGGAATTGTGGGATATATGGAAGCTAACCAGTGACGTTAACCACACTATTAATGTTTGACGGCGACGTTAGCTAAGGGCATGACTGACCATGTTTTGAACAACGCATATTTAACGTTCGGTTACCTAACGGATGGTTAAGGATTGAACCGGCCTTTAAGAGTTAACCGGCGGTTAAGATAACCGAGCATTGAACAACCGGGCCCAGGAAGTTGGCTGGGGATTCAAAAGAGGTATATACAATAGCGGAAGAGATTAGGGCCTGATAAAAGCTTTATTTATGAAATAAAGCTTTACAGAGGCTTTTGTCAAAAGTGATCTCGTACCGCTATTCTATAAACTACTCATTGTGTTCCCAGAAATGCCAACGTAGCTGGGTAACCAACAGAGGACGATGTCGTGTTGGCCAGAAGCAAGATCATCATATAATCCAATGATTTCTATTAAAAGTGGATGTTTGCAAGAAATATATTTAATAGCCTGAAGGCAAGAAAGAGAATCGGAAAATATTATATATGGTTATATAAGAGCTGTTAATATGGCGTTAGCTTCTGCTGTGAAAATAGAGCTGTTATTTGGTAATCGAGAAGATATTGTTCTTGGTCCAATGACAGTCAAACTGGACAGAAAATTCAATGACATATATTAATCCATAGGCTTTATCAAAAAGTACAAGATCAGGTTTGTTGGCTGGAATTCTTCTGAGGCTGTATATGGGCCTATTCCACAGAACTTTGAAAGCAGCATGTTCCATAACGCTCTGGACATGTTCAGGGTCGTACCGTGGATGGACCTCGGAGTCAGAGCCACAGGCATGGCAGAGACGGGAGGAAAAGCAACGAGCCTTGCCATAATGTATTTGAAGACATGCTGTTTGTGACAAGGAAGGGCATCCACTTACAGTATCTGTAAATTCATTACACAGTCGCCATTTCATATTAATATTTCCTTTAAGAATCACATTTTGGTGGTTGCGAGAAGGAAGTGACTGGTCACTGAGCAGCAAAAAGAAATCCCTCTGTTTCACATTTAAGACCAGCCGACTTCATCCAGACGAAGGAGTCGGTTGGATTGCTATTCATTTCCACACAGTGCATGTACACACGATGCAGTGGCTTCTCAGAAAGCTTCTCCACAAATGACCGACACTGGGCAGACTTGGTGAAGGACTTCACCTGGTTTACTCCCATAGCTATGGCGTCCAGCAGTACATCACCATCAACAACAAAAAACTGAAATTTTAAGTTTCTGTCAAACAACCTTGTAACACTTAAAATAGCTGTGAAATTCCTTGCTTTCATAATGAGTCTTGATATGCATCACCAGAGGATCATTCGATATATATATATGCGCAAAAGTACACAATAAATTTTATCATAAATAGCCTCTACATTAATCAAACCCCTGCCTCCCGATTTGATTGGCACATATAAACGATTAAGAGAGGAACGAGGGTGGTGGGCTCTTTTGATCGAAAATGAATTACCTTGCCATGTTTCAAATGAAGAGTTATACATTAGTCGAGTCGAAATGTCATGCCAATGTCATTAGAAAAGAACTCGACAAGGAAAACATATACTTTCAAATTGGTATCTCCTTTGGCAAGGAGCTCAATGTCATCCATGTAAAGGAGATGAGTAAGTGGTGATGGAGATCTGTGCTGAGGAGGTCCAGGATGGTAACCCCCCTCTTTATTGAGCAGGAAGCTCAGAGGATTTAAAGACAACAACCAAAAACCAAAAAAAACAGGAGTAAAGGAGTCCCAATAGAATATTCCCCTTCTGATTGGAATATATTTTAAAGGCTGCACCTGCCCTTGCGAATACAACTCAAGTTGAGTCGTCCAGCAGCTCATGAAAGACTTAATCAAGTAGTCGCTCAGGGAGGTCAATACAATGAAGAGACTTCAGAATTCATTCATGTAGAGACAGAGTCATATGAATTTTGGTAGTCAATCCAGAACATGGAGAGGTTGCGGTGATATGTTTTAACCTCTTCCAAAATCATTTTCTGTACAAGAAGATGATTCTTGATCCCCAACATCCCTTCCTGTTGTCATTATTATTATCAACATCATGATCATCGATCTACACAGCTGGATTACGATGACATGTTTCAAGACCAGTTCTATCCCGGATCGCAACTGATAAAATATGTTTCCTGTGAAGAGTGTAGTTACTTCTGAAACGTATTGAGTGTTTCAACAGATTCATTAATGTCAGGAATATTTTTGTTGTAGAATGTCAAAGTAATTCAGATGGCATTCCATTGGAAACTGCAGCTATATTATATCAAAGACAACCTATTGTACCTGTAACTTCAAAAAACCCATCTGGAAAAAGTTTCATCTGAAAAAGTGCAGTTGTTTTTCTTGAGTTTAAGAACTGTTCCAAATAATTGTGTTACTGGTTTTGCTACACGAAAAGAAAGATATCCTTCTGAGTTATTGGATAGACGTTCACAGTGCAGGGTTATCACGACTCTTTCAGACTTTAAGTTCTTACTGATATGACGATTTTGTAATATAACAGAATGATTCTTGAATACACGATTGATTTGAAAAGTAAGTCAAGTCAATTGACATTTGTCCAAAGGGTTGGCCTGCTTGTCACTTAATTTGTCTATTCATAGATGAACGTATCTGCTGTGTAGCCTGGCATCAATCATTTGTGGGATAAGTTCCTTCGTCTCACTGTGAAGATATCGTATTCATTCATGTATGAGGCTGCTTCGGGTTAACCCTGGTGCGGCTCACACGGTCCTCTAAAGTCGTATGAAAGCCAGTGAGGCATATTTCAACACCAATAACCTTCAAATACATTGAAAAGGGTTTCTGTGAAAGATGCTCTTATAAATGACTGTGAGAGACTCACCTACAGTGTGTGTTGACTAATAATTTACTACACAGGATCAACAATAAAAGAACCCTGGTTTTAGTGTAGTGGTGTTTGTAGTGTATATTTCTGCACACAAAACATCAAAACATATAACAGTGTTTCAATTGTATTTATTTATACGCAAACCTGTTTATCTATTTTAAACACTTGCCAAAAACGTATCTGACTTGATCAAGGCGGCCTGAAGAATAAGCTCCGGTTCAGGATGTAATTAAGCTCTTGTGTGTGGCGGTGCAAGGTTGACGGTTTATGTCATTGTAAGGTAAACAACAACGCAGGGTCGTTGTTTGACGAAGTGAACGGCAATCCGCACCTTTTATTGTCAGCGGCTAAATCATAAGTTATATAAGTCCTTTGACTTGGAGGCAACGCATTATATTCCTACAAAGTAGTATGAAGTCCGACTATATGGCAATAGAATATTTTATCATTTATTCACACTATCCCAGCCTCTTACGGTTTTATTGAAATGCCAAGATTTCACAAACATGTCATTTTACATGGATGACGTTTCGAACAGAAGCGACAAAACCTTTTTCCACATTCATGAGAAATTTCTGTTAAACGTGACGCAAATGTGATGCAAATGTGACTATATCAGGAGCATGTATTTGTTTCAGCAGCATTACAGCTGGACAATGTCGTTTTTAGATAATACATAAAATGCGAAATTTGTATAGCGCCCTATATGGCTTAATATAAAACCACTCTAAGGCGCTTAACAGTGTTCAGGAGTGAGAGTCTATTGTTGAGAGGTATAAGCATATTTATATAGATGGGTTTTGATGACCTTTTTTGAAACAGTTGTATAATCTGAGTCTCTGATGGTGGCTGGTAGATTGTTCCAGAGCATTGCTGCTAACTTGCTGAAGCATCTGTCCCCATATTTCACAGTTCTTGTTTTGTCACAGTGATGAGTGAAACTGTTTGGTACCGGAGGGATCGTGTCGGTCGGTATGAGGTTATGAGCTCCTGGAGGTAACATGGAGCTGTGCCATGCAGTGCCTTGTAAGCATACGTGAGCATCTTGTGCTGACGTTGGAGGTGCACAGGCAGCCAATATAAGTTCATCAGAATTGGAGTGATGTGGTCACGCTTCTGGGACCTTGTTACAGTCGAACCGCACTGTTCTGCACTCTCTGAAGACGAGATATGACAGACTTGGGCAGTCCACACAGGAGGGCGTTTCCACAGTCAAGACGAGATGTTACAAGGGATTTCACCAATGTTTTACAGCAGTCCTCTGTTATGTATGGTCTGATGGCCCCAAAGTTCCTAATTTGGTAGAAACAGGATCTACTGATGGCATTTACCTGCCTTTCCATTGAGAGAGTGCTATCGAAGTGGACTCCAAGATTTTTGACAGAGTCTGCAGCTTGGATTGTGCTGGTTCCAACTTTCGGCTCAATGCCCTTGGTAGCCTGTGAGTGACGCTCGGGTTTGAAAACCATCATTTCAGTCTTTTCTTTGTTGATCTTCAACATATTGGAGTTAGTCCAGTTGGTGATGTCAGTCATGCATGCTTCCAGTGTTTTGGCGGCAGAAATCCAATCAGTGGATGGATGGAGGACTTTGTACATCTGCTTGCCATATGCATAAACGTGGTATGTAAGGTGTTGTTGCCGTCATATTTCACTCATAGGCTTGGAATACAGGCAGTAAAGAACTGGTCCGAGGACTGAACCTTGCGGCACACCATATTCAAGACACTTGTCGATCGATAAAGCTGGTCCTATTGCTACTTGTAGGGTTTTGACCACACATGTAGGATTTGAACCAAGTGAGGACCCTGTCTGATATTCCATATGTGAAGTGGGGGCGCTGAAACAGTATATCATTGTTAATGAGGTCGAATGCAGCAGACTGGTCTAGCATCAACATTACAACAGAGTCCCTGTTGTCGATAGCCTTGGCAATGTCCTGATGAACTCGAAGAAGTGCTGTCTCTGTGGAGTGCCCGGTGCGGTAGGCTGACTGGAAGTTGTCCTGCAGGTTGTTGGTGATTAGACGATGTTGAAGACGAGACAAAACAACTGTTTCCAGGATCTTAGACACGAATGGCAAATTGGAAACCGGATGGTAGTTCTTCAGTGTTCCCTTGTCTAATCCAGGATTCTTCAGGAGAGGCCTGACTACGGCTTTCTTAAAACTGGGTGGAACTTCAGATTCAGTGACTTATTCAATATCACTGTGATGAGAAGAGGGACCTGCTCCAGACATTGTTCCAATAACCATGTTGGGACTGGATCGAGCTCACAGGATTTCAGTGGAGACTTCAGAATGACTTTGCGTACTTCTTCCTGGGTAATTGGTGTGAAATATGTCAGGCGTTTACCAGTAAACGCCATATCAACTCCCATCGCCGAAATACCTGGGACATTCTGACCAGAAGAGGGTATATCATCTCTTATAGAGGGGTGTTGGGGTAGCCTAGTGGTTAAAGCGTTGGCTCGTCACGCCGAAGACCCGGGCTCGAATCCCCACATGGTTACAATGTGTGAAGCCCATTTCTTGTGTCCCCCGCCATGATGTTGCTGGAATATTGCTAAAAGCGGCATAAAACTAAACTCAGTCAGTCCGTCAGTCATCTCTTATGGAAGTGACTTTTTTGGTGAAGAAATCACTGAACTTGTTGGCAAGAGTCTTGTCAGAGGAGCACGATGGTAGAATTGTCTTAGCCGACTGTCCCATCAGATTCTTTGTGAGTCTGAAGAGCTGTTTATGATCGGTCTTGCAATCAGCGATCCGATCACAATAATGATCTCTCTTGGTCTTGATTAACAACTTAGAGTACCCCTTACACTTTTCCTTGTAGAGCTGTTTATGGACAGAGTTTAGTTCTACGCCACTGTCGTTCTGCAGCACGACGGGAATGCTTCATCTCTCTGAGCTCGTCTGTGTACCAAGGAACATTTAGTCTCAGGGTGATGGTCTTTGTTTGTAGAGAAGCATGTTTGTCAATCAGAGAAGCAAATCCGATGTTATATTCTTGAACAAGCTCTTCCAAGGGACCGTCAGTGAGCTGGAGGTCAGTAGACACCCTAACGTCCTCACAGAAGGCCAGTATGGAGATTGCTCTATATCTGCGAAACCTGCATCGTTGCCGTGTTGGTTTTGGTTTGGAACAGTTCAGGATTCAGTTTATTGCCAGTAGATCTCCTTCACACAATCTGCGGTGGTCGGTCTAGAATCAGGCTGTCCTCCATGGTGATCAGTACGTCTAGTGTATGACCATGGGTGTGGGTAGCTCCTTTAACGTGCTGAACCAGCCTGTGAGATTCCAGTATCCATAGGAAATGGTTTGTGTCTGTGTTCAATAAATCCTCAAGATGGAAGTTCAGATCTCCACAAACAACTATCTCCTGTGGTAACACTGCTAAACAGTCCAGACAAGTTGACCACTCCTTGAAGAAAACATCTTTGCTGAAACTATTCTGCTAGCAAGGGGGAGGACGATATACCACACTCAGTATGGACAGTTTTTCACCTGTCTGGATCGAGGATTCAATAGGTTCGAAATGTGTGAACATTTCTTCTGATCAAGGGTTTTGTCTGTTCACAGTCAATTCGTTCTTTTGCAATATAGCCTCCTCGACGTTTGCTAATCCGAGGAACGTGCTGTATCTCGTATCCAGATGGTACAAGCTCTGCTATCACATGGTTGTCGATTGTTGTACCCTACCATGTTTCTGTTACAACCAGGATATCAGTATCATTGGTTATTAAAGAATCTCCAATGGAAAGGGCCTTATTTTTAACTGACCTACAGTTCACAGAGAAAAATGTAAATTGAATATCAATTGATGGAACAGTTTTATATGAAGGAATGGATTTGAGATTGCATGTCTTCACTCCTTCTTATCCAAGTTTCTGCTTGGATTTTGACAGAATAATACAAAGTGGTCTTTGAATTTTTCTGCCTTTTTTCAGTAAACAAATCGATTCTGAATCACGAATCACTAGTGATAATAGCGTTCACGAAAAAGTGAGCGCATCCTGCGCCACCGGTGGCACTCGTCATAAACATATGATATGTCTAGTTGGTTTTCATCTGAAATAATTCGGAAATGTATGGAATAAATCGAGAATTCAGAATCGGACATCACTGATGCATCAAATTTGGAAGTTTCCTTCAAATGTCTACCATAAAATTTCTTGAAAGCTTGAATGTTGTAATCTTTGAAATTCTGGTGATAAAAAGCACATTACTATTCGACATGAACGGGAAGTTGACTATTGGAAGTTGAAATCATCCCCTTTTGTCACACAGCCTGGTGAAGAGGTTTTTTGTCACTCTGAATCTCTGTGCAGCTGTGAACATTTGTATTTTCTGTTCTTTGCATAAAACAAATATGTGAATATGATATGATGACCCATTACAACGGGTAGTTATGTCCACAATGTATGAGATATACCATTTTCCATGTACACTAAATAGTCAGGTTCTTGATGACCTTAGTTTTTAAGGGCATATGATGATGTGGTTGTGTACATCTGCAAATAATTCAAAATAATGTCAGAAGTTTCATTATGTTAGGAACAGATAGTCCAAGTAAAGAATGATCAGTTTCTAAACCCTCATGGTTCCTTAGTCATATTGTTCCTGGTTCCAAGGTTATAAGGAGACGCCATTTACAAGCATGTAATACAATGAACGTGTTTTACAGGTGCGTGCAATGTGACGCTCCATGCCCAGAGGGAACCGCTGAATTTCACATCTCCTAACTACCCAGACCACTACAGAAAGTATGTAGAGACATTCCTGGTCATTTTATGAATGATCTGCTCGCCAGAATGTGTGCTCATGTATATCCAAAACATTCATATCTGTTGATGAATGTCTATTGTAACATTTGTATCATTGATAAGTAAGCACTGCAGAATAATGTTATCAGGCTGAACTACCCATACAGCAATATTTAGAAACATTTCTGTTCATTTTATGAATGATCTGCTCGCCATTGATGGACGCTTATTTCGTAAGATTTTTTATATTTGATATGTAAGCACTGCAGAATTAAATGTAGCCATGCTGATATTTAACATAAATGTCGAAAATATATGTTTGAGTTTACACATGAACTGTTACTTTAGTTCCTAATACCATCATTTTACAGTAATGACAACTGTTATTGGGATATCTACCCTGAAACACGAGGCTACAGGGTTGTACTCGAAATGGTGTATTCCAATATCGAAAGTTCCTCCACCTGTGCACATGACGTCCTCACTATATACATCATAAATAATGGTAAAATAGTTGTATTACATTTAAAACCTCATCAATCTGTTACATAATAATCATTTATGAAATATAATGATATTATCATGCTTCTCGTACTATTATTATGAAGATATTATGTATTTATAAGCTATCCAGAAAAATCTAAAACATATAAAGGTTTTGTTCTATGATCCCTGCGGCGCATCAAGGATCGAAAATGACTGACAGTTTGTGAGAGCTGAAATATTTTCCTGACACGGAAACAAATTTTACATTTTTATGGTTGTAAAAATCACACTCTATAAACTATGCAAACTTCACGAAACAACAAACTTATTCATGACATTTTGTCCAACCAGATAATCAAAGAAGAGGCTATTGGCGTAGGATCTGTGGAACAAGCAGATGGAATATTCTCATCAAGAAAGACCAACATCATTTCCATGTAGTGTTCAAGACTGACAGCAGTGTAGCCAGAAGTGGTTTTCTAATTAGATACTATGAAAAAACGGGTGAGTAAAGTCATGACCCTGACTCTGCAATGTCCGTCCATAATCTTTACTGCATGTACCGTAAAACCTCTAAATTAGAAATCTAGTTCCATTTCTCCCTTGACAAAATGCTTAGGTTGGCATGGACCAATAGGTAATAGCAGATGTGCTCAGTCATATGAAATTTGGTTGCTTGAATGATCAAAATCAGAGACTGGTTTTAATACAGACATATTCGAACCACTTCCAAAATACAAAACGATCATCTAGCGCTGATCTCTCAAACATTATTCAAAACAAAGCAGTTCTTGCAATGATGGAGTTTTGGCTATATGTTTCTTTCGTGTAATAAGGCAGATTCGATAGCGCTGGCAATGACAAAATTCAACATGCAGGATTCTTACATGACATCGTTGAATCTTTCAAAATCAGTAAAAATTCAAAGTTGCCCCGGCTGATCCTCATGAATCTTACGGGTGGTGAATTGAGCCCTTTGTTACAACCAGGTGAAGGATTGTGTGGTGTACCTCTCGTAGCAACTTCTGCCGGAAAGACATTTACCTCCCCTGGATACCCAAACGCCTACTTCCTGTGAGTAACTTCGGTACTATATCGGATAACAGAAGCACTAAAATGTCTTGTATTTGTTGCCCAGTGTTTAATTGTGCATACATTAAGTGAATGAGTGTGTTGGATTGATGATTAAGCTTTCCTTCATGCCTAGCCATGCATACACATCTGTACCTAGTCATGCGTTTATATGTGTGAATCTTTCGAACCATTTCGCAACCTTACTTGTATTGCACTCAGCAACAGGGGTCTGTTGCAGGCGTCAGACTTGTATATGGACTATTACAACGGAACATCAAAACCAAACCATTCAACTGGACACCATGGACTCGGTACTTCAGAACATCTCCTCTCGTGGAACTTGTGACAGGGATTATGTCACTGTGTACAACGGCCAGTACGGTAAGTAGAGACGTGTACATGCTTGTTCATTATATCAAAGACGGTCAGATGATGATGACTTCAGAGATACTATATCCACATTCTACATAGTCAAACAAGGGGATATTTTAGTTAGTTTTCCGTGCAATGATTGTGATCTATAAGACAAAAAGTATTGTAGCATGCAAACAACAGTATCCGTGTTAAACTTTAAACCACTGCAAAAGATGGATGTTTCAAGGTATGTTCATGCTCAACAGACCATATAAAAAGCGCATTTGGCATTTTAAAATGAGCCTCAACACAAAAGGGAATCTCACAGTCAGTACCAAGTGTGTAGACCATGTACATTAATGCTGGCATGGTACCGTCATTTCACTGAGGCCACAATGCGTCGATGACAGGGAAGATTATCGCACCTCAACAGAGGAAAGTGCAGCATTTCTGCAGCGTGTTGGGTGAATCGCATGACGTCGTAGACGCTCTATGTAACACGAGACTTGTTCAATGGGTGACAAATCAGGAGATCTTGCGGATTAAGGTAACACATAAGGGTTGTTCTTATTAAGAAACTGTCGTACAACTCGAGAAACATGTGATCTGTCGTTATCGTGTTGAAACATCATGCCAGGTCGTTCCGTTCTGTTGTAAAACCGGTGAAGACGTCATTTGCAAAATCTCGTATCGGTACACAATGTACTTCACAGCATTCAAAAGTTCTCCTCCATCACGGGTGTGCCTGCTGCTTTCCGTTATCCCACCCCAGATTATAACGTCCCGACCTCCAAAAGAATTCCTTTCTAGAACACCAATGTAACGGTCACAGATCCTGTCGTAAGTTCGGCGAAGAAGTGAATATAACTCATCGGTGTAAAGATCCTTCCTACACTCACTCCCCTCCCCCAAGCATTGTCTGATCCAGCTTAGATGGCGATGCTCTGGCGTTAGCTTATGCGGATGCCGTAGACGCGAATTCACGCCTATTGCCAGATACGGGCTGTTAGGGTTGCTTGACTAAACCTGGGTGGTTTGAATTTGTTGTTCCAATACCTCTCCATCCGTCATTTTCTCTCGAGGCGTGGCATATCGAATTTGTTCAAGAACGATTAATAGAGATTTTGTTTTCTGATTTCTGCACTTCTGACAACTGGGCCTGGTTGTCTTGCCTTTCAAAATTAATAATGTTGGTCGTTTTTCTCGTCTATATCAGGGTTCTTGCAATTTCATGGAATTTGAGCAACAACAGCTACTTTGCGTTTCTTCGACCACTTTAACACACTCGTCCCACTTGTTGGTTCAAATCAAAATATTCATTCAAAAGAAATTATTTTACCAAAGAAAACATTACCTGTCACAATTTCTTTAGCCTCTGACAGTCAAATAGAAGCCTGCTCGTGAAAAACATGCTGACGTAAACGTCTGCACAAGGTATGGTTATTTCTCTCTGTCAGTTTTGAATGATGGTATTCGGAGAAATTCTGACATTAGTGAACATATAATGCTCTATTATAGGTTCCTACCAGCTCGGCAAATTCTGTGGTAGCGAAAGACCTGTTTTTATCAGCGTGGGGAACGCCTTGAGTGTTCGACTACGAACTGATTCCTCCGGAATATACAAAGGATTCAAGATGCTATACAAAGCTATACTGGGTTTGTATGCATTAATCAATTGGATATAACCTAGAACTACAGCTTTCAAGAAATATAATTAATGTAAAATTAATCGGTTCTTATCTGATAGTAAAATATATGTCTCATGTACATTGATTTACGACTCCTAATTTACTTTTTATTTATTTCACTTACGCACATGCCAATATAATATTCTGTAAAGAGAATCACGTTATTTATACATACCTCACACAGTAAACTTTGGTGTCAATACAAAGTGAGTAATGAAAGAAAAATATATATTGCATATGTTCAACAAACGATAATAGAAGTGTCGATAAATCAGTGCAGTTATAATTAACGCCACAACTAACTTCCCCGGAGATCTGCGGTAATAACTCAATTGTAGGATACAATGAAACCGGAGTGTGTCATGTTTGTGTATACAAGACCCAAGGAATATCAAGCATGGGGAATTCTGTCGCCAAGGAAATGTCTTTAAGTGTGTGTTGAACAAAATATCAAAGAAAATGTGAGAAGATAGTAATTCTATCAGTAAAAACTTTAAAATTGTTGTGTAAATGACTAAAACTATGCACATGACAGTAGTCACTTATTCAATGTTATTTCATACATCGTAGTAGCGTTGACAAATGTGTGAAAGAACATGATTTTACGAAGACATTATGAGACATGATGGCAGCTCCAAACTCTCAATGTTACTGTTTTCTAAATGCGAATACATACTGTCATGTTAATACTGCGTTATTCTGTGCATTCAGTTAAGTAATAACAGATCTTCGTCTTTGGCATTGACGCCTCGCCTCCACGCAGCATTCATTTTGTATACCAACGATGTTTGCCAATTATGACAACATTAGCTCTCGGTTTAGACATATTTTGCGTATGTATTATTTCTGTATGAATCAATACGTAAAGCTCTAAACGTGATTAGTTCATATATTCATTATGAAGTTTCGGTAACAGTCTGGACAACATGGTAAAGTGCGGACAAATATCTTTAGAATAAGCCTATAATTCAAGAAACGTATGTTTTGTGATTACTGTTGACTCCAATTTTAACTGATGTCAACACAGCTGATAATAATGGTACAGGCAGTCAGCTCAAAAACGTTAATTTGTTGGGTTTTTTGGCATGGTAGGTTATACTCATAAAACATTTTCCCAACCTGGATTTCTTGAGTGTTTATCAGACATCCTCCTGGGGAGTTTAAATAAGACGTTTGTCTATTGTAAAAATGTCTAGGGACTTGACAACAACCACACACACAAAAGCACGCGCAAACGCACGAACACACACGCGCGCGCGCACACACACACACAAACAACACAACACAAACGCGTATACTTGGTGATACAGCAAAACCAAAAAGAAAATTACAATTGCTACAGTTCTCCATTATCAGCAACAACGTGCAAAGTCGCGCTTCCCGCAGGTTACAGTCCGATGGTGATTGTCTCCCCTGGCTATCCAAACAACTACGTAAAGTAAGTAAAATGCTATAATAAGCTGATGTAAATGACTGCATGATTCAGGCCGTTCACGTGAATACAATTCGCCAGATTAAAAGATGTATACAAATATAGATAAAACTCTAGACAGATCTATAATAATGTCACCAAATGTAAATATGCTTTTATCACGTTTAAGGAATATGTATGAGTTTTGTGTCTTAGTTTCGGAATATGTTTCTTTTTCTTTGCAGGGGATTGGACTGTCAGTGGACTATGAATGCGCCTGGAAGCCTGATCACAGTGAGAGTTTTGTTTCTTGATTTGGAAAAGGTGTCATCGTGTGTGGCTGATTATCTACTGTTCAAAGATGGTACGTAAATCTTAGGACGCATGTTGTGTTCCTCTTGGTAATGAGGAAAGCAGTCGTAGCAAAAGTTCTTTGACATGAGACAAGGAAAAAAAGTGTAATCTTGATATTTTCATGATCACTACTTTATCTATACCCTCCCAAAACAGAATCACATAGATAATAATGGTATATGAAACTTCAAATTCTTACTTTTTTTCAAAATTGGTGAGTGAATGTTATAATTTCGCCATTGCAATGGTGATTAGTGTAAATGGAAGGAATGCACAGCGCCAAAATTCATCTTCGAAAACATTAATGCATGCTTACACTCGAATGTGTCAAGCTGCTTGAAAATGTCATTGATAAAAAAAGTGGTATGCACGTGCAGTTTTGAGGAATCGTGAGCAGGGACATTGTCTGTATGAGACCGTTTTGCTTTTAGACAGTCTTTGGCATTTTTAGGTATGCCAAGCAATCTTCAATTATGTAAGTAATTATCAAGTAACTCAAGTGAAAGGTTCGTTTTATCAACTATCATTCATGATGAGGATATAGTGCATGAAAAAATGTTGTATTTCTAACAGTAATCATAACTGTATCATTTTTATTATGTTCCGAACATACGGCTGCCTTGAAGAACAATACTGTTCCCTGCATATATCATCAGTATTTGTTTACCGTTACTGTTGTATCGAACCTTGGTAACGAATAATTCACTTAGGTCTTTCCAAACTAACTGACGTATTTGTTGTTTGATTGCATAGTGAATAAATCAAATATATTTACAAGTACAACTGAACTCATTAATTAATTAAAGATGCACAATTGATACATTTACGTTTAAGGTACGACCAACGACGCTCGCCAACTGGCAAAGATTTGTGAACGTAGGTCTGTTCCCATCGTCAGCTCAAGTAACCATATGACCATCATGTTTCACTCAGATCTTGCTGGCTCAGGAGGAGGCTTTCGTTTGCAGTACTCATCTGGTAATAATCTCAGCAACTGTAAATAAGCTTAGCAAATGTCTTTTTACTTTTACAAAAGTCTTCAATGGGAAACTATACATTCCTGGTGACCAGAATAACATAATTTGTGTGAGTAGCTATTTTTACACTGTTATCCCTTCAGGGGATCTTTTAACTGAAAGACTTTGGATCATCACGTCACAAATCGTCAATTTACATTTTGTTTAACTGCGACCTATTTTTATTGTGTTTATTTTTTCACTCGGCTGGCTGTTACAGCTGATGACTGTGGATTATCAGATCTCTCCGCATCTTCTGTCACATGGAAGTGAGTGAGTGAGTGAGTGTACTTTTACACCGCACCCAGCAATAATCTAGCCATATGGCGGCGGTCTGTAAGTAATCGGATCTGGACCAGACAATCCAGTAATCAACAGCATGAACGTCGATCTACGCAACTGGGAATCGATGACATGTGTCAACCAAGTCAGCGAGCCTGACAACCCGATCCCGGTAGTCGCCTCTTACGACCAACCTGGTTTACTGAAGATCAATTCTAACCCGGATCTTCACGGGTGGCCTTGACGATAGAGACATCATATTTACTTGATCCCTTGTTCAGGGAAATCACATGTTAAACACTTTACCTTTGTATAAATAAAAAAACGCCCTCAATTATGCAGGTGCAGGGAGTCAATAGAAAATGTATCGATCTTCAATGAAAATTGTATCTTGTATGAACTTTACCAGCTATTTCTGTAATACTTGTAAATTTGCATAATCAATGCGTTTATTTGCCTTTTCAACTACAAACTACCCTATCGTTTATAACTCTGAAAGCGCTTACCAACTGTAAGTGCAATTGTGACTGAAACATTCATCGCTTTCAAATTTATTTATTTCAGAGAGACTGCATGTTTCTGACTGCGGTAGTTCAATGCTCAGCGCCAGCAAATATTCCTGGAGGTCTTTGTCATCCCCTGGGTACCCATACTACAACTACAACAAGTAAGTAGATATATGCATAATCTCAGTTGATAACCGGTTTTTATCACTGGCAAGTTAATACAGTAATTCCTTCCATACGAAAATGGTCTGTTCTAGCCCTGCACCTTCACAGCCCCTCCAGAAGGAATCACTTAATCCTTGATGACTTTTCTTGCACGAAAGCACATCAAGCATAGCCAACAATGCATACTATTTATCACCTTCCCTAGTGAGAAATGTTGCAGGGCGATCTGTTTTGAAATTGCTAAATTCAAAGTGTTGGGATTATAGAGATTTATCAGGTAGAACAAACTTAATATTGATTGAGAGTGTTGGGGACAAAAGGATATTGGAACTGCTGAAACTTGTGTTGATGCAGCAAGCTTTTGTGTATTGTTTTGACTTGCCGTCATAACACAGTGCTATATTTCATGTAATCTTTTCATCTCTTTCCTAACAGCAATATGTACTGCAAGTGGACAGTCTTTGCACCTGTTGGATATAAAGTAACGGTTGAAGTTGAAACTATTTCTATGGATTACGATTCATCATGTTCTAATAACTACGTGCTCTTCACAGATGGTAAGTGCAATGTTCTTTTTTACAAAAGTACTGACATATACTTTTAGTCATATTTTCTTCGAATGGAATTGCTTTGCAATTACCACTGGTCAATAATTAGTTTTCTCAGCTTGAATTTGAGTTCAGTGTTTCTATATTGCATATCTCTTTTAACTGACAACACAATGCTTCTTTGTATTTTTCAAGGTTACCAGTCTTACACCAGTTGGTTGGGTACATATTGTAGTAACGTCACCGGCTACATCGTCAGCTCCCGCAACGCCATGACCATCACTTTCCGCACTGACAGTTCTATCACAGACAAAGGATTTTCTCTGAAATACATTGCGTTGACGAAAGGTGCTTGATTCTATATCAATGTATATTCGTTTCCTCTTTCATGAACTAACGCATTTAAACACATTTTTCCCCCAACATTGTTTTCAAATCAATTGACGAAAAAAACCGATGACACATCGGGTATGATTAATCTTATGCTGATGCTGGACATGATGTGTGGCCTTATGTAAAGATGTCTGCTCCAAACTCGGATTATTTACCGGCCACCTTGTAGCTGGAATATTTTTGAGTGTGGCGCTAAATAACAAACAACCAAAACACTCATGTAAATATGTGTAAAACAGGAATCTGACTGCCTTCCTCAGAGAAGAATGTATATCTTCTGGTAAGCCTTCATGTTTCTCGGATTATTTTACACTTTTTTACATTCTCCTGAAATGAAATCAGCAAAGGGTGGACTCACCATGCGTTGCTTTATACATGACAACCCACATTAGTTTTCCATAGAACCAGAAATATATACACATCTCTGCAAACAATTTTTATGTTTAAAAAATAATGCTATTGATCATTCCATTATTTTCTTCCACCTAAAAGGACACACGAATTGCATTCAGTCATACTCTGTTATATCATTTGTGTGTATGCCACTAAGGTATTGGCTACTCTTTCGTGTACACAATAAACTACGTTTACAATGAATACGTTTATAACGAACCAACCGATTAAACCAGCTCGGGATGTTTTGGCCCAGGTCACTGGCTGCATTGTGTGCTCGAATTACTACGGTTATAACGAAGTAAAACTAAAACTAGTGGTCCCTTGAGTTCGTGTTAACCGTAGTATACTGTATATGGATTGATTTTATATATTTGTTGTATGGTAAACACCGAAAAGGCATGATCATTATATATACGTACAAAAGTAGTTGGTATGGTCAATAACAACGCTACCTTGATGGAATTGCTGATAAAGTGATAAATTAAATGATATAAATGATATTAGAATTCCATCACGTCAATGACAATGAATGCATTGATTATTTTTAAAAGGAAATAGTAACACATGATATATGTATATATTATCAAAGCTTCCCTTTTTGTAGTGCTTCAAAAGGTGAATGGTCACGTATCTCCCAGAGCATCGTCATCATCACAGATGTGTTGTGGGGTAGCCTTGTGGCCGACGCCACGGGTTCGATGCTCACATGGGTAAATGAGTGTGGCCCATTAGTAGTAGTGGGGATTCTGCATCACTTTGTGTTGTAAGGGTTATTGATGTCTGAATCCTGTCCCATCGATGATAAAAAATGTGTGTGTTGTCTATGTGACCATCGTTGGATGCGTCCTGGTTTTTAACGTAGCCGTAATACTGAGCGATGACTTTATGGATGGGATCTGTCATAAATTCCTCGAAGTAGGCTAAGGAGTAGGTTGAGTACGGGGCGGTGTGATCTAAGGTTTCGAGGCAATACTCGACTAAAGTATCCATGAGACGTTGTAACCGTTCGGTACCCACGAGACCTAAACTATCATACAGGGTGGTGAATTTCCCTCGACTTATTACTCGACGTAGGGCTGAGTAAATATTGAGCCCATTGAGGTCCACCCCAACGCGTCGTAACAACCGTTTCTCGATCAATGTCAACATGATAGCTATGTATATAGACGAATCTTTAATAAGGCGGTAATACCGTGTCGTGTAGGACGATTTGCAATTCCTCTCACACGAATCCCCTAACTGGCCCGTCTGTCAAGTAGTACAAATGAGGTTCGCCAAAAAAAAAACCCAATTGAAGGCTCTTCCCTAATATCCCAATTGCGCAGATCGATGCTCATGCTGTTGATCACTGGATTGTCTGGTCCAGACTCGATTAATAACAGACCACCACCTTATAGCTGGAATAGTGTGGCGTAAAACTAAACTCACTCACTCACTCCCTAATACGAGTATAACCATGGGTGACGTTTCAAACCAGGCCACCATTGCGTTCGCCGATCTCGGGGACACGCAAGGATTCAATCAACCCAGTACGGAAAACGCCTTGTATGTATTGCACTTACAAAACAATGTGTACCAACGAAGTGAAGTGATCATCGAATCTCAATTGAACTGGATCATCAATTTTGTCCTGAACTCCCCCCTATATTGTCATGAATGAGGATAATAATGTCATCAAACTAAACAATAAGGGGATACTACAAGGGAGGTTTGAGTCTCCTGAAACATGGATGTACGTAGCACCATGACCAGATCAAACAGGTAATATGTTAGTCACCCATGATAAACAAACAACGTTACATTTACTAAGATATACTGATGTGCCAGACTCGTGGCTCAGTGTGATACAACTTTCTACCCTTAGTATCGGAGTCTTTGTTGGAGATGCACCCGCAGAAGAGGTAAACATTCTCACTGGGTTAAGCATACGCTGGCATGATCGTCATCAAAATAAACGTTGTCGTATTTATATACAACCAGGAACAGCCCCCTCCTCAAACCTCGGGGGGTCATGATTTTCGAAAAAAGTCTTTTATTGGACTCCAGTCCTTTTATTTAACCGAGCATGTGTACCTCATGTGTCAGCTTAAAGTATATTCATCAACGATTGACGGAGGACCAATTGAAGCTTATTTCCTACCTTATATTATACTCGAGATGGGATTGTATCCAGCCATGGACCAAGTGGCTCAAACCCTCGAAACTGTGGATGGTTTTCGTTTGTGCCAAATCAGCGAGGTGAGACGTCAACTGCAACAAGAACGCGACATGCGGATCGGATTGCGCAAAAAATACCATAGGGCCACAAATGCTTTGGACGGCGTGGACACTGCCCTGATACTAGCCAGCATGGGACTTGGCGTCGGCTTATTATCAACCATTATAGCTGCCCCTGTCGCCCTCGGGTTAGAAATAACAGCCGGGATATCGGGACTGGTGGGAGTAGCCCCTAAATTCAGTTCACGTCGGATTCAACGTAAAGCATCGAAACACGATGAAATCAGGGTTCCAGCCGAATCGAAGTTAAACACGATCGATGATCATATCTCGACAGAGGTCTCTGATAGCAAAATCTCCGAGGAAGAGTTTCGTCTGGTGCTGTCGGAAATCGCCAAATATCACCGAATGAAACAGGAGATTCGAACCAAGTCTAGGAAAACCGCTGACATCAGCGAAGAGGAGAAAACAAAGTTGATAGAATCAAACCTTCCTTACCAAGAACAAAGATCTCATGAGAGATTAACACTGAACTGTTTTGTAGATATCAACGTAACATAACTAAGCTGGCTCTAGCTGGCGAGATATACACCATTTAAGGCTTTTTACCTCGAATCAAGGTATAACAAAATACGAACACGATGCTCGTAGGTAGTCTAAACAACACTGAACACGATAAATACATCGGTGGACACTCAAAACAGTTTTAGAACCAACAATCCATAATTTTAGAATCGGTTTGGAAGGCGCATAAGCTATTTATAGCTTTAATGCACTAACACCCGCAGAGCCAGTTTGCTGGTGTGAAGGAAAGACGGTGGACTTCAAATACTGAGTTTTGGCGTACGAATCCCTCCCGTTGCTGTAGAAAACAATTTTTTTATTTTTGGGAAGAAAAATACTTTAAAGCAAGGACGCATCCAACGATGGTCACATAGACAACACACATTTTTTATCATCGATGGGACAGGATTTAGACATCAATAACCCTTACAACACAAAGTGATGCAGAATCCCCATTGTACTACTACTCCATTTCTGGTGTTCCTTGCCGCCGATATTGCTGAAATATTCCTAAAGGCGACGTTAATAGATGCTCACTCGTTCAATGTCACATAAACTTCACACGGACCCAGTGTTGCAGAACTGTATAATATTAATGAGATAATTCCTTGTTTCAGAGTGTGGCGAAGATGATACGATAAGCTATGAGACAAAATATATTGAATCACCGAATTATCCTCTGTCCTATCCCGAGTAAGTATATGGGACACTTATAGTTCGATTCATATCTCGAGGAACTGAAAGAAATGCACAAACAATAATACAATTGACTTGGACAACGATCAATACATGATACATTGTACCTAGAATACTTCCATAAAAAAACAATCGTATGAATTAAAGCATCTTCTTTGAGAGGCATTTAGAAGTCGCCGCTGTAAGTAAGCATGAGAATGAACAAATTCTTTGTTAATACATACGTTGTTCATC
Organism: Haliotis rubra; assembly: GCF_003918875.1. Taxonomy (NCBI): domain Eukaryota; kingdom Metazoa; phylum Mollusca; class Gastropoda; order Lepetellida; family Haliotidae; genus Haliotis; species Haliotis rubra. Next base: position 231,179 of record NW_025767038.1, on the reverse strand, counting down.
CAAATATTATTGTCCTTCCTTAAATTAACTCGGTCAGAAAGTAATCAACAATCCAGGAGAAGGGATACATACTGTGGCATTCCGTGATTAGGAGATTGTTAAATTTTAATTCCAGCGAGAATGGAAACTGAAAGTTTGCAGTCAGTACACCCTGTTGCCTAAGTATGATCAGTTCATATGACCTGTATGAAGCATATATAATTGCAATGTCTGTCATATTGAGTATAAACACTGGTTGTCAGATCATGCTATAATTAGTTATTTTTTCTGTTATTTTCATATGTACATGCAGAGCACATGGCTAATACTATTGTCTACTTCAATTTTAGCAATGCAAACTGTGAGTGGACAATCAGCACATCCATTGATGGATATGTAATCCATGTTGAAGCGGTGAATTTCAACATTGAGCACGACAGCAGCTGCTCCGTTGATTATGTACGGCTGTACGATGGTAATGACTTAGAATTAATCATTCTTACCCTAGAAATGGGTGAAAGAGACAATTGCCTATATTGAATTTAAGCTGAACACCTTAGCGACGTCTGTGTCTTTAAAGGTGGCACGTTTCCATTTACACGGATGTAATGTCCTCATTGACGTAGCTTAGTATACGTCTTGCTTGAAAGCGTCATTTGGATTCATCATTGTGATCCGTCCGATTATCGAGATCTTATTTATATTCTTTACGATTATTTTAGTTTATGTTATTATAATTGAGGCATAGAGAGTAGAGTAAAATAGTCATTTGGAATAACTAAATGTCATACCCAAATAAAAACATTATAGACTTGTTAAGCAATGTATCTCCTAACAAATGTTTGCAACATTACCTGACTGTTTGTTTAATTACTATAATCTTCTCACATGCTATTTTCTGCCAATAGTCACGATTTATGAAACCTATATCGGTCGATGGTGTGGAAGAGATGGACCAAATACAGAGACAGCAGGGCAGACAATGAAGGTTAAGTTCCACTCCGATGGTTCTACTTCCCTTTCGGGATTTAAGTTGTCCTTCACTGCCGGCGAACCAACATATAGCTGTACGTGTTTTAGTTTTACTCGTTCATTTCAGAATGCATTGCTGGAATACTGATAAAAGTGGCGGACAAAACGTACTCACTCAAAGAAGCCTTAAGGAAAACAGACAAGCTCTGTCCCACTTGGCCAGAACGTTTTTCCAGGGTTTAGCGGGTGTACATGTAATTGTCGTTTCATCGTAATTGTCCTTTGACCAATGTCAGTTCAGAGTGAAGTTGATTTAAAGGTGATTGGCACCTATATCACGCCGGTATTTCGATGACTCAGCCTCATACAGTGATGTAAATTCGTATATAAACTCTAGTTTAAAACACTACGGTTCCCATTTTGTACACGACAACCTACCCCGTTATTAAACATCTACTGAAGTCTCCACAACCATGGCAATAGCAGACAAATCAGGGTTTGACATCATCTTTCTTTACCTCTGTGATGAAGCGCAGTAGAGCACACAGCGCAAAAAAATGTTTCAATGATATATATGTTACCAAACGTGTAGGATTCCACCTCAAAACAATACTTAAAAGATCTTAAAGCAGACGACTTTTAACAATGACTATAGACCCATTTTAGGGGATTAGGGCCTCAGAGAATGCCATATTTAGAAACGGTCTTGATTTTGCCTGCCCTGCTTTTGCTTTATTATTTATTTCGTTCTATTTAGTATTTTGTTTCTTATTCAGCTGCCGCGTCCACAAACATCCCAGCCATACTTAGAGGTGTATTTGGCGGTATCACGGCTGTGGGTATTGCAACCTGCTGCTGCTCTGGACTTTGTTTCAGGAAGAAATCCAGTCCCAACGACCAACAAAAGAGGAATAGATCATATGAAGGCACCGTCTATTTCATCAACGTCCCCAGCAACCCGCAAACTACGTCTACTGCTTCTATTGCTCTGCCGTTCATGTTTCCACCACCTCCTTCTTACAATGATGTCGTGAAGGATGATCCCCCACCATACTGTCAGGCAGTTCCACTATCAGACATACAGCCTATTGTCACGCCATCCACTAGCGGTACATCTGAGCATCAAGGGATAGATAACCCAGCAGGCCCCAGTTGAGTGACAGTTTCACATGACGTACATGTTTAACCTAACGAGCTTAATAGCAGTTAATCTAGTCTGTCTCACAGTCCCTGAACCACATTTTTCCCTACTGCCAAGCCCTCTCTGCAGTGCTAAAGCCCTAAATAAAGCAAGTCTAGATTTCCTCTAAATCTCTGGTCTCCCATGGGACTCCTTTTCAATGTAAATGGGTTTGTTACTATCAAAATTATACATATTCAGAGACTAAGCATTAGCCTACAGTTAATCCCGTTACAGGGGAGTGAGTACAGTTAACAGAACAGCCAGGCGAGGGGCTAGAGGTACTAATTTGTGGCTTGCAAAAACAAGGGGCTAGGGGGGCGGGGGCTAAAGGAATGATGCCTTTTATATTACTGGAGAAAACAGAACAAGACACATTCGCGTATGCTCATGCAGTGTCTTCGTCCATGTAATTCTTTTGCAGGGGGGTAACGTTCCGTACCATGTTTTTACAAATCTGTAATTTGATGATCATTTAATTTTTAACATTTTTTTAATCATTAAGTTAAGTTTAATGAATATGTACGATGTTAAATTTTGAATATCCAAGAAATGGATGTAACATTTTGGGAATGAAAGGTCTTTCACCGACTGGTCGCTTTTTAATAAAGATTGTCCCAAACATGTGATAATTTTGATTGGATACCACACAATCCCCACAAGGAATGCACCTTAGAATGTCCCCTTGGTTGTTGTATATTTTAATATTTTGTTATTGTTTTTGTAATAAAACTATTTTGTATTTCAAATGATGCATCTTGTTCGAGTTGTGTTTATGTTTATTATTATTAGCGGGCGGTGGGGTAGTCTAGTGGTTAAAGCGTCCGCGCGTCACGCCGAAGACCCGGGTTCGAATCCCCACATGGGCACAATGTGTGAAGCCCATTTCTGGTGTCCCCCGCCGTGATATTGCTGGAATATTGCTAAAAGCGGCGTAAAACCATACTTACTCACTCACTCACTGCTATTATTATTAGCATGTGATTTTATTCCAAATTATTTATTATACATGTGCACATGTACTATTGCGCGGGCATGTGCGTGTTTCGTCTTTCTGTCACGGGTTAATTTGTAAGACTTTACTGATGTTTTTACTTCAATATAATCGACGTGCACGGGGGATAAAAAATAAAATTCAAGGGGAATCTCTGTGTAAAGGACACAAGCACTGTCATTGCCAGTTCTTTTATGGAATATGGGAGTGCAAAAGAATACCAGTATCAACTATATTCACAACACATTCCGTCGGGTGTAAGGATAGCTGTGAACATTGTACGAGTTTAACACTGAAAGGCATTGATGAACCATGTATTCGAGGAAAGGGCAAGCATTTCCTGACCTGCCGATAGCACCAGCCATTGACAAAATTTGCCTAAAAATGGAAATATCCCAGTGAAAAAGTTAGAGTAATGTACGTGTTCGGACCGTTGATATATTGACACCATGTACTCCAACTTATACCCTACTTGCTCCAACACGTCCGTTTCTTGGTATATGTCACGTGACTCTGCTAACGTTATCACATGTATGGAAGATAACCAGTGTAGTGCCAAGCTGATCAATAGAGTACATATTTATATACCCGAAAGCAAGTCAGTCATATCACAGAGACTGACACACTTTGAAACAGATGGATGGTATACACCCACTTCAAAAACGTTCTATACTTGAAAAACAGAGTGAGTTAATTAGAAGATAAAGCTACTCTGTTTTCAATACTGCGGATTTTTATCGTTGGATTCAGACCGTTAGATGTAATTTAAAACAAACGCTTTAATATCTTCATTCTGGAACGGCTGAAAAGCGTTTTAAAATTTTGGCGCGCAAGAACGCAAGGCGTGAAGGGGCCTTTTTTCCTGGAAATTGCTTGGACTCGTCCAGTTGAGGGACAAGTTGTGTAATGAAGAAAAGAAGACATATTCAACAACATAAATACTTTATATCAGGAACTGATATCCTTGTATTTGTAACAAGTAGCATATACAGATTACAAAAACACAACAGTTAATACAGTGAGCAAGAAAGATTATTTGATATTTCTCAAGCGAATCATTAATCTCCCCTGCTGTATGACAATTGACTCGCCCCATTTCAAGCAGTGAACTCACTAAGTTTAGCCGCCGCTAACTTTATTCTCGGAAGTAATTGTTGATAACCACTCTGTTATTCCCAAATTGGAAAAGGCCTGACATGGCAGCTTTGGTGTGGGAAACATCGACAGTGGAAGTAGAATTGGAAGGACTGGGCATTACGGCGGGACGGACGCGGACATGTTAGGATGTGTCATGTTTAGACCAAGTATGGCGGAATACTGCCGCCTTTGCACTGCCGACGAATCAGTGTTATGAGGACCTCTGCCAGGAATCTTAACTATTTCCCTTGCTTCTACCCCAGAATGCGAGAGCAGAGTAACGATGGTGCATCCCACACACGATGTCCGACATGTTTGTTTACAAACAAAAGAGTCAACGAGGTCATTGTATTCATACGCGGTCAATCGGTCACTCTAATTAGCGGTTCTTAACCTGTCATTTAAGTACGGTTTTGGTGAGCTCTCAGACAATCAGAATCGAGTGTCACACAATGTCTTTCTTGAATTTGTATTTGCACACAGATGTCTGATGTTAATTGATTCTCAGGTTTAGTGAGCGAGCGAGTTATAATTTAAAGTCACTTTGGCAATACGTCCGCCATATCGTGACTAAATCAAGTTATAGTTTTAATAATTAAAGGTAAGTTATAAAAATATAACTGTCAATGAAGGACAGTAAAACAACTGGATTATCACTGTTATAAATGTATAACTAGTAATTCAATCTAAAATATTGTAACGACAGAGGACAATACAATATAACAACACACTATAGATTGCCAAAAACTGAAGGTAGATCACCATACTAGGGACCAAGGGGACTTACAGTACATTTGCTTCCTGCGTGGACCCTAGCTGGATTAAGACCATCCCTTCAGATGTTAGCAATTTTTCTAGCCCATATTAAAATAACACACATGCTGCGGTTAAGAATAGTAGTACGTTTAAATTAACTATAATTGTTTTGGGACTTACGTACCCTCTCAGGAGGAAAATGATTTTACAATACTTTAATCCCCTTCGAGCATACAACCACTAGCAATATCAGTTGTTAATTTTGACTACTAATCATAAAACATTTATCTATTTACGCAATTGTAATCAAAATTTATCTAACAATTCCATATTTTTTTTAAAAGTCAATGATTCAATGATAATTAACATTAGTAAAATTATCCTTAACAGTTTTTACATTGAAATACTTATCCCTTGTGATGGAAAAATATTCTCAGGTTTAGGGGGCGGGACGTTCCCCCTATGCACGAATCACCACTTTCGTATTGAAGGTGGTTGAGAACGCCTGAAGGGTCTTCTTTGTTGCTTGTACCTGGTTTACCGTTGGCTTGTAGAATATGCTGAATTCAGGTGCCTCTCTTGAACACAGCATCTATGTAGGCTTGCTGTTTAGTAGTCTGCTGATATGGTGGTTGTTGATGAATGCGGCTGATTGCTGACGTGGTGGTTTGTCTTTTGGGTTGAGGGTGGACTGGATGGTTTTGTTCACTAAATTAGGTGGGAACTGATTAACGTTTATGAAGACATGACGAAGGTGTTCTAACTCGACTTCAAAGGCTTGGGTCGTGGGGCTGATGTTCTTTGCTCTTCTGGCTAGGGTGGCGATTATACCTGTCTTGACTTGTAGTGGGTGATTAGATGAGAACTGAAGATATTAGTTCGTTTGGGTTGGTCTCTTATGGACACTTGTGTGAAGCTTGTTATGTCTTTTTCTACTTGGACATTGACAAATGGTAGCGTGTTGTCGGTTTCTTCTTCCATTGTGAATTTCATGCGTGGATGTTGGGATTTAAGGTGATTGAGAAAGCAGATGGGATCATCGGTGGATATGATTATGACAAAAGTGTCGTCTACTTTCCTGAACCAGCATATGGGTGAGACGGATGACGTAAGAAGGGCCGTGCCTTCTAGTTCTGTCATTTAGGTCTCGATGATGATGATGCTGGAGAGAGGGGATCCCATGTGTAGACCTATCAGATATGTTGTGGTTGATCTATTCACCAATGCACCAAGAGACGAAGTCCATGCCATCCTTAGAAGGAAAATTGAAGACATATATGCTGACCTAGAAACCCATCTTACAGGAGAAAGCATCACCCGCCTCATCCACTCTGCCAAATACTCAATGAGAGTGGATGAGAGAACGACCACATCTTAGACGACGTTGTGACAATAAAACAGCTGAAGCGACAGAAGAGCCCGCAATGCTGACGCGACCGGTAGTGACACCACGACCAGTGCTGCCACCACTGTAAATGAGACCACAACCACTTCTGACGAGACAGTAAAAGAAACCACAACTGCAGCTGATGAGACAGAAAAGGAAACATCCACTACATCTGATGTAACAGTGACGAAGACAACGACTATTGCTTACATAACAGATAAGGAGACCCCAAATGCAGCGGACGCAACGGTAAAGGAGACCACTACCACAGCCGATACGACGGTAAAGGAGACAACACGTATACCATATCATGACGTCGAGTTCGTCAGTGTCATGGTAGACCCACCAGAACAAAAACAAGTACAGAACTTAATACATTTCCGCAAACTACAAGTAACACTGAAACAATTCAGGAATAGTATAAATGGCCACCACTATCGGAAGTGCTCAAGGCATGTCTTCAGTTAGATTTCATAGCATTATTATTCGTGCTGTCGAGATCTAACATGTCCCGATGCAAAGGAAAAGTCTGTCACTTGTTTCAAAACATATTTCAAGCTCATGAATCCGGAATATCATAACTGCGTGTCCTAGCACTCACATCCTAGCATATACCCTTAAAGTGTATTACTAATCGATAAGCTTATGGGGTTTAGTATTTTTAAACATAAGAGTGTTCGTGCAAAAAGTTGTCAAACCTGATCACTTGTGGCTGCACTGACCATGTCGATGCAGTGTGCAAAATTGCCACTGTTCCGCTAGGCCGTAGCTAGTAAAATTCCAGTCGGGCCAGTAAATGCCAACAGTCACTGGTCCAACTGGCTAGTACATTTTCATGGGGTCATTTTGTACATATATCACTCACTCCGAATGTTAGGTTATGATACACTTTTAAATCATGCACGATTATGACCTGATTCGTCATATTAGCAGCCTAATTACGTACCTGATCATGAACAAATATTTCAGAAATTGTGTTTTCATATTTGTTTCGGATGGTATTTACCTTTTTGTTATCTTTTGCTTGGTTTCTGCATACAGATAATGTGTTCATAGATTTATAGATGAATTTGATTGGATTTGGCAATAATTATTATATGTTTTAGACACCGGAAAACAAAGGCATGCATGGTAATCATTTAGACCCTTGCAAATTATGTATGATAAAGTAAAGCTGGAATTTGTAATGTTAACAAACAGACGGAACTTTTAGCACTTAACCAAGTGTCCGCCAGGTATCCATGTCAACTTCATAATATAGTCGGCCTCCTCGTCAAGTAAAGTCCATTGAAAATGCTCAGTGAAAATTAAGAAGATAGCAAATCGTAATGATACATCCAAGCATTTCCAGCCAGAACATGCAGCTGCGAAATGAATGAGTGAGTTAATATTTTCTATCGCATCGGCAATATTACAGCCATATAGCGATGAAAACAAGGTAATCATTTTAAAAGATCTGCCGACAGAGGACAGTAAAACAAACTAGACTATCACAAATAGATATATTTAAAACTAGTAATTAAATCTAAAACACTTTAACTATAGAGGACGATATAATATAAAAACAGGCTTTAGATTGCAAACAACTGAAGGTAGATCACCACAGCAGGGACCATACGGACTTACAGTGCCTTTGCTACCTGCATGGACCCTAGTTGGATTTAGCTGCGAAATGGAAACGATAAATAGCAGCAAGAATTTTGAGGAAAACATGGTTATAGATTCATCGTCAGCTCTGTCTCGGCTATTGGTCGAAACATGAGTAAATTGTCACAAAATACAGACAGAAAGACAGACAAAATAGTTTATTTATGTTTCACGTGAATGTACATGTCAAAAATGGCAGTGGTAAAAGAACATAGAAGAATACAAACACCAGTCCAGATGGCAAATGAGACACGCTAGACATTATATTATGTGCATAAAATGTATCAAATATAAGATTAAAACATTAAGGAGTATCACACATATGAAAAAACTAGGGAACCCCCCCAAAAAGAGAAAAAGTTATTGGGATGATAGCTTACGCCGATACATACCAACTAAAGCGGCCAGTCGATTAACAATATTTTCTGTTTGTAAGAGGAATGTAGTTTGTTCAGTGTTTGATAACTGAGCAACATTTGGGTGTAATATACTAGATTTTCTAAACAAATCATACCGAAGATCAGAATAATAAGGATAGCTAACCAAGAAATGGACTTCGTCTTCGACAGCCTGACTACTACAGTGACGACAAAGCCTGTCTGCAAGTGGCGTCGCAGGACGAGAAAATCTACCAAGTTCTATTTCTAATGGAAGTGTACCACAACGAAGTTTACCTTGAACGCTACGGTGCCATCTGGGCAGTATAGAAGTTATATATGGTTCTGGAGTAACAGTGTACTTAAACTGTCTACGGTATATGTGCTTAATTTGTTACCGTTAGGATTACCCTGGTCATTCCACAATTCCCGTAGCCACTCCTGATGATCTAACAACTGTATATGTTGAAATGACAAAGTCAATTCACTACTAGACATGTGTAGCAGGTCTTGCACTGGGAGTTGCAACGATTGTTATAAAGATGACACTGTGTTATCCCATGATTTGGCTAAACGCCGTGACCAGCTGCTAATAACAGAAAGCAATCTATCAGGTGCCATACGGTGCAGCTTATACCAAAATCGTAATACTTCTGTTCTATGTTTTGACAAAGTACTATTCCATCCCATATCACCCCTTACTGCCACATAAGGGGTTTTGCTACTTACGCCAATGACAAATATACATGCACGGTTCTGTACTGCGCTTATACAACTAAAATCCTTAGTTCCCCAAAGTGCTGCACCGTAAGACGGAATAGGTTGCACTAGGTGGTTGTACAACGTATTAAAGACGCTATAAGCCATACCTCCCACGGACTTAAACTTACACATTACCAATCCCAGTGCGCGATTAGCAGACTTCGCTATTTCTTTAGCAGTGTAATTTAAATCAAGATAATAAATTCATTCTCCTCAAGCCAAAGTCCCAAATAGGCGTTAGTGTAATCAACATAATCATCACCAATCATAAAAACAAATTTAGATCTCATAAACCGTTTAGGACGATAATGAATAACTTTGGTTTTCTGAATATTAACAATAATTCGCCAGCGGGAGCACCAATCAGCTACAATATACAACATTCTCTGCAATGACACCTCGTCAGGGGCGATAAGTGCTATGTCATCTGCATATAATAACAAACTTAACCTAACATCATCAATTTCAATGCCACATCCTAAACTGTTTATCTCATGGGCAAGGTCGTTCACATATATTGAGAACAACGTCGGCGACAACCCACATCCCTGGTGAACGCCGGAGATTACAGAGACAATATCTGTGTATTCATCGTTAATACCGACCCGGGCCGAGGTCATACATGGACTGAACTGCGTGTAAGAACTTCCCGTTAATGCCAAGCTGCAGTAGTTTATACCAAAGACAGTGTCTGTTTGTCTTTTCAAAAGCCTTCATAGCATAAATATAGCTACACAAGTGCTCTAAGGGTCCACGTTTAGAGCGAAAACCATTTTGTTCATCCACTAAAATCTTATTCGCTTTTAGCCAGGAACTAAGTCTAGACTTAAGTATATTCGCATACATTTTACAAGGGACTGATAACAAAAAAATACCTCTATATCCCAACGGGTCACGGGGTTCATTGTCAGGTTTCCTAATAGGATTAATAATGCTGTGACGCCATGCTTGGGGGCAGATATTATTATCCAAACAGTAACTGTAAATACGAAAGAGGATATCAACGCAAGCCTTGTTCTTCAACGCCTCAGCCGGTATACAGTCGGGCCCCGCCGCCTTCCCATGTCGTGCACGTGCAATAGCACGCTCGACCTCTGCTCCGAGCATTATCAGCGTGTTTATATAATAGTCGTTACTGCTCCTTCAACTGATACTCCCGTTTAGCCTTGCGTAGCTGCTTGTCGAAAGCTTTTCTATGACTGGTATAGATATGGCGAAGTTTCCTTCGCAATACAAAAGATTTACAACGTAACCGCTCACGCTCGGCAGCTTTAGCGTCATCCCACAGTGACTGTAGATTCTCAGCTCATCCGCTCCCCGCTCCCAGTTTGACGCCGCTGTGGATGAATCATCAGACGGTTCTCTCCCGGCTTCCCAACATTTCTTAAAACAACAAGTTCAGTCAGGCAGAGAACAATAGGGGGATTAGCTGGGGCATTCCGATTTGTTGCTATAGTACTAATTTCCCTTATCAGTGTAACACATGTTCACCAATCATGTCCAGTTCACCATTCGCTGTCAATAATTACATGATACCTCAGAACAATATTCATCTAATCCTTCATCATAAGGAATGTCTGGGTTTTTTTAAACATCCTATGTTCAAGCTCTATGGCAATCGGTTTTGGATTATCAAGTCTGACCGAGACAATTACGTGATTGATACAGTGAACATCAGTCTTTACAAGAAGGTTACGATGACATGCATCAAGCATTTTACTATACAATCTTGCAGAAGACAAAATCTGATCTCAACTGGCACAACAATAGAAAATAAGACAGATAAGAGCATCCTTCTAAAACACAATTGCACTCAATGTTTTCGAACAACCATTACCAACAACATTTAGATGCAAAGCTTAGGGTCATGCTTTCAAAAGAGAGAATTCAACATGATTGTTTGTATATTCAAGATGATAAGCTGGAATTATTTTTTACTTTACCACTCCCTAATGACAAGGATCCGACAAAAATAGATACATTTTATATTGTCAATTTAAGTGCACTGGTGCTGTTATTTGGCATTTATACGAGACATGATTTGGTGTGTTGATCCATTAAAAACAGATTTTCAGTGTTAAGACATTTGCATACCTTGAAGACAGCATCATGAAAAGATTTTTCCACTTTGCTGTTGGGTAATCTGTCATCACTTATTCTGTTAATCTTGATAAAAACTCTAACAGCTTCCACTCTGTGCTCAGTGAGGTATGACGTCCATCATATTTTACCGCGTACTGCGCAGCTTGATGTGTTTCGTGGCTGACCCACCGAACAAGATTATTTCCTTCTAAAACCAAACTCTTGGAAATATGTGATTGCTTCATAACTTTGACAGAGGCAATATAAGACGACCAGTATGTCTCCTCTATGGGAAAAACATCCATGCCGTCACATCAGGGAACACAGTTACATTCAATGTTTCCGAACAACCATAACCAACAGGATTTAGATGCAACGTTCAGGGTCATGCTTTCAAAAGAGAGAATTCAACATACATGTAGTTGTGTGTTTGCTTGTTCAAGATGATAATCTGGAATTATGTTTTACATTACCACTCCCTAATGACAAGAAGCCGACAAAAATTAAAACCATGTTTCTATGGTCTGTAGGAGTGCACTGGCGCTGTTATTTGGCAATTTTGTATCAATGGTGAAAGGTACCAAGTAGGTAGAACTGGGCTCGAACAGGACCTGTGTTTACAACTCCACAACGTATAGATACAATTCCTGGTGTTCTACGTTGTGATGCTGTTGGAATATTGGCAAACCGATATAATTCAGTACCAGTAAACTCATGCAAATAAGTCATCAATGAGTGAGTGAGTGAGTTCAAATTTACAGTCACTTTGGCAGTATTTCAGCCATATCGTGACTAAAACAACATATAGATTAACAATAATTAAAGATAGAGTATAAAATCCTGCCAACGAAGGACAGTAAAACAACTAGAATATCACAGATATAAATGTAAAACTAGTAATTAAATCTAAAACATTTTAACTATAGAGGACAACACAATATAAAACTAGGCTATAGATCACCAACAACTGAAGGTAGATCACCATACTAGGGTCCATGGGGACTTACATTACTTTTGCTAAATATGTCTTCAAGCGACTGCGTTTTGCAACAGTGAAAACCCCGTATCAGGCATTATACCAAGTTCTATTTCAAATATTAGTGCTAACGTCCTGATCGCATAATGTTATAGCGAATCTATTTTAAAATCTCTCACAAACCATATTTTGCCCAATTTCCTGGAATATGTGCATTGACATAATGTGTCACAATGACAGTGGTTTTAGATTACAGTGTCCTTCCTCTTTTGTTATAAACCCCTGTTGTCAGTTATACTCTTTGGCAATGAAAGCCCAGCAAAGCACAACCTCTCAAGAAACAAAATATTACAACCTATAAATATAACTCTGACTGGATCATGTTGACCTACCAAAGAGGATTATTTCGTTACAATGAATATGCTTGTGTGCTTTGTCCGTGTGTTGTTGGTGACTACCGACATGAAGTCGTTTGTAGGTCACATCCGTAATGTGTGTGTTGCAAGCTCATTATATTCTATTCACTGGAGCGTTACCTGTCTGACAGGGTATACACAAAGAAAATGCTTTAACAAATTTTAGAGTTACGCTGTGAGGTGATCTACTAACGTGAATCTTGCATTAAAACTCTTGACGGCGACAGGACGCCATTATGAACGTCCCTTGTTTCGTTGGAATAAGTGTGTGGTTGTTCGGACCGCTGATCTCAGGTGAGAGGGACATGTATGCGTTCTCACTTATATTATATATGTTAACTGATAATTTGTCAAAAACGTGTAAATAGGTTGTACATATTACAACACTACTCGATCGTTTCTTTAGGTCACGTACCCGTGAACATCCGGGATAGAATTGATCTTCAGTAACCCATGTTTGGATCGGGATCGGGTGGTCAGGCGCGCTGACTTGGTTGACACATGTTATCGTACCCCAATTGCGTAGATTGATGTTCATACTATTGATCCCTGGATTGTATGGTCCAGATCCGATTATTTACAGACCGCCGCCATATAGCTAGAATATGAGCAAAAGTAATCTCACTCACAAATTCTTAAGGTCAGGTCAAGTCTATTTATTGTCTATAGGCCCCAGGCCAGTATACAACATATATACACATTTTGCATACATTTACACAATAGCAAAGGTTGAGTTTATAACACATAGTTGTAATGATACAGTACATTGTCAAGTCATACAAAAATATATGTCTTAATAAATTGTCAAGTATTTTGATTCTCTTAGTTCATATGCATGGTATAAATATGTACATAACTGTCTTAGCAGTGTGTCGTTATTAGTAGTTAATAGGGATTTCGACTTATGATAATTAGGCTGTTGACAATATGTAGATGGTAAATATTTTGATCTAAGAGCATTATAGACATTACAAGCAAATGAAAAGTAGTAGTCATCTTCTACTCCAAAATTGCACAATGGAGAGTTGCGTTCCGTTACATAAATATTTTGCCAGCTACCTTCATTATAATCTTAACAATCCACATCTAAATTTATTCAATATTTTACGGAGTTTTCTGTCGACAATACATGATAAATATTTTTCCGGGAGCTAAAAGACTTTAAATTTTCTCTATATACAATATCGTGAGCTGTTATTTAATATACACACCCATGACTGGAACAAAACATATTGATTGCAACTGATTTGAATGCATTTATAAAAGAAGCTTTATCACCGAAATTATGAGAAATCCAAACAGGACCAAAACCATGTGAAAAAGGAATATTTCTTATATATGAAACATATGTATTATATCCCCAGTTATCATAGTATATTTGCATTTTATAAACTTCAAGGAATCTTGTCTTCATTCATACAATTGATGTTTAACCAATATTTCAAGGTTTGACACAACGCGTTTATAAAAAGAAGATACCTTCCACACTCACCGTAGACGCAGCGGTAGGGGTTTCTGGAGTTACACATAAATATCTTTTACAAGCTATCAAATGAACCTTTTCTATTTGATCAAATTTATGCATTACCCATATTTCAGCCCCATAGTGTAATGCTGGTCGTATCTGTGTATAAAATATTTTAAAAAACACACTCGGATCTTTAATTCCAATTTTGAGATTAGTTATTACTTCCATTAAACCTCTTTTACCGTTTAGTGCTAGATCATTAGCACAATTTCTCATTTTAAAAGTTGAAGAAAATATTACAACTAAATCTCTATAAGTATTAACTGTTGTTATTGGCTCATCATTCAAAAAAACACTTTTCGTTTCTCGCTAGGCGACCAACCCTTCTGAAAACAACAACATTTGTCTTATCTAAATTAATTTTCAAGCACCAGTATTCAGAGAAATTGTGCAAAATATTGAGCTGATTTTGTAACCAAGGAATTATATCATCCATCCTGTGTCTCAGGTATTTTATTCCAAATATTTGCCCATTTCGTGATACGAACATTTAGAATGGGTGTATATAATTTGCTTAACATACGTAGCAAGGTGATTCCTCTGTAATTATCTGGATTTGTCCGATCACCCTTTTCATGCAGAGGGATAATTATTGTCCTTGACCAAGTAACTGGAAAAGCCCCAATATTAAAGATATTGTTAACAATGTATTATTTCAAAAATTGCATGATAATATTTTCAGATGATTTTACAATTTCCACAATAACCCCATCAATTCCAGCTGACCTCTGAATTTTCAAATGGCTAAGACAAGAACTTATTTCATCCTCAGTAAAAGAGATTCAAGAGTGCAATTATCAATCTCGTTTAAAGGTTTATGGTCATCAAAGTTAAAATCATTCTCTGTCTTATCATAAACATGCTTGAGTGTGCTAAACAAATCTTTAAACTGGTTGTATAAAACAGATTTATCCACAGTACAACATGCGTTTCGAGCGTGATTCAAGCTTCACTAACTCTTTAGGTCACACTACACAGTGCCTTGTCAATCGTAGTACTATTTGATCCATAGTTAGCATGACAAAGGAGACAAGGCATAGATCTTTTATATTTGAGTCTGTCCCGGGAAATGTTTTGTATGTGGCAATCTCCTTGGTTTAATAGCGCATTTGTAAACAAGATATTGTCGACACGGCCTGGCTCTTATATAAAACAAGATGGCGGACACGATATAACGTACAGGGCTGATCGTGCTTGGGTCGGTGAAGATAGCCGCTGATGGGAAATGCATAACTATATGTGTGTGTAATTATATCATATTATACAGTTGTTGACAGCATAATAAAATCTATAAAGGTGTTAATACCATAATTAATGTAGAGCACATCACGGAAAATGACAGGTACAAAAACAAATAGGAAAAGGCCCGTATTCTGTCCCAAATGTACCCAAGCCAACAAATTTGATCGTGACCTTGCTTGTTTGTTTGTTTCGCGTTCTTTTTGTTTTTGTTTTTTTTGTTTTTTGTTGGTCTCTTTTGTTGTTGTTTTGGGGGCGTTTGTTGACTCCGCACTCAACAATAATCAATAATTACGGCGGCAGTCTGTACATAATCGATTTTACAGAATGTATGACAATAGCATCTTTCATTATTTGTCAGCACCAGCGCAACCGCTTACGGTTTCATTGAATTGCCAAGAACTCACGAACATGTCATTTTACATGGGTGACATTTCAAATAGAAGCGACAAAACCCTTTCCTCATCCATATGCCTGAAGCAGAATCGATTGTGCAATTGTTATTATATCATGAGCATACATTTGTTTCAGCAGCAATACAGCTATATGATGTTTTTTGTAAACAAATCTGAACCAGACAAGCTAGTGATTCTATCCCAGCGATACGATGGCAGAACACGTGAATCACTCGTTGGCCCCAACGATGTGCTACTTGCTGAATTACCTGTTGTTGTTAATTTGCTGCTTGTCGCTATGCATATATACTTCTATTTACCTGGTTGTAGTAACTTTTATCTTGATAACGGCGTGAGAATATACATGGAAACTCCCCTCTATCGACCTTTGGTCCAAACGGATGAGTTAAGAAAAAAGGTCGATGTCCCGTCCGTTAGCAATTAACATTGGATTATAGAGACAATGATTGGCCTACGTGTTGATAGAAGCGGATATTCCGGATTATGCGAATGGGAGCACACCTAATGAGAAAACGAGCCAAATATATGTATAAAGATAGTGTTTTATTTCAGTCTCAGTTCACTTAGCATATATACATTGAAATATAAAACAGATGTAAAATACATAGAAGGCGTAAGCCATGAGTGGTAACGGGAGACTATATGGATAGATTTTATTTAATCATGCTACAACATGCTACATTTTACAGGAATTATAAATAGTTATATTACATCATATTACGAAATGTTACAAAACATTTCAAAATTTTAAATATACATACACATTTATAAGTACATTATAAATATATTGAGGTTGTGAAAGGAGAGACGCTGAATCAGCAAACTGTCTAACAGTTAACATTCCATTTTGAAACTGGTGTCTCAGTTTTTTAAGACAACGTTCCAGGTATCGGTATTTCTTCTTCGTGGGTTGTCTTTGGCCTTCGTCAGATTGCACCAATGAGGTGTAGGAATAAACTTATGTTCAAGTTGAGCATTAGCCATTTCGAAATCGAATGTACACTTTCATGCTTCTTCTCATTATATATCCACATGTAATTAGAGGGGAACTGATCCAGAGCGATTAATGTTTCTCACCAACAGCCTAATTACCAAACCAAACTGCAAGCTGGTCTGTATCTGCTCCCTCGACCGTGACGGACACAGGGACTGGGCTTCTGGCCACCTTGACAAAATTTCTTCAACCCAAACAGTGGGACATTGTTAAGGGTGGATGCTCATCAGATGATGTTATTTGAGAATACCCCCGGTAGTTCCTGTCTGATTGCAATAAAGTATCCCAGCAGTGTATGCCTTTCGGGTTTTCTAATGCATGGATGGCATAGTGACTGATCCAATTTGATCTTATTTCTGTGTTTTTTCACCTCGATATTTAATCATGCCATGTAAACATATGGTGTCTATTACATATTATATTTATGACAAATGAAAATTTACTTAGGTATATAAAATTTTAACTTCAGTACACATCAAATGCTTGTATGTATTTCTTATGCAACAATGAAGTTCCGTTCGTATCCTCCAAACAGTGTCGGCCCACAAGTTTTTTCAGGCAATTAACATTGCATGCAATTCATCAGCGATTACTACTCCCTTTGCTGTAACCAGTGTTTGGTGGTATAAACCTATACATGTTATTTGTCATCATTCACGTGATGGTCAGTTAATGAATTTATAACAGGTATGATGGTAATACCACTCAGATTACCCGACAAAAGGTTCCCATTTCTTGTGTCTGGAGTAAATATTCAGCTTTATGAATTAAGGTCTGATGTGACAAATGTATGACATGTTATGTAATATGCGCATGGAAGTGCAGCAAGACGAATAATCATCTGAGATACAAAAACAAACATTGATCAAAGGATTAACCGATAACACGCGGATTGACTAATTACTTTTATCTTGCACAGCGGATTTGTCAAATGTAGTGTTTATGTATGTAGATTTACTCATCTATACTGATTACACCCTGTCGTAAACAACATTTTTCCTAACCGCCAGCACGTTGATTGGGGTGTTCCTCTTTTGCCAGTCGGGTAAGTTGTTTATTTAAGGCGTAAGAGGATCACCAGACCATGTTAATTAGCAAGACAATGGTAGTGGTGGGTGTGTGAGGAAATGAATGACCAAGCCAAGAAAGACACAAGTTGATTGATTGCTCATTATTGGCTAATTAATTTACTCTTTTAAAGAATGGCAGACATCATGCAATTAGTTGCCATGTGTGCGATCTTGGATGACCAATGAGATTATACACCAATGTGAAAAAAACTGAAACGATGTATCCCTTTTTCGCATATTAGACTGTTAAAAGACACTTGGCATGGAACAGGATTCTTTGTCAACTGCAGATGAATGGCATATTGTTCCTTTATGTGGAGGTAGCGTCTTGGTCACTGATTCGTTAAGGCGTGAAGTTTCTCTGTCAAACCTGGGATAGCTAGCTGCACCAATTAAGGGTGGTTATGTAAATGCAATCACCTGAGAGAAGTGCAGAACAAGTAACATTCTTGAACACTAATACCACAATCAACTGAGAGAAAAAGGATGCGAGAAGCAGCATTATCCGTTGAGATGTATGAATGCAATAGGTAAGAAAAGGTTACGTTATGAGCAGGATGGCAGAAGTAGCTTTACCAATTACTCTCAAAGTATATATGCCCACATATACATCACATTTTGTTATCATATTTCATCATGGCTGGGAAAGGTACAAATTTAGATAGTAGGAGATCAGGTGGAGAATTGTTGCTGGATGGATATAGGTATCTAAGACGAACTGGCAACAGGAATGGTACCATTATATGGAGATGTCAGTGCCTGAAAACAGCCTCAGTAACTACAACAGCAGATGGGACTGTTGTCAGAAGAGGGGACAAACAGCATACACATCCAGACCAAATCTCTATTGGTTCCTATATCCTTACCAGTTATGTCAAAAAACGGGCACGAGAAGAGCTGACAAGTGTACCAAAGTTCACTGTCAAAATTGGGATAACTGGCTAGATCAATTACAGAAGTGAGAAATTTCACTGTCAAATTTGGGACTAAACCTAAGTGGATATTGATGGATACATTCCTCGGACAAGGTAATAGCCTGACATTGTTGCAGACTTATTTTGTCTGTTTTATTTCCAATATTTGAATTTTTTTTTTATTCATTTGTGGTAGCATTCAACAGAATCTATTTTTTTCGCCGTGTAGTGTAATGAGACAGACAACATACACTAGGTCATTCCTAGGTATGAAATATGATCATGTTGGCATTCTATAAAATGTCTAGATATTACAGTCATGTTATAAATACACTATAAGTATAAACAGACCGTATGCTTTTCATTAAGTTTCAAAATGCATACAAATATGGCAATAAAATAATTAGGATTATAAGACAAAATATAAAGACATATATTGACTTCGTTATTTTTCAGTCCTGACGTTTTTCACAACTGGCAGATGATTAAACTTCAAATGTTTTCATTTGTTATAATAAAAATGAAGATGGAAATATTATCGAGTAAACAAAGATTTCATTTTTGTTGATCAATCTATACCTATACTATCAATTGCGCATGCGGTTGGTGCAGCAAAGGTCACGAACCAGTTGAAAATACTGGGATATCATCCTGGTACTCAGGGGAAAAAAACAATAACAAAAGCAACAACCAGTGCGCGGAAAATGCTCTGGGTCAGTACCCTTTTAACTCATTAAGCCCGAGAGCCCCATCACTACTCAACACCTGGAAGCCCTCGCTGATTGCCCACTCTCTGTGCCGAGACTAATTAGTGCTAGTCACACCTGATTTCCCTGGCAGGTTTCGGGGATCACAGGAAACTGTCTAGTCGTACAAACAAGTCCTGATTGTTTAATTGTGTCGTAAAGATATATGTTGAAAGAAATCAGGTGTGAATACATGTCGTGTATTGCAAGCTTTATGTAATTTTATTGCAAGTTTCTCTTGTAGACCTTTTGTCGGCTTGTACATTTATATTTTATCACAATATGCATTCACATTTATTCTTTGTATGTAACAGATGAGACACACGTTAACAAATTCTTTCTCTTATATCATTGTGTGAGGTTTGAATTTACAAAACATCTATGACAATGACATACTGTAAAGAAGAATTTTTTTTCATACTTTATAATCTTCGACGAAAATAGCGGTTTTGCCGAGAGATTTCTAGTGTTTACGAATTATTTTAATGAAAGTACTACAACGCTAGTCTGTGACTAGCACAAAGCACATTCATAGCATTGCACTTTATTTCATACAGATTTAATGCAGAAAACATACGTGACCATACAAACATACATATACAAAATGTATACTACATATTCCTTGCATAGACATAAAACAAAGAGTCGCGTGATAGGGCGTCATCAAATTTCCCCGAATAGAACGTTCGGTATCTCAACTGTTCAATGTAGTGGCTGGTCATATGTTATCTGCGACCAATCGTTTCATGAGATACCTGTCACAGAGGAAAGGACAGGTGATGGGGCGTGGGCGAAATTTCTGAAGAGCACGTTTGGTCACTCAGCAGCTTGGATAGAGATTGGTTATTGGCTATATCCTTGACCAGTCGATATGCGGGGTTTCGGCTTTATCAACTCAAGCTATCATGTAACAGTTTGT
The DNA here is from genome assembly GCF_003918875.1 of Haliotis rubra. Taxonomy (NCBI): domain Eukaryota; kingdom Metazoa; phylum Mollusca; class Gastropoda; order Lepetellida; family Haliotidae; genus Haliotis; species Haliotis rubra. The sequence goes on along the minus strand of NW_025767038.1, from coordinate 210,688 downwards.
GTATTGTAAACATACACACTGGTAACGATGTATGAAATATACACATAAGACAAATAGGAGTAGATAGTCACTTTGGCGAGTTTATTTGTCCTCATTTTAGTGTTTTTCGATAAGTAAAACAAAGCGATTGAAATCCAACCACTGAGTAGAGGTAGTATTTATTTTCATATACATGTTATGCACACAACTAGTACATAAAAAGGGTGTGCTGTACATGTAAATATAATCTTCACCTTGATACGAATGACTATCCAAACTAGAGTACACGCATTACAGAATTCACGAGGTGACACTATACTGAATTATTATAGTGTATAAACATGCAGTTGACACCCCCACCCCCAATATTTATGAAGGTGGGCGTGCCTATATCTTTACTGAATGCAAACGAGGTTCATAAGATTACAGATGTGCATGCATGTATAAACATCACAGAGAGGGGCGTGACTCCATAAAGCAAGATGTCCAATGATATAACAGCGCATCTGTTTATTTTACACTTGTCACGGGACAAACCTTTCAACAAGGACGTAACTACATATGCATTCTACCGGAGGCTGTTATTTCAAGGTCGAAAGAGGCGTTCAATTATCTCATTACTGTAATCTGCTTGAATGATTATACGCATGTGTATCGATACCGTAACTGATATACTATCCAGCTTTTATTGACAATGGATCAATAGAGACTGAGTTGATTGATACACGTGATAATTGCACCGGATTTGATAATTACACAGATCAAATACAAACGTTTTACAGAATGCTCATGTAAATTGCATAGAAAACTGACAATTCAAATCAACATGAAACTTTCAACAGCTTGAACAAAAATGCTTGAAATACCTTTGTATGGCTTACATGTTATAACTTATGATATTACTTCTGTCCATGTGTGACAATGTTTTGAATTACCAACTTACTGTCTTTTGAAACAAACGTAGTAAAACATTTCATTGTTGTAATAACACTGACATGTATATATGTATTCGATGCAAAGGCGCGACTTATCACTTTATATTCGCTTAGGTAACATTACGATCTTTAGATTATGGAAAACAACTAGTTACAATTCAGTAAACTTCAAATTAGTAAGTTCAATTATGTTTAATCTATTCGAGCTTGGATGTATAATTACTTGTGTTTATACATTATGTTTCAGTATATGAAACATGACAACGTAATGATGCCTAAAAAGTAAATTCAGACTATTCTATTGTGTTTGAATTCTTTGTATGTCCTTGAAATTTCGTATATTGTTTCCTATTTATTAGGTAGTTGAAGGAAATATAACTTTTAGTAACCTCTAAACCATTACATCTAATTCAATCAAGGTGCATTCGAAGTATTTTAGTATCCATTCCCAAGGAACAGTACCAGGCACTTACCTCTGTAAAAACATCATAATCCCCTTTCTCGCCGACATGCGTTCATTTGCTAAACGTTGTACAAGCCTATGATAATGATTAGCAATTGTTATCAAAACACTTTAAATACTTCTTCTGATTGATACTAAAGGTGGGATCTCTCGTAAGAAAAGCTAACATTTGCTCAGTACTGCTAAATTGGTTGAAATAATAGGTACAGTGCGATTTTTAAAAGTACAACACACATATGCGTCTCTCGCTGAATAAGAGGTGCTTTCTGTTGACGACTGTATGTGGCTCTCGCTGTGAGAAACTGCTAATAACCTGCCCCACAAACACGTCACTCGCTGTGAGGAGCTGATTAATTTGCCCCATATATGCGTCTCTTGGCCTTAATGAGTTAATGTGTTCATCATAAGATTGTTTTAATCATGTTTTCACACGGTCGGCTTCCGTGTGCGATGTGTTCACTTCCATCAACCACCAGCTTGTAATAACATGTCACATGAGATTAGCCATGTGCTAAAATAACACCCAAACTTCAAAGCGTACCCCTTGTCAACGTCCTGAGCCTTATAAAAGTCGAAAGGTCGGCTTCCTGAGTCGACACCTTCTCAAACTAATGTCATGTAAGTGTCATGAACTATTTCTGTCTGGAATCATCTGTGATATGAACTTGTGTAGTGATTGCTCTAGAAATTATTTAACGTGATCTAAAATGAATACTGCATTAAACATTTAGTTATCTTTTATTGTAAATGACCAAATTAATGAGTTACACTATGAAGTTTTTTAAGAAGGAATTCATTTGGGTTGTTTTTGCCTCAGCCCACCCGTGTGTGGACAACATAACCAATTATATATTAAAAAGTTAATGATTTCATCTGTGATATGAACTTGTGTAGTGATTGCTCTAGAAATTATTTAACGTGATCTAAAATGAATACTGCATTAAACATTTAGTTATCTTTTATTGTAAATGACCAAATTAATGAGTTACACTATGAAGTTTTTTAAGAAGGAATTCATTTGGGTTGTTTTTGCCTCAGCCCACCCGTGTGTGGACAACATAACCAATTATATATTAAAAAGTTCATGATTTTTCACACCAACTGCATAACACCGTCTCTGACCACAAACCCAAACGGGTTGTTTTCTATTCGCCTACATCCCAACTCGCCTACAGTCTTAAAACAACATTTCATGGCCTGTTGACTGTTGATTACGCAATGATAAACCACCCAAATGTTCCATGCCTTGTGTCAGGTGTTAATTAGAGGGTACCGATTAGAGAATGTATTCTACTACAATAAGCCTATTATTCCCTGGTAAGGGTTCACTTTTATGACATGTAATAAACCCTGTCCAGTCAGTCAGTGGGTCCGGTAAACTTTTATTTAATCATGATGTAACGTAGGTCTATGTAATTTGTGTTTATGCAAACCGAGACAGGTCAAAAACTGTTTGGATAAGGAGTAAAACATACACTTAAAACGGTATTTTGGAAAATGCTAGCCATACCAAGGGCAGATATGACAGTCAATATCAATTTGTGACACTTAGAACAACAAGGATGCAGATGTGTGAAGTTATACCAGGGATAATCTACAACGACTTATAGTCTCCCTGGTTATACTAATATATAGAATTGGTTCCTAGTTGATCGCATAGGAGGACGAATACACTCCTAGGAGGACGAATACACAGTCTATACACTCATGGGGATCCTTGGGAAAAGGAGAAACTGAAAGAAGTAGTAGTAAAATCCTTCCTACATTTCCAAAAATTTCCAGCCCTTGGAAATATCATGTTCCAAATTTTGGAAATTTTTGGAAATCACCAATGTTTTTCCTGTGTACGTTATTATAATATTTCAATCTGTTTACACCCAAGTACAAGCCTGGAGTGATTTATCCTAAAAGCGATATGACTGTCACCGCTGCGGATCTCACGCACATGAAGATCGTGGTGGATGCAAAGGAGGGTTCCCACTTTCGAGCTGGATTTATCAATGTATTTGAAAAGTATAAGCTGACGATCACGAACGTCAAGGCAGTCCACGCATGGTTTCACAACCAGATGCCGTGTGGTGCACGAAGACCGGGTGCGGCTTGAGCTTGAACGACATGCGTCGTGATGAACTGAGTCGGTCCGTGTTTTATTTTCACTTGCACTACCAGATTAGACGCATCCTGAAAGAAATTGGCGCACCAATGTTGCAGGACAAGTCGTGGGATGCATCGAACAATCCTGACGATCGGCGAGCTTACAAATGGATTTGTGGTGATTTCGCAATCGATCCGAACTTGGATTGGCGTATATCGTTTATAAACCACGGGTTGGGTATTCCCTATAGCAATGGACTTCACGTGAAAGAAGCCAGCGCTGCTTTCTTAAAACAAGATATGCTACTAACACCGGCCTATGTTCTGGAAAGTAATGGATGGAGAGATGATCACATGGACTTTACAGGTCAAGGTAGAATTCCTTTCACCATCCAAAACGTTGAGCAGACCCAATATGTTGAAGAACGATTGGAAAATATATATGCTGGACACGTCGAAAGGGTTTACTCGCACGGGCACTGTATGGTTGAACGATTCGATTTAAACGTACATGTGGGCCCTGCTGGGCCGCTTTGCCGGCCAGTCTCACCACGGCTTCCCCGAGCGATTTCAACTGTTTTTGAAGCCCAAAGCCATCAGAACGCTGGTGATGGTGATCCCTTGCTCAAAATTCGGATAGGGTTTCTCGGTTCAAGAAGCGGCTTCCAATCGGGTGCGTCTCTCGTCTTCCAAGTCGTGCAATCGTCCCTCGATGTGACATCTGCTGTCATCGTCTTCCGCTTACTCAAGTTTGGTTTTCTCACGAGCGTTGTGCTCGTTGATTTTGTTCAGTTTCCCCATGTTGTTGACGAGTTCTCCGCATACGTGTTTCAAGGCTTCGTCTAGGCCGTACATTTCCCTGAGGGTAAATTGGAAACCGGGCAAGGGTTCGTTTCAGTACGTGTTCAATACTTTTTTCAATGTCGTCCGTTATTTCCTTTGCCTGTTGGGGCACGTCTTTCAGATTGTCTCTGAGTCCAGTCCTTACGTTTTCCAGATCTTGGACGACCTTGGACAGAAGTTGTTTGGGTCGTGCGCTGCCGTAATCTCGCAGGTTTAATTCGTCGTGAACGAATTGGACGCCGTGTTTTCTCGCCAGAGTCGACAGAGCGAGCCGTTTTCTCATGCGGGTGTTCATCAGATCGATCTTCGCATCCGCTTTCAATCGCAGCGTGCCCTTCCTATTGATAAAAAACTTAGAAGGGTCTCGATACAGTGGCTCGACGTAATTTTTATCTCGTCTCAAAGCATCGTAATATTCGTTGACGGTCTGTTTTAAGAGTTGGTCGCTCAAGAGGTCGCTCGTGAACGACGTGTCCTCGACATCGTCATCGTCGAGGAAGGGGGCTCTATCGTCCCCCCAAATCGTCCATGGGAATATCGTCGGCCATGATTAATTTATTTATTAAACATATATTATATATTTTTAATATAAAGAATGTCGCAATACGGAGAAAAGCTAAACCCTTACCAACGATTTAGAGAATCCCTGGCGGTCAAAGCTGATCGCCAATCCGTGACGATCACCAACAATCCGAGCACATTCGATGAAAAACAAACGCTGTTGGTGCGCTTTCCCAACCTGAGCGCGAACGACGTCATCATACCGGGGACGGCTTGCATGTCCTTCCAGACCAGTTTGGAATCCGAAGACACCAAATGAGAAGTCGTGGGGAACCTGGGTCATGCCATCGTGAAGAAAACGACCATCAAAATCAGTGGTAACGAGGTGCTGAGCATCGACGACAGCGACATGTTCTTCAGGTACACGGACCTCTGGAGAACCGCGAGCGAACGGGAAAACATGAAGTACCAGGGGATTTGTCCGGCCGAGTGTCCGTCAACTCGGTTTCACGTGGGGTACGGTTTCGAACCAGCCGAACTCACTTCGATGGTGAAAAAACACAAGGCCGTCGCTGAGGCGTTTGGGAACCGATTTTGCATCCCGCTCGACTTCAAGTTGCTGGAGGGTCACATGCCATTTTATCAAGCCGCGCTGGGCGACAGGCTGGAGTACAAACTCATGTTTAACGTTTACAGTCACGTGATCGTGACGGAGAGCGGAGAAGAGGGCTGCTACACCATCGACAATATCTGTTGGAGTTCGACAAGGTGACGAATATGGAATTGGCTCGGCAGATTCGCAGCCAGGATTCGGGCGCATTAGCTATCCTGTACGAGCGCGTGCTGCGTCACTGGAAGATCGTCATGAACAAGAGCAACACACTGTGGAACATCAACCTGAACGTACCCGTGCAATTGGTGAAGGGCATTTTGATCCTGCCTGTGGAAGAATTTCCGTCGTTTCAAAGGGCAAACGAAAAATATTGGAACCACGAGATCACAAAAGTGGAAGGGACCGTCGAGGGCGTACCCAACCAGCTGTTCAGCCAAGGCATGCACGCTTACCATCAGTGGGACGAGATCCAAAAGTTACCGGTGATCAAGCACCTGTCAGAAATCAATTGAGATCTTCAAGGACCTAGGTCTCGCCTTTGTGTCGCTTAGCCAATACCTGACAACCAAGTATGCGCTGTGGTTGGACATGCAATCAATTGCACGGCAGCGGCCGTAGCATCATCAACAGCAGCCAGGAGATCACCATCCAAATCACTTAGAAGGCTCAAACCGCGGGTAAATTGTATTTACATTTTACGCTATTATGGATGCGCAGCTTAATATAGACAATGGAAGATTTATGCACGTCCTCTATTGATATTGAACTGCCCCTGGATCCGCATTGCGCCATCATGTGCTGTCAGATGGGGCGCCTCACTCCCTGCAAAATTCAGAAAATGTCTGCCGAAGACATCGACAAGTTGTATGCACGATACGAAGCCCGACTCCGTGCCGAAATGACGAAAACCATAGGATCAGCCATGACGCAAATCTACGTCGGCACCGCGTCGTATTTCCTTCCCATTCCACCTGAACGTCGCCAGTACATGTGGGAAGACCTCGAAAAAGGTCCGTTCATCGACCACGCTTTGAGCACTGTCAGCTGCAAAATGTTTCATCGATACGGGATGCCGCTGACTCCTCTGACCGCGGCCATCATCATGGCGAAGCATTGCCAATTTGAAGAAAAAAATATAAACCATACTATACAAGATGGAGGAACAACAAGCACCACCACCGATGGAACCTGTCCAAGAACAACCACCACCGATGAAGGAGGAACCGATTAAGATCGTCACCCAATAAAAGAATCTGCAAAAAGTAGCCGCTGGTAGCAAAGGCGGGCTGGCGAAACAGCAGAAAAAAACCATGTGAATGGGTCCCGTACGCCGTAGCGTCATGACCACATGGCTGTACAAATTCAAACTGGCAGCAGCAACATGGGCAGCAGTAACACCGGCAGCACCTCAAATAGAAGTAAATCCTCATATCATGTTATAATTTTTTTTAAATATTTTTTTATATATACACACCATGTCTAACCCCAACGGAAAAACGTTTGTCAACCGTGATCAACGGGCTGGCCATAGGCTATGCTCGATTGAGCCTAAGTCATCACCAAACGACCGGCACCCAAACTCGATTTCAACCTGCAAGACGTGGGCATGCTCGTGTTCGACTTGGGACTGGAGATGGCCAACAAAGCGATACTCATCAAGCAAGGCATCATTCTGGAAAACATATTGAAATAGAAAATAATAACATATATATAAAGATGGCCAGGGTCGCGATGATGCTTGGCGGCGCTTTAGTCAATGCCCTAGCCTTTTCGGGGAACAATTATCTCTTTTCCCGATAAGGCACGTCCAATGCCGCCGAGATCGAAGAGGAACAGGAATGTCATGATTTGGCCGTGGAGCAACTGCAGGCCGCACAACCCGAGTACGCGAAAAAACGCATAGGAAGAATCGATTTCATCACCGCCCAACGCCCAAAACCACGCCCTTCGAACGTTCAAGGACGTTGACGACGCCATGAAACAATACTACCTGCTTACTGGCAAACGATGGGAACCTCTCGGCAACGAACCCACCCTCTCTCAGTATTACACATCTCCCAAGGCACAGCAAGACCGGGAGCTGCTTTTTGTGGCCTTAGGATTAGCCACCACCGAATGGATCGCCAAAAACAATTAGACTAAAATATTTATTTATGTGTATAAAATATGTGTATATTAAAGCCCAACTGGACGCCTTGCTGGAAGACACCGACCCAGACGAGTTGAGATTCGTGCCGACAGAACACGTGGTGGGTAAGTATCTGAGAGGCTGGAAAATGGTGATCGATTCTAATATCCATACCGATAAAATCAACTTTTTAATCGACAGTAAACTCCGCGAAGAATTAAACGATTTGAAAAGCATCAAATACCAGTTGACCCTTTACATGTTGTTTCAAAAACCTCAGACGGACGATAGCACCGAGCGCATTGAGCCTTATTTCTGAGGCAAGCAGGAAGTTGTAATTCAACCCAAATCAATCCCTTCGACCCTCGATACGTCGTTGCAACACGTACAAGAATCGTTGGAAACATTTACCCATAGAGGCTCCGGATGGGTGGTGGACAAAATCGATACCAACTACCTAGATATAGCGAACTACATACCGTTGAGAGGCGGATCGTACCTAGACTTGCCTCCATATTACAAGAATAAAAAAGCCATCATGAACGTTAAAAACAGCGACGATCACTGCTTAAGATGCGTGCTGAGATCTGCCTTATTCCCCGCCGATTCTAGTGGCGAACAGACCTTCGACCTATCCCGCAGACGATGGGCTGAACTTGGATGGTATAGACGCACTGTAAAAGGCATCAACGTCTTCGGCCACGAAGGCAATATGACGATCATGCACCGAATCAGCTCCAGGCCCGATGATGTGCACAGAATCAATTTATTTCTCGTCGAAAAAGGCGACCGGTATCACTACGCATGAATCAAAAGTTTGAGTGGACTGTTGTATGACCAATTGAACCACAAGGAAAAGAAACATTTCTGCGAACGATGCCTTCACGGGTTCAGTCGAGAAGACCTGCTGGATGCGCACTTGGAGGATTGCCGAGGCGTGGGAGAGACGGCCGTCCGAATTGACATGCCTCAAGAACATCAAAATATCTTTATGTTCATCAATTGCAAACATTAAATGCCTGTGTCTTACGTCATTTACGCCGACTTTGAAGCACTCATCAAACGGTGGTGGTGGTGGTGGAATTGGGTTTAACGTCGTGCTTGAGAATATGTCACTCATATGACCACGTGCATGCATGTGTATGTGCGGCTGCTTGTACTAGCCCAGACTGAAGCTGGTTTTATAGTGCTAGCCTACTGAGATACCATGCCGCAGTGAAGCATGAATACCTCACTCAGACACATTATACTGACTCCAAGCCGACCAGTCCTTATTGTACCCATTAATGCCGAGCGCCAGGCAGGGACCAACAAGTACCATATTTTAACGTCTTTTGGTATGACACGGTCGGGGATCGAACCCGCGACCTTCCGCACTCCGGGCGGATGATCTAACCACGACAGAGATCACTGCCCATCAACGGTCGATACCGAGATGCTGCCCATAACACGTGCAACCTCCAGCTCAGAATCGATTCCTAAACCCTCCCCATCCTCCTGGTGTTTCACAATATGAGAGGGTACGATGCTCTCTTGATTATACTGGCCTTCTCGAACATCGAGGGCAAGTTAACGTGCATTCACAACAACATGGAGAAATACATCTCCTTTTCGCTCAACGGTCTGAGATTTATCGACAGGGCACAGTTTCTCATGTCATCGCTGATAACTTGGTCAAAGTGAACGATACCTTTGCTATCACCGATGGATACACTGACATGGCGACACGACATCTGCTGCTCAAAAAGGGCGTGTACCCGGACAATTGGCCCAAGTTCGACGAGACCCAGCTACCTCCCATCGACCGATTTTACAGCAACTTAACCGAATCGAATCTCCCAGGACGATTACGACCATGCCCAGAACGTGTGGGAGAAACAGGGTTGCAAGAATCTGGGCGACTACCACGACCTCTATTTGAAAACGGACGTCCTGCTGCTGGCCGACGTGTCCGATTCCTTCAGAAACATGTGTTTGAAACAGTATCAACTCGACCCTGCCTGGTACTACACCAGCCCCGCTCTCTCGTGGGATGCGCTCTTAAAGAAAACTCGAATTAAACTGGAATTGCTCACGAATTACGACATGCATCTGTTCATCGAGAAAGGCATGCGCAGTGGGATTTCCATGGTCTTCAAACGCTACGCGAAAGCCAACAACAAATACGTGGAAACTGACGACTCGAGTAGACCCACCAACCAGCTCCTCTATATTGACGCCAACAACCTGTACGGCTGGGCTATGAGTCATTCTCTACCTACCGGTGGGTTCGAATGGTTGGACAATGAGATCGATATCACGAGCATCGCGCCGAATTTGAACAGAGGCTACATCCTCGAAGTGGATTTGGAGTATCCCGCGGCATTGCACGCTACTCACAACAGATATCCGCTGGCTCCCGAACGTTTGACGGTGAACCGAGACTGTATGTCGGACTATCAGCACGCGTTGCTCGGAAAAAATAAGCTGACCAATGTGGAAAAACTCGTTCCGAACTTGATGAACAAGACCAAGTACCTGGTGCATTATCGGAATCTGCAACTGTACTTATCACTGGGCATGAAGCTGACTAAAATACATCGGGTGCTGCAATTTGATCAAAGTCCCTGGATGGAACCTTACATTCGGTTCAACACCAATCTCACAAGGATGAAAACCTCAGGAAACTCATAGCCAGCTCGGCATTCAACCGGAGCAAGCTATTTGATAATGACTTGGCAGCGCTACACATGAACAAAAGCCATATTAAGCTCAACTGGCCTGTTTACGTGGGGATGAGCATTATCGACCTCTCCAAACATCTCATGTACGATTTCTACTACAACGAGTTAAAAAATCAATACGGCGATCGATGTGAAGTGCTGTACATGGACACGGATTCACTGCTCATGGAAATTCGTACCAAGGACGTGTACAAGGACATGGCGAAACACATGCACCTGTATGACACCAGCGTTTTCCCCTAAGACCACGCCCTACACAGCACGACCAATAAAAAGGTCCTCAGCAAGATGAAGGATGAATGCGCGGGACACCCATTGCCGAATACGTCGGATTAAGGCCTAAAATGTATTCGATTCAAAAAGCCGACAACAGTGAGATCCGAAAGGCGAAAGGGGTAAAAAAATACGTGGTGAAAAAACTCATCAAACACACCCTCTTCAAACAGTCTCTCTTCGATAAACACACATTCAAACACCCCATGAACGCGTTGAGAAGCGACAAGCACAACATCTACGGCATCACTCTCAACAAGATCTCGCTGTCGCCCCTGGATACCAAATGATGGATTGCGAATGATGGCATCCACATTTATAGCTATGGGTACCAACAGTAGGCATCGACATGTTGGGAGTTTCCGAGACCCCCAATAAAGGAAACTCCACTCGATGCGTCGAGACAATTGAGTGAGTGAGTGAGTGAGTTATTATTTAACGTCACATCGGCAATATTTTAGCCATATCGTGACGAGAACACTTGACATTGAAATAGAATATATATATAGATTATAAAACCTGCCGACAAAAGGACAGTAAAGCAATTAGAGTATCACAGATATATATGTAAAACTAGTAACTGAATCTAAAACATTTTAACTATAGGGGACAACACAATATAAAAATGGGCTCGAGACAATTGAATGAACGATAGCGGTGTATACATCATGGAGAAGGTTTACTACAGCCCTCAGGGTTACTTGAAAGGTGTGAGCGCCATCCCTAAGCTACCCAAAGCCGCTCCCGCTTCCGAGGATACTGCAAAAGCTTAGCTCCAAAAAACAAGCCATCTGGCAAATGTACCTGCCGGCTCCCCAATACATCCCGAGAAGAAAGTTTGACATTTCCATACCCAATCGTACCCATCAAGCCGACCTCCTGTTTCTCCGGCATGACAGGGTGAGAAACAAAACGTACAAGTATGCCCTGACCATCGTGGATGTTGCCAGTCACTACAAGGAAGCTGAGCCGTTAACGACCAAAGATTCGAGTCAAGTCGCTAAGGCCTTAGAACGTATCTACAAACGCAGTCGCTTGACCTGGCCGACCAAATTACAAGTCGATCCCGGACGCGAGTTCATGGGAGCCGTGTCGCAGCCCGATATTTACGCCGCCCTGTGTCGAGTCATAAGTCGAGGCAATTTCACTAGCCTGTACGATAGTTTAAGTCTCGTGGACACCGAACAGTTACAACACCTCATGGATACGTTAATCGATTATAGCTTCGAGACCCGAGAATGCGATGTCCCATACACCCTAATCCACTTCGAGGAACTCATGGCAGACCCACTCCATAAAGTCGTTGCTGAATATTACGGATACCTTTCGTAAACCCTGAATTACGAGTCCAACGCTCTAACCATCACACTGGCGAGCCGGCTGATACCTCAGTGCTCGGAACTTTGGGTCTAGGCTGGAGGCACATCGAAGGTTACCTCTCGCTATTTTTTAAGGGGGGTTGGGAGGCTTAGTTCCCACAAATAAGCCTCTAAGCCACATCAGCGCAAGTACCACCACCCCCCTCTACTACTACTCCAGGTGTTCCTGAAACAGTGAGCATATCCTGCCCCACCCGTCATAAACATATGCTAAATCTAGTCAGTTGTTTCACCTGAAATAATTCGGGAATATATTGTATAAGTCAAAACCGGGAATTGCATCGGACATCACTTTTGTCACTGATGCATCAAATTTGAATATTTCCTTCATATGTCTACCATAAAACGTGTTGAAAGCTTGAATGTTGTAACCTTGAGATAAAAAAACTTCTGAGCAAGTGTAGTATGACACTCTTAAAAATTCTGATAAAAGGAGCTAGCTTGATTGTATCTCAAAAGTTGTGAAATGGAAACACCGAAGGCTGGAGCTGTTGGAATAACGGTCGACATGAACGGGAAGCTGACTTTTGTAAAGTTGAAATCCTCCCTTTTGTCATACAGCCTTGTGGATAGGTTGTTGTCACTCTGAATCTTTATGCAGCAGTGAACATTTGTATTTTGTGTTTCTCTGCATAAAACAAATATGTCAATATGACCTATTACAACAGTTATTTATGTTCACAGTTTATGTGACATATGAAACTATTTCCATGCAATACTAACTGTAGATTTGTACAGGCACCAAATTATGAAGATAAAGATGTCGAAATTATAAAATATTGCACGCATGATCTCCGTTTCTATGGAATAATACGCCACTATCTTTTCCATGTATGAACTAAATAGTCAAGTTGTTGATGACTTCAGGTTCTTAGTGAAGTATGATGATGTTGTGAATGTGTACATCTTCAAGTCATTCAATATCATGTAGCAGTTTTATTATCTGAGGAACGGATGTTAATCATTTGATGGTACATCAAGTTTATGGTTCCTTAGTTATATACTGAGTCAAAAAAGAAACTTCACATTCTTTCTTCAGGGCACTATAAAAGAACAAGAGATGGTAAGATCGTTAAATTGTTATTATTTCATTGCTGAGATCTGTGTGATGTACTCGATACACTGACAGTGCCATAATCAGTTCCATTAGACTACATCGCCGTTCCAAAACATGGGTATACAGAATGTCAAGTCACAAGAATACAAATGCGAAATTTCTCAGTTCAATATTGTGTATGTCCGCCCCGCGCATTCACCACTGCGAAACACCGTCTCCTCATCGACTGCCTGATGCTTGTGAACACTTTGTTGGGGATTCTGCGCCATTGCTCTTGCAAGGCAGCGCCAAGTTCCTGCAAATTCTGAGGTTGGTTCCTAAGACCACGAAGCCTTCTCCCAAGTGCATCACAAACCTGCTCCATTGGATTAAGGTCAGGGGACCTCGATGGCCAGTCCATAACGTTGATTCCAGCGTTTTGAAGGAAATTTCGTGTCAACATCGCGGTATGCGGCCGAGCATTATCATGCTGGAACTGTAAACCTGGGCCATGAGCCGCCATGAAAGGAACGAGTTCAGGGGTGAGCACCTGATCGCGGTAAGCACCAGCTGTGAGGTTTCCACGGATGACCAGAAGTCGGGAACGATTGTTCCCACAGAAAGCACCCCACACCATGCAACTTCCGCCCCCGAATCTGTCGACTTCCTGTACACAACATTGGGCATACCGTTCACGACGTCGTCTCCAGACTCTATGCCTGCCGTCCGCGAATCTGAGGGTAAACCTGGATTCATCGCTAAAGACGACTCGATTCCAGTCTCTCTGGGTCCATCGGAGGTGACGTTGGGCCCACAGCAGACGTTGACGTTGATGAAACGGCGTCAATATTGGCCCACGATATGGACGTCGAGAATGGAGATTGGCAGCCCACAACCGATTTCGAATGGTCTGTGAGGACAGTCGATCTCTAAACATCTCAGCCCTGGATCGTGTAGCCGGCAGAAATCTGTCACGTAGGTGACGTAGGACGATTTGACGGTCTTCTGCTCGTGACGTCACACGTGAACAACCCGACCTTGGGCGATCAGAAGTAGTGCCAGTTTGTTGTAGACGACCTCGCAAGTCATACACAGTACGACGGCTGCATCCCATTGCTCTTGCGACGTCAATAACTGATCTTCCCGCTTGCAACATGCCAACGGCACGTTCACGTTGCACATTTGACAATCGTGGCATTTCAAGTACCGTTAGAACTGTGGTTTAAAAGTGTTTTTTCAATTCTTGAGGCCAATGCAAACACGTGCATATGAAGAAAACTTCGATGCGAAGATCACGTGATCGACTGCACGTGCAAAACCTGATTTGGCACTAACGTCATTTGTACGACGAATGGATGGGTTTGAGTGGGTTTTGCTAACGTTTTTCTAGAGTCGAAAGATAGGGATCCCATTTCGGATACATAGATGTATCATCAGAGAAAAAATATTCATTATTCTTCAAATTACATTTTGTGATGTTTCTTTTTCGACTCAGTATACTATTCCTTGTTCTACGGTTATATTTACAAGCGTGTATTACAGTGAACGTGTTTTGTACAGGTGCATGTAATGTCACGCTCCATGCTCACAGGGAACCGCTGAATTTCACATCTCCTAACTACCCAGGGTACTACAGAAAGTATGTAGAGACATTCCTGTTCATTTTATGAATGATCTGCTCACCAGAATGAGTGCTCATGTATGTAAACAAAATCAGATCTATTGATCTGTTGACTGAAATATGTTTATCCTTGATAGGTAAGCAGTGCAGGTTGATGTAATTCGGCTGAACTACCTACGGGACTACGGACAGTATTTAGAAACATTGCTGTTCTTTTTATGAATGATCTTTTCACCAGAATATCTATTGATGGGCGCTCTTTTCGTATGCTTTTTATGCTTTTATGTAAGCATTACAGAATTAAATGTAATCATGGAGATATTGGACATAAATGTCGAGTTTATATGTTTTAATTTACACGTTACATGTTTCTTTGGTTCTAAATACCATCATTTTACAGCAATGACAACTGCTATTGGGACATCTACCCTGAAACAAGAGGCTACAGGGTTGTGCTCGAAATGGTGTATTCAAATATCGAAAGATCCTCCACCTGTGCATATGACGTCCTTACAATATACGTCATAAATAATGGTAAAATAGTTGTATTGCATTAAAAACCTCATTTATCTGTTATATATTAATTATTTATTAAATACAATATTTTCATGTTTTGCGTATTATTTTTATGTGGGTATTTTGTATTTTGTAAGTTATTCAGAAAAAACTAAAACATTGATATGCTTTGTCTTATGATCACTGTGCCACATCAAGGAAGGAAAATAATTGAAATCTTGTGAAAGCTGAACAATTTCCAAAACAAAATTACTGATACTGAAGCACATTTTACTTTTTTTGTGATTGCAACAATCACTATCTCTAAACAGTACAAACTTCACGAAACATCAAAATTATTCTTTCGACATTTTGTCCACCCAGCTAATCAAAGTAAAGCCTCGTCACGTAGAATCTGTGGAGAAAGCAGATGTAATATTCTCATCCAAGAAGACCAACACTTCCATGCAGTGTTCAAGACTGATAGCACTGGAAATACAAAAGGTTTTCTAATTAGATACTATGAAAAAACGGGTGAGTAAAGTCATGACCCTGACTCTGCAACGTCAGTCTATAGTCTTAACTGCATGTAACATAAAACCTCGAATTTAGAAACCTAGTTTCATTTTCCCTTGACAAACTAGATTTGCATGGACCAATAGGTAATAGCAGATGTGCTCAGTCATATGAAACTGGGTCAGTGTTGCTTGAATGGTCAACATCAGAGACTGGTTTTAATCACTTCAAAAATACAAAACGATCGTCTAGCGCAGATCTCTCAAGCAATATTCAAAACAAAGCAGTTCTTGCAATGATGGAGTTGTGGCTATATGTTTCTTACGTTTAATAAGGTAGATTCGATAGCGCTAGCTATGACAAAATTCAACATGCAGGATTCTTACATGACATCGTTGAATCTTTCAAAATCAGTAAAAATACAAAGTTGCCCCGGCTGATGCTCATGGATCCTACGGGTGGTGAATTGAGCCATTGTTACAACCAGGTGACGAAAACTGCGGTGTACCTCTCGTAGCAACTTCTGTCGGAAAGACATTTACCTCCCCTGGATACCCAAACACCTACTTCCTGTGAGTAACTTCAGTACTGAATCAGCTAAAAGAAGCACAAACATTTCTTGTAGTGTTTAATTGTGCATCCATCAAGTGAGTAGGTGTGCTGGATTAATGATTAAGCAAGCTTTCAACAACATTTTACTTCACACCTAGTCATGCATACGCATCTTTACCTAGTCAAGCGTTTATATGTGTGAATTTTTCAAACCATTCCGCATCCTTACTTGTATAGCACTTAACAATATGGGTCTGTTTGCAGGAATCATACTTGTACATGGACTATTACAACAGAACATCCACACCAAACCATTCAACTGGACACCATGGACTCGGTACTTCAGAAGATCTCCTCTCATGGAACTTGCGACTGGGATTATGTCACTGTATACAACGGTCAATACGGTAAGTAGATACGTGTACATGCTTGTTCCTTGTGTCAAGAATGGTCAGATGATGATGACTTCAGAGATACTATATCGACAGTCTACATAGTCAATCAAGGGATAATTGTAGTTAGTTTCCCGTGCAATAATTGTGTACCCCAAGGCAAAAAGTATTGTAGCATGCAAACAACAGAAAATGACTCCACAGTGCGTCGATAACAGGGAAGATTATTCATCTCAGCGGAGGAATATGGCGGAGTTTATGCAGCGTCGTTGGATGATTCGCATGACGTCGTAAACGTTGCTCTATTTAATCTCAACGTGTTCAGTGGGTGACAAATCAGAGGATCTTGCGGATCAGGCTAACATGAAATAAGAAACTGTTGTACAACACCCGAAAAATATGGTCGGGCGTTACTGTGTTGAAACATCACGCTAGGTCCATTCCGTTATGTTGTTATAATGGTGAAGACGTCATTTGCAAAATCTAGTCTCGGTACACAATGTACTTAACAGCATTCACATTCCTCTCCATCACCGGTGCCCTTGCTGCTTCTGTTATCCCACCGCAGATCATAACGCTCCGAGCTCCAAGCGAATTCCTTTCTGGAACACCAATGTAACGGTCACAGATCCTGCCCGAAGTTCGGTAAAGAAGTAACTGTGACACGTCGGTGTACAGATCCTTCCTAACCTTACTCCCAACCCCAAGTGTTGTCTGCTCATTTTACGAAAGAAAACATTTCCTGTCACAATTTCTTTGGCCTCTGAGTGTCAAATAGGAGGCTTCATGTGAAAAGTTTGCTGACGTCAATATTGCACAAGGCATGGTTGTTTGTCTCTGTCAGTTTTGAATGATGGTATTTGGAGAAATTCTGACATAAGTGATAATATCATATTCTATTACAGGTTCCCAACAGCTCGGCACTTTCTGTGGCAACGAAAGACCCGTATTTAACAGCGGTGGGAACGCCTTGAGTGTTCGCCTACGAACTGATTCCTCAGGAAACTACAACGGATTCAAGATACTATACAAAGCCATACCGGGTGTGTATGCATTAACCAGTTAGATATAACCTAAAACTACAGCTATCCAGCAGTATAATTAATGTTATTATCAGATGCTTAAATATATGTCTCATGTACATTGACTTACGACTCCAAATTTACTTACTTTTTATTTATCTCACTTACGCACATGCCAATATAATATGCTGTATGTCGCCTCATACAGTAAACTTTGGTATCAATACAAACTGAATAATGAAAGAAAAATATGTATTGCATATGTTTAACAAACGAAAAATAAGTGTCGATATATCAGTGCCGTAACAATTGACGCCACAACCAATATTTCCCCTGAGATCTGCGGTAGTAACCCACTTATAGCATACAATGAAACTGCAGTGTGTCATGTTTGTGTATACAAGGACCAAGGAATATCAAGCATTTGCAAATCTGTCTCCGAGGAAATGTTGTGCTGGGCAACCTATCAAAGAAAATGTGAGAAGACAGTAATTTTAAAGTAAAAACACAGCTGTCAACTGTAAAACTGCTGTTTGAATGACCAAACTAGGCACATAACAACAGAATCACACTCACTTATGGACTGTTATTTAATACATCTTAGTTGTGCTAGGTGATAAAAATGTGTGAAAGAACAAGACTTTACGAAGACTTTATGAGACATGATGGCAGCTCCAAACTCTCAATGTTACTGTTCTCTAAATGTGAATGCATACTTTCATGTTAATACAGCGCCAGTTTGTGCATTCAGTTAAGTAATAACAGATCTTCGTCTTTGGCATTGATAGCTGGCCTCCACGCAGCATTCATTTTGTATACCAACGATGTTTGCCAATTATGACAACATTAGCTCTCGGTTTAGACATATTTTGTGTATGTATTATTTCTGTATGAATCAATACGTAAAACTCTGAACGTGATCAGTTCAATATATTCATTATGAAGTTTCGGTAACAGTATGGACAACATGGTAAAGAGCGGAAAAATATCTCTAGAATAAGCCAATAATTCACGAAACGTATGTTTTATGATTACTGTTGACTCCAATTTTGACTGATGTCAACACCGCGGAAATTAATGCCCAGCAGGTCAGCTCAAAAACGTTTATTTGCTGGTTTTCATTCTGCATAGTAGATTATACTCATAAAACATATTCCCAACCTAGATTTCTTTAGTATTTATCAGACATCCTCTTGGGGAGTTTAAATAAGACGTTTGTCTGTTGTCAAAAATGCCTGGGGTCTTGACAAACAACCACACACACACAAAGGCACGCACGAACACACACACACACACACACACACACACACACACACACGCACAACCCGTATCTTGGAAACAGCAAACCCAAACAAAAATTTACAATTGCTATTGTTCTCCATTATCAGCAACAACGTGCAAAGTCGCGCTTCCCGCAGTTTACAGTCCGATGGTGATTGTCTCCCCTGGCTATCCAAACAACTACCCAAAGTAAGTAAAATGTTGTAATAATCTGATGTAAATGAATGCATGATTCTGGCCTGTTCACGTGAATGCAATTCGCCAGATCAAAAGATGTATACACATTTAGATAGATACTCAAGATAGATTGATAGTAATGTCACCAAATTTAAATATGCTTTTTTCATGGTTAAGGAATATGGATGAGGCTTGTGTCTTTGTTTCGGAATATTTTTCTTTTACCTTGCAGTGGATTGGACTGTCAGTGGACTATACATGCGTGGAGAGGCATCATCACGGTGACAGTTTTGTTTCTTGATTTGGAAAATGTGTCATCGTGCCTGGACGATTATCTACTGTTTAAGGATGGTAGGTAAAGCTTGGGATGCATGTTGTGTTCCTCTTGGTATTGAGTGAAGCAAATGTAACTAATCTTCATTGACATGAGACATCCGTGTGGTAACAAGGAAACAAAATGTAATCTTGATATTGTCATGATCACTACTTACCTATACCCTCCCAAAAAAGATATTGTCCCAAAAAAGAAACACATAGATAATAATGGTATATGGAATTTCAAATTTTATTTATTTCAAACTTGGTGATTGAATGTTATTTCGCCATTGCAATGCTTTATGTTTACGTTGGAAAGTGTCAATTTGCTTGAAAATGTCATAGATAAAAAGTGGTAAGCGCGTGCAGTATTGAGGAATCGTGAGCAGGGTCATTGCCTATATCAGACCGGTTTGCATTTAGACAGTCGTTGACATGTTTAGCTTAATGAAATGCTATCGTTATGCCGAGACTCACTGATGTAAATCGAAACATTGCCATTGGACGTCTAGAGTCTCAATCTGCCGTTGCACATCACCTC
This sequence comes from Haliotis rubra, assembly GCF_003918875.1. Lineage (NCBI taxonomy): Eukaryota > Metazoa > Mollusca > Gastropoda > Lepetellida > Haliotidae > Haliotis > Haliotis rubra. The sequence continues at coordinate 190,809 of NW_025767038.1, read as the reverse complement.
AGTATTCTCCAGACTACATGAAACATCAGTAGTGTATTGGACCGATATCAACAAATCAGTTCTACACAAGATCGGACTTGAAGTGATAGACCGCGGATTATCACAACGGGGTACTTCATTTGGGAAATCCAGCTGTCACAGCAAATGCAGTGCCTGGTTTGAGGAGAGTGTCGTAATCGTTTACAAGAAGGTTGACCTCGAGTCAGGAGATCCTATGTTGGCCCTGTGCTGCGACAACTACATCCAGTGGTACAGTAACGTTTGATTGTGACGTGTATGGTTCAGTGACGCTTTCTGCTTCAGTGGCGTGATGAAATAGTACGTCTGACTGACTGAGTTTGGTTTTACGCCGCTTTTAGCAATATTCCAGCAACATCACGGCGGGGGACACCAGAAATGGACTTCACACATAGTACCCATGTGGGGATTCGAACCCGGGTCTTTGGCGTGACTATCCAACGCTTTAACCACTAGGCTACCCCACCGCCCCTGAAAAAGGACGTGTCTATCCGCGTCGAAATGAATGTTTTGTCTAGAATTGTATTGCCCAGGTTGACAGATGTGGTGGTGAGACTGGGGAGCTATATACTATACGCAGAAATCTAACTTTGTGCGCCTTCATGGCAATTTGGGGCGGTGGGGTGGTCTAGTGGTTAAAGCGTTGGCTCGTCACGCCGAAGACCCGGGTTCGAATCCACACGTGGGTACAACGTGTGAAGCCCATTTCTGGTGTCCCCCGCCCTGATGTTGCTGGAATATTGCTAAAAGCGGCGTAAAGCCAAAATCAGTCAGTCAGTCATGGCAATTTAAATGCATTTCGGTACAGAGACGAAATCGTAAGGGTTCACACGGTGGCTCCAATCACTGACCGCCAGAGGGAGTTGTTCCAGCAAGATAATGCCATACCTCATACAGCACATGCCATTATTCAGTATCTTCAGAATAAGCACAATAAAGTGCTTCCATGGCCTTTCAAATCGCACGTCTCAACCCAATTGGTCATTTGTGGGATCACCGCAACCAACGCATACGTGAACTTATACTTGCGCTCCGAACGTTAGATTATTTCTCGCAGACATTGCAAGAGGAATGGGCCAAGAATTCCACAGGGTCGAATTCAAAGACATATTCAGTCCATGCCGAGACGACGCAGAACAATTTTGGGTGCTCATCGGTGACCACAATTGATATTAAAGACAACGCCCAACTGGGAACAGACACATTCCTTATTGAATGTTGTGCGCATGCATGTTAACAGACATTTGATCTTTATACTGTGATGTCTGGCTGCAACTGATCCAGAATTACATGTGTTATTTCACTTTAAAGTTAGCAGATTAAATTCGTGAAAATACTCCATGCGGGGTTGTTGGTGTTTTTTTTTTTTTTGTTGTTGTTTTTGTTTTTTTTGGGGTGGGGTGGGGGGAGAGTATATTTGCTTCCGAGTTGGTTCGTTTGTGCGTCTTTGTGAATGTTCGCTTGTATATTTCTTCAACATCGCGCAGTATTCCAGTTATGTGCAGCTGTGTTTAATTTAGTCAACTATATTTCTTTGCTGACTAATACAGTATTGCACTCGATAATGTCCCAGATACCCGGCGGCTACATTATGAGTGAGTGAGTGAGTGAGTTAATATTTAATGTCACATCGGCAATGTCGCCATATCGTGACGAAAACAATTTATACAATAAAAAGTGAAAACATTTTTCGAAGATTAAAACCTATCGACGATGACGTCAGTTAAAACCTATATAATATAAAACTAGCGACAAAGAAAACATGGACAATACAGTCATAATTAAAGAAGACATCGGCTATAGATCGCCAACAACTAAAGGTAGATCACCATACTAGGAACCATGGGGACTTACATTACTTTTGCTACCTGCTACGACCCTAGCTGGATTTATATCATCCCTTCAGCCGCTGGCGATTGTAGTCGAATTTAGCCATATGTGGCTACATTGTGAGCAATTGACCAGGAAATAACTTATTCAGGGATCAGTATTGTCACAACACAGCCTTATTGTCACCACACCGCCTTATTGTCACAACACAGGCTTATTGTCACAACACAGCCTTATTTCCCTGTCAAGTGATCTGCTCTTAGACACATCACATGTACCTGCATTCTCAGTGGGACTTCCTATACGGACATTTGATTTGAGCAAACGATATGAAAATATGAAAACCTCACCACTAAAAATAAAAATCAATCTTCTGTTGCACTAATTATTATGTAAATCAAGTAATCGGGAAAGGTTCTTGTTATCAACTATAATTGACGATGATGGTGTAGTGTATGACAAAGAGTTGTATTTCTAACAGTATCATAACTGTGTCAATTTTTAATGTTCCGAACATACGGCTGCCATGAAGAACAATACTGTTCCCTGCGTATATCGTCAGTATGTATTTACCGTTAGTGTTGAATCGAACCTTGGTAACGAATAATTCACTTATGTCTTTTCATATTGGAAAGAATGTTGTTCGGTTGCATAGTGAAGACTCGAATAAATGTACAAATGAAACTACATTCGTTAATTGATGAAAGATGCACAATTAGTACATTTACGTTTCAGGTAAGACGGACGATGCTCGCCAACTGGCAAAGATTTGTGAACGTAGGTCTACTCCCATCGTCAGTTCCAGTTACTATATGACCATCATGTTTCACTCAGACCATGCTGTCACAGGAGGAGGCTTTCGTTTGCAGTACACATCTGGTAATAATCTCAGCAACATTTTTTAATTTTAATAAAGTCTGGTACTTGTCTTCATTGGGAAAATATACATTCCTGTTGAGCAGAATAACATAATTTTCTCGGGACCACAGATACCCATTGTGTGTGAACCTTTTGTCAGTTTTTACCATGTTCCCCCTACACTACAGCCTACAGAAGATGTATAACTTAAAGCTTTTGATTCAAGCATCAAGTCGAAAAACGCATCTGTCTTCACCTGAATATACTTCATTAACCCTAAAGTGTGTTGATATTCATCCCATCCACTCCACAATTATCACAAATGGTGAATTTACATTGTTGATTAACTATGAATTATTTGTATGATGTTTATCATTTCACTCGGCTGGCTTTATCCTGTTACAGCTACCGACTGTGGATTCCCATATCTTTCCGCATCTTCTGCCACATGGAAGACCTTGACCTCTCCTGGCTATCCTTCGAACTATGATAAGTAGGTGCCTAATTTCTTGACAAGTGAATAAAGGTTAACCAGTTAGTTAATATTAGCAAATAACACGTGGTAAATAGCACTACACACGTGACCGGTACGCAGCACGCCACGCGTGTCAACCATTGAGCACTGTAAACGTGACTGATGCTTGCACTAAACACGAGACAAGTAAGTGTGACTACGCATGTGACTTGCAAGTGACTTATCACCCGTATGGTAGCAGGATATCTTCTGATAAATTGAAAAGTATTTGAATGTTGTTGTTTGGTTTTCACATAAACACTGCCATTGTGAATCTCCTATGACTATGGTAGAATTTTCATTACACCGAAAAGCCGTTGTGTAACCAAAGGCCTTTTGTATACAAATGAGATTTTACTGCACAAATACCTGAACTGTTATATGTTTAAATATTATACACTTGAAGAAATTACTTGTTGATATATGATTGTATGATACCAATTCGTCTACACAAATTCTGTTTTCAGCAATGAAAACTGCCTTTGGCAAATTAGAGCACCAAATGGATATGGCATTAAAGTCGAAATTCTTTATTTGTCTTTGGAATCTTCGTCACTTTGTTCAAGGGACTATCTTGCCTTTCAGCAGGGTAAGCACATGGTACAAACGTATACAAGATCCCCAGACAAATTTAATCACAGTGGCCTTCGTACTGTTTTGGTCTCCAGTTAATTCTGAGACAATACCTGAATTATTAAGTTTGATCATAAATCCAAAATAAGGGAATGACCGTCGGATCAAATTAAGCGGTTTTCGATGCAGTTCGTTTTATTAATTGTAAGAACTTGGCACTTGATGCGTGATGATTGCCAGATAATGTATTTTATCACAGTTACTCCAAATACGTTCTATTAGCATCAGCTTCACTCGAATACTAGCATGTATATGTATGTGCCTCAGATTCGATGCCACTGAGTGAGTAAATATCTTTCCTCAAGGTTCCTGGTTTTGGAGTCGTCAGTTGGGTAAATATTGCGGTGTTTACAACAACAAGCAGGTCGTCGGCACCAGCAGCTATATGGCTATCACCTTCCACACCGACGGCTCTACCACGCGACCAGGTTTTAATCTGAAATACAAAGCTGGGATAATCCCTCCAACAAGTGAGTGAGAGAGTTAATATTTAACGTCGCATCGGCAAAATTTCAGCCATATCGTGACGAGAACATTTGATATTGAAATGAAATATATGTATATTATAAAAAACCTGCCGACAAAGGACAGTAAAAAGACTAGAGAATCACAGATATAAATATAAAACTAGCGAGCAAAGTTAAAATATTCCAATCAAAGAACACAATACAATATAAAATACGTGCTATAGATCGCCAACAACTGAAGGTAGATCACCATACTAGGGCCCATGTTGTCCAACAAGAACCACCACAGGTACAATAATTGTGTTTTGGTGATCAACCATTTATCAATTGGGCTGAGGTTGGGGTAGTTGCCATTAAGTATGGTTGGGAGTATTTAATGTTGCCTGGGAATGGCATTGACGAAAGTGAGTGAGTGAGTGAGTTTAGTTTAAAGCTGCACTCAGCAATATTACAGCTATATGGTGGCGGTCTGTAAATAATCGAATCTGGACCAGACAATCCAGTAATCAACAGCATGAACATCGATCTACGCGAATGGGAACCGATGACATGTGTCAACCAAGTCAGCGAGCCTGACCACCCGATCCTATTGGTCAGCTCTTACGACAGGCGTGTGTTACTGAATATCATTTCTAACCAGGATCTTCACGGGTTGCATTGACGATAGAGACATGATATTGTCTTGATCCTTTGTTCAGGGAAATCGCATGTTAAACACTTTAACTTTGTATGAATAAATAAGACGCGCTCAATTATGCAGGTGCAGGGAGTCTACAAAAGAAAATGTATCGATCTTCAATGAAAATTTGATCTTGTATGGTCTTTCCTAGCTATTTCTGTAATACTATGTAAATGTACATAATCAATGAGTTTATTTGCCTTTTCAACTAGAACCTATTCTACCGTTTATAACTCTGAATGCACTTACCAACTGTCAACACTATTGTGACTGACACCACACAAAATGACTGTATTTCCCAAATTTACTAACGTTAGGAAATATACGTTTCATCCGGCGGCCATATGAACAATGTTTGAAATCTACGTATCATCTGGCTGTCAGATTTACACACGTTTAAAGGAGTGTTAAAATAAACGAACATTCAACTCTCTATTTACATGTATTTCACAGGTGTGTAAATCTGGCCATTGTTTTCATGTGTTTTCTAGCAAGTGTAACGTATGTAAAAGACTGTAGGACATGCATTTTACCTTTATGACCAGAGTTAGGTTTTTAAATGGTCCGCGTAAATGGTTGGTAATGGGTAAATGTAGTGTTAAAAGATTAACACTACTTTAACATGTATTTAAATGGTCCTGTAATGTAACTGTCACATCGGGTTCATTAGTGCGTCGGACCACGCCATAATACACTGAGATTATTAGAAACACCATGACTGGGCACCACTATTTACGTGCGTGCCTTTCTTGACATACACATGATTTCTGTTTAAAATGTCCATATATTGGGTCTATGGGCCAGAGCGATATGTATGTAAGGGGAGTGTGTGTGTGTGTGTGTGTGTGTGCATGTGTGTGAGAGGGAGAGGGTGTGGGATGGGGTAGGCCTAGGGTGGGGTGAGGCCGGTAGGTTACTGATAAGCCTTTCTGATCAGAAGGTAATACAGTAGGTTTATACTTTTTGTTATGGAAATTACATTAAAGTTTATGTAACTGAGTGAGTCAGTGAGTTATTATTTAACTTTACATCGGCAATATTTCAGCCATATCGTGACGAGAACATTTGACATTGAAATAGAATATATATAGATATTATAAAAACCTGCTGACGAAGGACAGTAAAAATACTAGATAATCACAGATATGAATATAAAACTAGCGAACAAAGCTAAAACATTCCAATTAAAAATGACAATACAATATAAAACACGGGCTATAGATCGACAACAGCTGAAGTTAGATCACCATACTAGAAACCATGGGAACTTACATTACTTTCGCTACCTGCATTGACCTTAGTTGGATTTACACCATCCCTTCACCCATTGGTGACAGAAGAGAAATTTAGCCATAAATGAAAAGCACAGATATTCTACGATAAAAAACGGGGCAAGCCTAAATTTGCTTTGAAAGTTTTGGGGACTTACGTACCCTCTCAGGAGGACAATAATTTTACGCTACTTCAACCCCCTTTGAGGATACAGCCACTAAGAATCCAAGTTGAAAATCTGAACTGCCAATTATAAAACCTCATCTATTTACAAAACATACATCAAAATTCATTTTACAAGTCTATCTCTTTTAAAAAAACAATGATTAAATGATAATTAACATTACTAAAAAGGTCCTCTACTGTTACTGTTACTCTACATTAATATATCTATCCCTTATGATGGAGAATTCAACACAGTCAAGCAGGACATGCTTGACCGTGGTTCTCTCATCACAAGGGATACAAAACGGAGGATCCTCACCTTTCAATAGGTACTCATGAGTATATCTGGTATGACCAATACGACCAATGATGACCTCCTCAAATCTGGACTGACATCCCAAGTAAGTGTAGCCAATATAGGGTTTTATTTCATGTAATTTATTAACACCTACTTGGGTGTCCCACTTCTTTTGCATCAGATCACGGATGCAAGTTCTAATGCTGGCTTTGTAATCAGAGTATGGAATAAGAAGTGGTGTCACAGATTTGTTGAGTGCTGCCTTGGCAGCAAGATCGGCCAAAGTATTCACAGAAATACCAAAGTGGCTGGGTAACCAACAGAGGACGATGTCGTATTGGCCAGTAGCAAGATCATTTTTATGTAACTGACCGTAGGTACACATCTTAAATATGACATAAAAGAAAGACTGCTTATTGCACTGAAACACAGACATAAACCGGCAGGTCATTAATTTTAGTGCACACGTGTTTGAGTTATCATACTCATGATCATTGCTGCACAAATTTCATTATCTATACTTCCAAAAAAAGATGATTACAATGTATTAATGATTCCCGATGCAAATTACTGTTGTAAATGTGTAAATATCTACATACTTGGTATTAGTGCTTTGTTTCGTAGCCTAAGTGGGGAGACGATATATCCGTATACCAGTTTAATGAGGCTAGACTATATATCATGAGTGAGTGGGTGAGTTACAGTTTATAGTCACAGTGGCAGTATTTCAGCTATATCATGACTTAAAATAGTTATAAATTCATTAAAGCCTGTGTTACATCCACACACACACACTTAAAGAGCTGTTGATCTAATACAATTTGAGCATTTCATGTTGAAGAAGCTACAGTCAAACATGTTCAGCACGCCTCAAAATAAATTTGAAACTGAAGTTTCCTTTGGGAAACGAATGAAGTGTTGTTTCTACATCAATTCTTTCACAAACAATTCAATGTAATTTATATCATAATTCAGACTCACTGAAAAGAACTCTTAAATCTGCTGTGTAAATTATATCTTATCTTTGTTCTCTTTCTTAACAAAGCTGAGTTTGAAACATGTTCATACAGTATCACTTCTGCACCAACTCCTTTGTACAGATACAAACAAATTCCTATAAGGCTCAATTTATTTTTAAATTTCAGAAGAATTTCAAAGAGACTCCCTTCTCATTCATCGCTTCCAATTTTTTATTTTTCAGAGAGAAATTGTTCAAAGCTCAGCGCCAGCAAATATTCCTGGAGGTATTTGTCATCCTTTGGGTACCCACACTACAACTTCAGTAAGTAAGTAGATACATGTATATACATCATCTTTGTTGATAACCCGTTGTGACTACTGGCAAGCTAATGCAGTGACCCCATCGATACAAAAATGCTCTGTCCTAACCTTTCACCTTCACAATCCCTCCAGAAGGAATCACTTAATCCTTAATGACTTTAGTCTAGAAGATCCGTTGTGAGGATTTCTTGTATCACAATGGACATAACCTTACACACGAGAATGGATACTAATTATCACCTTCCCTAGTGCAAAACGTTGTAAGCCTTTGATATTTTAGATTCAGGTTGTTGGGCATAGAAATTTACCAGGCAGAACAAACCTAATATTGATTTTGATTGAGTGAGTGAGTGAGTGAGTTAAAATTTTAAGCCACATCGGCAGTATTTCAGCCATGTTGTGACTATATCAAGTTATATATTTATAATAATTATAGGTAAATTATAAAAGTCTGTCAGTGAAGGACAGTATAACAACCAGTTTATCACATATATAAATTAAGAAACCAGTAATTAAACTTAAAACATTTTAACTATACAAAACCATACAATATAAAAACAGGCTATGACCTGCCAACAACTGAAGGTAGATCACCATACTAGTGAGTGAGTGAGATAATATTTAACGTCACATCGGCAATATTTCAGCCATATCGTGACGAGAACAATTTAACATTAAAATCAATAAATTTAAAACATAAAAATCTGCAATCAACGGACAATAAAACTACTAGAGTATTACAGTTCTAAAATTTAAAACTAGCACGTTATCATAAAAAAAGATATCACTATAGACAACAATACAATATAAAAACGGGCTATAGATCACCAGCTGGTCACCATACTAGGGACTAGCTGGATTTTGGATCACCATCCCTTCAGCTATTGGCAATTTGAGATAATCGAGCCATAAATTAAAATGATATATATTCTTCGATTACAAATAGTAGTAGGTTTAAACTACCTTTGAATGTTTTGGGACTTACGTACCCTCTCAGGAGGACAATAATTTTACAATACTATTGATTTAGAGTGGTGGGGACAAAAGGCTCTTGGAACTGCTGAAACTTGTGTTGATGCAGCACGATTTTGCGTGTGGTTTTGTGAGCTAATTGACATGCCGACCCTCATACAGTGTTATAGTTCATATAATCTTTTCATCTCTTTCCTAATAGCTATATGTACTGCGAGTGGACAATCTCCGCACCTGCTGGATATAAAGTAAAGGTTGCAGTTCAGAGTATGTCTGTGGAATACGACCCATCCTGTTCTAAAGACTACGTGCTCTTCAGAGGTGGTGGGTAAATCTTCTTTTAAACAAAAGTTCTTAAAGATACTTATAGTCATGTTTTTCTTCGATCTGAATTGATTTGCAATTATCACTGGTCAATAATTAGTATTCTTAGCCTGAAGTTGGCTTCAGTATTTCTATCATGCGTATCTCTTTTAACCGACAACGCAATGATTCTTTGGGGTTTTTTTCAAGGTTCACCGTCTTATGCCAGTCGGTTGGGTAAATACTGTAGTGACATCACCGGCTACATCGTCAGCTCCCGCAACGCAATGACCATCACTTTCCGCACTGACAGTTCTACAGACAAAGGATTTTCTCTGAGATATATTGCAGGTGCTTAATTATATATCAATGTGTATGCGTTTCATCTTTCATGAATTAACGCAGAACAAAACAGAACAGATAGTTTATTTCGGTCTCACCTCGTACAATATAACATAAATATACAATAAGATACATAAATGCATTGCCGAGCCACCCATTTAGGATTACGAGAGGCACACAACGAATTTAGGAATATTATATACAATAGTGAGAGAGTGAGTTTACATTTTAAGTCACAGCGGCAATATTTCAGCCATATCGTGACTATTAACACGTTATAATGTCATTATAAATATCTATAAAAACCTGTCGGCGAAGGACAGTAAAAATAATTAGAATATCACAGATATTAATTGTAAAACTAGTATGAAAATCTAAAATATCTTAACTATGACAGACAATACAATATAAAACCAGGCTATAGATCGCCAACAACTGAAGGTAGATCACCATACTAGGGACCATGAGGAGTCATAGTACCTTTGCTACCTGCATGGACCCTAGCTGGATTTACATCATCCCTTCAGCCATTGGTGATTGTAGTCAAAATTAGCCATACTTTAAAATAACAGATATTCTACGATTAAAAATACGTGGTATGAAGAATCCTTTGGATGAAATGGGACTTACTCTCAGTTATATACAATAAAATACATAACACGATCTACATAACGTTGTATAAACTACCCCTTCTTCTATCTAAAATAAATTTGCAGTTTTTGGCCGATAAAAATACAATATCTGGATTAGACAATATATAGAAGACTTTATCACAGGCTTTCCAATGACATGCTATAATTATGACATATACTGCTACACGCAGCTAAAAGAACTTATCTAAGATCAGCGTACACAGGACAATGCAATAATATGTGACATTCATCTTCCACACATTTCTCACAGTTAAAACACACTCTCTCAGCTAGATGTAAATAACTATATCGCCAAGTCTCACCACATCTGAAGAGGGCTAGCGCACGATGATATGTCCTGGGGACATATATATTAATGCATCGAAATACATTTTTCCCCAACTTTCTTTCAAATCAATTCAAATATTATTTGGTTTTGCTTAATGTTTATGTTGATGCTGGACATGATGTGTGGCCTTATGTGAACACATCTGATCCATACTAGATTATTTGCAGACCTTCACCCTATAGCTAAAGCAATTGTTGAGTGCAGCGATAAATAACAAACAAACAAAACCCTTAAGTAAATTTGTGCTAAACTGATTGCCTCCCTCAGAGAAAAAAGTATATCTTGAGATAAGTCTTCATGTTTTATTTTACACTTTTAAAAATTTTCTTGAATTGAAATGAGTAAGGGGGTATGCCAAATCCACTGAGGCAGAATAACACAGTGGATTCATCATGTGTTGCTTTATACATGACAACACACAGAAGTACTGCACAGAGCCATCAATGTATAAACATCTCTGAAAAAATGAAACTTGAATTCCACGAAACCTGTTTTGAAGATAGGTTTATCATTGATCATTTCATTATATTCGTTTATCTAGAAAACGGAGAACAAGAGTTGCATTTATCCATACTCTGTTGTAGTATCTGCATGTATGCCATTTAGTGAATGAGTGAGTTAAGATTTTAAGTCACATCGGCAATATTTCAGCCATATCGTGAGAGTAAATAAGTTGTGAATTCACCATGAATACATATAAATTATACAAACCTGCCGACGATGGAGACTAAAATGAACTAGAATATCACAGTATCAAGGAATAAAACTAGCAACTCTCTCTAAAATAGGAATTCAAATTAGGACAACACAGTGTAAAAATGGGTTATAGATCGCCAACAACTGAAGGTAGATCACCATACTAGGGACCATGGGGACTTACAGTACATTTGCTACCTGCTTGAACACTAGTTGCATTTACATCATCCCTTCAGCTGTCAGCAATTTTTGACAATCTAACCATAGATTAAAAGAACATATATGCTAAGATTAAAAATAACAGTAATTGTAAATCTACCGAGAATGCTTTGGGACTTACATACCCTCTCAGGAGGACAATAATTTTACAATACTTTAACCCCTTTGAGAGCCACTAAACAATACAAGTTACTAATCTAAACTACCAATAATAGAATATATATCTATTTACAAATCATTTAACAAATCTAATTCTTTTAAAAATGCATTAATTAAATGAGAACTTATATTATTAAAAATAACCTTCATAGTTCGTGATTTGAAATAGTTATCCCTTGTTATGAAATATTCAACACAGTCAAGCAACATGCTTGACCGTGATTCTTTCATCACAAGGAATACAAAACGGAGGATCCTCACCTTTCAATAGGTATTCACGAGTGTATCTTGTGTGGCCAATACGATGATCTCATCAAATCTGGACTGACAACCCAAGTAGGTGTAACCGATATAGGGTTTTATTTCATGTAATTTATTGAATACCTACCTGGGTGTCCCACTTCTTCTGCATCAGATCACGGATGTAGGTTCTAATGCTAACTTTGTAATCAGAGTAGTGGTGTCACAGATTTGTTGTGTGCTGCCTTGGCAGCAAGATCAGCCATTGTGTTACCAGAAATGCCAACGTGGCTGGGTAACCAACAAAAAACGATGTCGCTTTGGACAGTAGCAAGATCATTACACAATTCAATAATTTCAATTAAAAGTGGATGTTTGCAAAGAGATTTTTGATAGCTGTAAAAATAGAGCTGTTATTTGGTAATCGAGAATCATTGTTCTGACAAATGACAGTGGCACAAGCCACTGCGCCACCATCCTTGGACCCATCTCTAAATAAGGATTTATATGTATTATATTATACTTTTTAATTGATTATATTCTTGTTTATATTGTAATTCATTAGTTTCTGATTTTTTAAATGTAGTTAATGTTAGGTCGACTTGTGGCTTAAGCAATTACCAAGGAGGAGAAGAAAGAAGTCGGGAAGGCGCTATATTTTCCAACTCAATGCCGGCAGCAGCAATAAATGGCTTAATTCTGAGCCCAAGAGGCGGAACAAGAGAAGATATTTTTGTTATACAAATCCACATTAGCAGCATTAGACTCGTTAGAATATAATTTTGTAATATATTGTAAAGATAGTTTTATACGGCGTTGGCTAAGAGAAGGCTCATCTGCCTCGACGTAGAGACTCAACAAGAGAAGTTCGGAAGGACCCAAAACAAAGTCTCAGACCTTGGTGGTGGACAGAATCTAACAGTTGCAGGTTGCTTTTACAGGCTGCACCATAAACGATGGAGCCATAATCAAGTTTTGATCGGACCAATGATCGATATAGGTGTAGGAGGGTAGTTTGATCCCCTCCCCACTTTGAGTTAAAAACGACTTTCAATAACTCGAGTGCCTTCAGGCATTTATTCTTGAAGGATTTATTTTCATTTAAGTATAGTTCTGGGTCCTTATGCGGCTTATATTTTCTACAGAAGTGAATACAATTAGTTTTTGACTTAGAAAATTTAAAGCCGTTTTCATGACACCATTTATTTATTTTGTTTAAACACAACTGCAGTTGCGTTCAATAGTATGCATGTGTTTACGACGACAAGAAATATTAAAATCATCCACAACTAGTGATCCATCAACTGAATCATTTAAAACTTGGATAAACTGTTGATTTTGAGGCTAAATAAAGTGACAGATAAAATACTGCCTTGTGGTACACCCTAAACCTGATTGTAATGATCAGACAGGGTAGAACCCACTCGGACTTGAAATTGTCTGACATTTAAAAGTTGGATATAAATTGAGGCAATAGGCCTCGTAATCCAAAGTCATGTAAATCTTTTAAAATCCCATGTTTCCATGTGGTGTCATACGCTTTTTCTAGATCGAAAAAGATCGACACTGCATGTTGTTTATTAATTATGGCCTTCTTAACAAAATATTCATAAGGGATTGAATAATCGATGGTACTTCTGTTTTTGCGGAATCCACATTGTATATCTGTTATTAGGTTATTGGATTCCAGGTACCAAACAAGTCGATTATTTATCATGCATTCCATGGTCTTGCAAACGCAGCTAGTAAGTGAAATTGGCCTATAATTAGAAGGATCAGTATGATCACGTCCAGGTTTAGGAATGGAAACAATAATAGTATCACACCACGACGAAGGAAATTTTCCAGATGCCCAAACATCATGAAAAATATGTAAGAGTGTCTCTAAACATGATTCTGGTAAGTGCTTCAGGAGTGATAGTGTATGTTATCAGCTCCTGAAGCAGCATCATGAGCCTGGTCAAGGGCAGCATGAAGCTCGTGTATCGAAAAGGTTTCATTGTAGTCTTCCCCATTATCTGAAGTAAAATTAATAGCTTTCTTTTCTTTCTGTTTTTGGTAGTATTTGAATTTAGGTTCATAATTTGATGAGGAAGAATGTTTTGGGCAGTCTGAGGTCAGTATCAATAGGATCTGCTTCAAGCGGACGTTGTTGTTTTTGGGGGGTTTGGGGGAGTCATAAGCCATGGTTCATGTGCTAGATTTCAACATCCGAGCTCCCCATCCACCACGGAGTATCACAACGACAATGTTAAAAACAAGTGGGTGTCCAACTTGCAGCACCAAGGGTACCCGGATGATATTCATCTTTTATTAATATCAAGAGCGCTTAGCGTTACCCAGCACCCACCACGAGGAGGTGGCACGGGTGCCATATGCCAATAAGGTGTAGGCTACTCTGTTGTGTATACAGTTTACTAACCTTATAGTGAGTGAGTGAGTGAGTGAAAATTTATATTCACATCGGCAATATTTCAGCCATATTGTGACTTAAGAAGATATAAATTAACAATAAACACAATTACAGTATAAAACACCTGTCGACGAAGGACAGTAAAATAACTAGGTTATCACAGGAATAAATTTAAGACTAGCAATTAAATCTAAAATATTTTACCTATAAATGACAATACAATATAAAAACAGGCTATAGATTGCCAACAACTGATGGTAGATCACCATACTAGGGTACTAACCTTATAATGAATACGTTTATATCGAACCAACGCGTTAAACCAACTGTTTTTCCCTGCCTCGTGGATAGTTTACTCGAAGTACTACGATTACAACGAACTGAAATTAAAATTTGACTCGTTATATCTGTAGTATACTGTACAGGGATTGATTTTACATATCTAAATATATATGGTAAACACCAAACAGGCAAAATCATTTATATAGTACAAAAGTAGGTTATATAAGAATGGTGTTACCTTGACCAATGCCTGATATAGTGATTGATTTCATTTTATAAATGATAGTAGACATGGAATGTTAATTGTCTCAATGAACACAGTCCACCACGTCAATAACAATGAATGCACTGAATATTTGTAAAATGACACAGAAGCACCTGATATTATGCATTTATTATTAAAGGTTACTATCCCATCCTTTTTGTAATGCTTCAAAAGGTGGACTGTATCGTGTCTCCCAGAACATCGTCATATTCACAGGGCGGTGGTGTGGTGTGGTGTTTCCTTGTAGACCATTTCTGGTGATATTGCTGAAATATTGCTAAAAACGGCGTTAACGCATCCTCACTCACTCCTTATCACATAAACTCCACAAGACCCCATTGTTGCATAACTGTTTAATATCACTGAGATACCTTCCTTGTTTCAGGGTGTTGCGAAGATGATACGATAAGCAATGAGACAAAATATATTGTATCTCCGAATTATCCTCTGCCCTATCCCAAGTAAGTATACGGCATATTCATTATTCGATTCATACCTCAAGGAACTGAAAGAAATACACAAACAATAATATAATTGACTAGGGCAACGAACAATATATGATACATTTTACCTACAATAGTTTCATCAAAAACAATCATATAAATTAGGGCAACTTCTTTGAGAGGCATCTAGTAGTCGCAGCATTAAGTATAACAACGAAAAACTTCTTTGTTAATACAGTAGTTGTTCATCCAGATATTTTCATCCTTCCTGAAATTAACTCAGACAGGAATGACCAGATTGATTACAATCCAGATGAAGGAATGGTTTCTGTTGTGTATCGGGATTGTTAAAGTTTAATTCAAATTGATAGTTTGTAGTCAATACACCATATTGCCAAAGCACGATATGACCTGTTTGAAGCATATACAATTCCAATGCCTGACATGTTGAGTTTAAACACAGGTCGTCAGATCATGCTAATTAGTTTCAAATTCTGTGCCATATTTCTTTCATTTTCATATGTACATGCGGAACACATGGATAATGCTAATGTCTATTTCAATTGTAGCAATGCGGACTATGAGTGGATGATCAGCACATCCATTGACGGATATGTAATCCATGTTGAAGTGGTGTCTTTCAGCACTGAGTGTCCCCATGATTATGTACAGCTCTATGATGGTAATGCTTTATGATTAAGCATGGTTATCCTATAAATCAGTAAAAGACACGTACAGTTGCCTATATTGAAATTTCGCCAAAGTCGAAAACTTCTGCGACCTGTCTAACTTTGCAATCCAATTTAAGCTGACACGCTGTTGAGCGGATATGCTGTCCAAGTTGACACAGCACACAATAGACACGAGTCTTGCTTAATAGCATCATTTGGATTAATCAAGCATTGTGATCCGTACGAACTCATTTGGGGTTATCGAAACATTATTTCTACTTTTTACGATAATTATAGTTGATTTTATTATAACTGAGTAACACTATATATAGCAAATATAGCAAATATATATGTAATATTTATGTGGAATAACTACAAGTCATCCCCAAAAAAATAACACATTAAAGGCTTTTAAAACAAAGTATCTCCAAACAAATGTTTGCAACATTAGCTAATGATTTCTTTAATTATCATACATTTCATTTTCTCACATGTGATATTCTGTCCATAGTCACGAGTATTGAAAGCTCGATCGGTCGATGGTGTGGAACAGATGGACCAAATACACAGATCTCAGGGCAGACAATAAAGGTTCAATTCCGTTCCGATGGTTCGATTTTCCGCACCGGATTTAAGTTGTCCTTCACTGCCGGCGAACCAACATATGGCTGTACGTCTTTCAGTTTTATTCGATCATCTCAGAATTCAATGCATCTTTTAAATAAATATGATCCGTCAATGATCATCTCTATTCGTTTACACTTTAATTGACACATGCGGTATATGGGACCGCTAATTATCTTGTAAAAGAACAGGTTGGTAAAATAGTTCACATAACATATTTGTAGATAGCTAAAGAATATGTTGAGGGTGTGGTTGACAAGTGAGGTGGATAACCAGGGCACGATTTGTCAGGTTGACCAAACTTAGGATGTATTCGCCCTGATCATGGTTTCTGGCCCAATCTTCGTTAGTCTCACATTGCATCAAGCTGACATGCTTTGACATAACCGATACAGCTTCCAGACATGTGGGTAGCCTAGTTGTTAAAGCGTTCGCTCGTAACGACGAATACTCGGGTTGGATTGCTCACAATGTGTGAAACCCACATCTGGTCTCCCTGCCTTGATATTGCTTGAATATTGCTAAATGTGGCTTGCAAATCGTACTCACTCAAAGCAGCTCCAAAGCAATCATATAAACACTGTCCCATCTGGCCGGAATGTTATGTCACGGGTTTAGCGGGTGTAATTGTCATTTCATCGTAATTGTCCTTTGACCTATGTGAGTTCCGGGTGAAGTTGATCTAATGTAACTGACACTTATATCACGCTGGTACAGCGATGGCTCAGGGACAAACAGTGATATAAATTATTATATTAATTCTAGTTTAAAACATCACGGTTCCCATTCTGTACACGACAACCTACCCCTTGACTTTAGTAAACATCTACTGAAGTCTCCACAACAACGGCAATATCAGACAAATCAGGGTTTGACATCATCTTTTCTTACCTTTGTAATGACACGCAGTAGAGTTAGGACATCACATTAATGTTGCAATAATATATATGTTACCAAAAGTTTATGATTCCACCTCAAAACAATACTTAGAAGTACTTAAGACAGACGGATTTATTGTAACCAGAGGTATTGAACCAGAAAGTCGGCAATTTAGTTTGTTTTTATTAATTATGCACCTGGGTAACCTAATTAAACACCTGCATGACCTAATTATGCAGAGGTAAGGAATCGTCAAGAAGCATGACCTCATTGCGTAGGTGTGTGTGTGTGACCTTGTATGGACCTCATCACGTAGGTGTGTCACCTGATTACGCAGAACCTATCATATCACATCAGGGCTAGTTTCTGTCTTCAGTATGTGCAGAAATGCAATAGAATGTGTAGTATCTAGTATTGCATACAATAATTCTTGATGTGAAGTGTATTACACAACTCTGTAGACATTTCTATCACAAATACGTGATTGCTAAAAGTACTTCACGGTTGAATGAATTTCTATAGAGGCTTGAAAGGATATTCACTCATTCTCAGTCAGCGTGCGCACTTTTTTCTTTTTTATCTGAACACATTTTTTTCCATATGACAACGGGTATAAATATTTCAATGTTAAAACAGTGAAGTATCTTTTTACTGTAAATTATCATTTGATCATTGAATCTTTAAAAGAAAAATAATTACTAGAAATATTTGGAATATGTTTTGTAAATAGAAAACTAGTATTTTAAACATGGTAGTATAAATTAGCAACTGCGATTGTTAGTGGCTGTATACTCAAAGGGGGTTGAAGTGGCGTAAACTTATTTTCCTCCTGAGAGGGTACGTAAGCCCCAAAGCTTCAAGGTCAATTTAGCACTACCAACTTTTTTAATCGTAGAATATTTGTTATTTGTGATAATGGCTAAACCTAGCACAATCGCCAGCGCCACAATCTGAAGGGATGGTGTAAATCCAGCTAGGGTCCATGCAGGTGGCAAACGTACTGTAACTCCCCATGGTCCCTAGTATGGTGATCAGCCTTCAGATGCTGGTGATCTATAGCCCGTTTTTTTATATTGTATTGCTGTCTACAGTGATATCTTTTTCATAATAACGTACTACTTTAAATTTTAGAGCTGTGATACTCTAGTAGTTTTACTGTCCTTCGATGGAAGAGTTTTATGTTCTAAATTTATTGATTTTACTGTTGATATAAATTGAATTGTTCTCGTCAAGATATGTCTGAAATATTGCCGATGTGACGTTAAATATTAACTCACTCACTCACACCGATATGACAACGACAAATGTTATTTACAATGTCAACAAGCAGTGATGGTATTTCTAGTGTATTTTACGTCACACAAAATAATTTATTGTTAGATATACATGTATGTAAAACTATAGTACAACTTGTTTTAATTGTTTGATAAAATCCTTTAACAAACTAAAGTTAATTTCAACACAAATAAATCAAAAGTGTATTCAGATGTTTTATTGAATTTGACCGTTACATTGACAAATGGTAAAACTTGAAACAAGAGTTATGTGACCCGGAAATATATTTATTTGCTCCATAGTGGTTATCAAATGTATCACTGTAATGAAATAAACATTTAATACAACTGTAACGTAAAATATATAACGGATGCAGTTTTTGTCATTTTCAGAACACTGAAAATACAAATAAATTAATGACATATCTTTAACAAACGTTTAGCAACAAACGTTGAATTATATAGGCATTTATGTTCATTTAACGCCAGTACAATCTAAATGTATTTTACATTACAGCAACGGTATTTTACGTTACGAATGCCATATGGTAATTTCAGTATGTTTTTCATTACTGAGCATGATTGTACATGATACATCTCATTAGAACATCTTCATTAGACGCATTGGCAAACGTTTAACAGTTTGACTTGAACACATATACAAGAATCATAAGTTCAGTACTTACATACCGATGATTTAACTCGTCAGAGCTCCAGATCATAAGCAGCACGTACATTGAAATCAACATGAATGACACAACATGTGTTCATGACGTCATCAAATTTGTTAGTGGCGTTTGCACAATATGTGATGTTAAATAGCCATATACGGAACTGTAACGTAACATACCGTAACGAAGAATACGTAACGTAAAATACATCAGTCATTATCATGAGCCACGCAAGTTAAACATATGATATATTGCGAATATAGGAGACGGGAAAAGGAATTAGGTTGCATGCTCCTTACCAGATGATCATATAGATGTGCTCAGGTTATGTATAAGGTCTTATAACGTCGTAACGCAAAATACACCCTTATCTATACTGTATATGCATTCAATCTTTCCAACATGACATATTTATAGTTTAACAAGTTATTACAACAAATGGATTTGATGTTCAATGCCGCGCCTTCAAGAAAGCATGAACGATTACTTTCTTAATGTTACTGGGTGCGTTTTCTTTCTTTTTGAGCAAAACATAAAATACAAAAGAATTGGCGACAGTGGAATTTCATTGAAATTTGACTAATACCCTCAAATATGAGGTGAAATGACTACCTCACAGTAAAATTCAGCATGATACTTTCCACATGATGCATGAAAAGATAGCATTCACCATAACTAGTGTTATTTTTGATGCAACAAATATATAAACCGTCGCTGGCGACAGGCGACTTTTACCATACCATAAGATTATAGTTTTTATGTATTATGCAAACTGCAATGGTGAATTAACACAGAATACCCAAAATATTTTTATTTCCAAAATAACTTTTGTGAAAAAGTTAGATATTTTGGTACTTACAATCATGCAAAAACGCAATAGAGTAAATGGGCATGTTGAATGAGACTGAGTGTATTGTGTTGACTGCTGAGGCTCACGAGGCGCATGCTCATCATGCTGGAGGACTTGACGGTCGACAACACTGCTAAGCCCTTGCCGATACCATGGAACAGTCCCGCGTGTGCATAACCCATTGATAAAACAAGAGTAAATTGATAAAGAAATAGTCTGTCAGCCCGCCTGCCCCATTGATAAAACATGTTTATTCAGGGTATTTCAATAGCAAATCGATGAACATGTAGGGTCGCTTGAATTTGTATACACGGTTGTTCTGACGGATTGAATGGGGTGGTGTGGTATTGTATTCTCGAATACTGACCGTCAAAACGGCTTTCCATTTCGCATTTCCTACTCTGTGGCGATAAAGAAACGACATTACGACATTGTTTCCATAGCATTGCCTCAGTATAAGAACTAAATGCTGTTGCTAGAAAAAGACATACTCTATATATT
Organism: Haliotis rubra; assembly: GCF_003918875.1. Lineage (NCBI taxonomy): Eukaryota > Metazoa > Mollusca > Gastropoda > Lepetellida > Haliotidae > Haliotis > Haliotis rubra. The sequence continues at coordinate 170,009 of NW_025767038.1, read as the reverse complement.
TATAATTTTCATTATAATAACCGATTTTTAGTGAGTGAATGACTTAAGATTTAGAGTCACATCGGCGTATATACAATGGGGGTTCTGGATCACTTTCAACCAAAGCCTCTGCAAAGCCTTATTTCACAAGTAAGGCTTTGGTCGGACCCTTAGCTCTTGCTACCATTACCCCTACTACAAAAGTTGGGGGATGCGAACGCACCTCCTAGCCGCGCTACCGGGGGCATGGCTGGAGTAATGGGACACCGCTATGCCGTGTTGACTGGAGGTAACACTGTACCGTACGGTACGATCAATAATTCTTCTCTCACAAACCCCCTACCTGGCCCATCCCTCAAGTAGTACAAGTTTGGCTCGTCTGCTTTGATGTCCACTTTATCTATGTTGTAAGTTTTGACTGACCATATAGGATCGGTGGCTCGCTTACGGCTATCACCCTCGTGTTCCCCCGGCTGGTATAGATACCTCACTAGGGCCCTATCTGGTATCTGTTTCTCCTTCCCACGCAATGGAGCAGCCGACTCTGCAACTATTGATTTTAGTTTGATAGCGTCTGCCGGTTTCTTATCAGTGAGCCGGGTGACTTCATGGTTGATTGCCGACACCACCTTGGGTAACCTCGCGACCCATTCAGTCGATCGTTTTCCCGGGGTTGCCATCTCCCTAGCATACTGATGCCCGAATAAGCGCTCTGCCAAAGTCCTATTGAATCTCTCAACTATGGCTTGGCTGCGATGGGCTCCAGCCGTGCCACGCCTGACCTTTGTATCGTGTTTGTCTAGCAGTTGTGACACGGCACCCATGAACTCCCGTCCGGGGTCAACTTGCAGCTCTGTTGGCCACGTCAGCGGACTGCGTTTGTATATGCGTTCGAATCCTCTGGCTACCTGGGCCGAATCTTTCGCGGTCAAGGGTTCGGCTTCCTTGTAGCGACTGGCTACGTCCACTACGGTTAAGGCATACTTGTACCTCTTGTCGTGGGGTAGGAACAGTAGGTCTGCCTGGTGAACGCTATTAGGTATGTTAATACCGAACCTCCTTCTAGGCACGTAGCGTGGTGCCGGCAAATAGATCTGCCACAGGGCTTGTTTTTCAAGCCACGCTTTGGCCTCCTCCGTGGGTACTCGCGCCATTTTAGCTAGCTTATCTACAGCACTAGCTCCTTTCCAGTACCCACGCGGGCTGTAGTAAATAGCCTCAAACTTTCTCTGGTTTCGTGACATGTCTTGGTTCAATTTTCTCATGCCCATACGCGTACGTGTTTATCCCATCAATAGCTATCCAACGTTTAGTGTCCATAGGTGACAGGGACGTCTTGTTTATAGTCAGTCCGTATATCTTATGCCCATCACTTCTAAGTGTGTTCATTTTATGCCTAAAGGTACGGGTCTTGAACAGGGCTTCCTTGAATCTGGCGTGTTTGATGTGTTGTTTCACCACATACTTCTTAACACCCTTAGCCTTCCGGATTTCACCATTGTCGGCCTTCAGTATGGAGTACATCTTAGGCCTCAACCCTATGTACTCGGCTATGGGCGTGCCAGCACACTCATCCTTCATCTTACCTAGGACCTTTTTATTTACCGTACTGTGTATGGCATGGTCCTTAGGGTAGTCGCTGGTGTCGTACAAATTGAGGTGTTTTTTCATGTCCTTGTACACGTCCTCGGTTCGAATCTCCATCAGCAGGGAATCCGTGTCAGTGTACAGAACTTCACACCTGTCGTCGTACTGTTTCTTAAGCTCGTTGTAATAAAAGTCGTACATCAGGTGTTTGGATAAATCGAGGATGCTCATCCCCACGTAAACAGGCCGGTTGAATTTTATGTGGCTTTTCTTCATGTGTAGGGCAACTAGATCATCGGTGAATATCTTGCTACGGTTGAATGCCGGACTGGCTATCAGTCTCCTGAGCTTGTCTTCCTCATTCGACCGAACCAGCTTCACGGTCACGCGTTTCCTCAGGTTCTCCATAGTCTTACCAAACACCGAGTTGTTCATGAGCTTATAGAGATTTTTCTCAAAGTCACTGGTGGCAAGCTTTCGGAGGTCTGTGTTCATTCTGATGTAAGGCTCCATCCAGGGGCTCTGGGTGAACACGAGCACCCTGTGTATTTTGGTCAGCCTCATACCCAACGACAGGTACAGCTGTAGGTTGCGATAGTGAACGATGTACTTGGTCTTATTCATTAAGTTGGGCACGAGTTTTTCAACGTCTGTCACACGCCCACCTAACAAGTTATGTTGGTACTCAGACATCCAGTCTGGGTTAACCCTCATACGTTCGGGGGCCAGGGGGTAGCTGTTGTGTGATGTGTGTAATGCCTTGGGGTATTCCAAGTCAACCTCGAGGATATAACCTTTATTCGAATCTGGTGCGATGCTCATAACATCGACCTCCTGTGACGCCCATTCGAACCCCCCTGTGGGTAGATACTGGCTCATGGCCCAGCCATACAGGTTGTTGGCGTCGAGGTAGAGAATGTGATTGGTTGGCTTGCTAGGGTCGTAGCCCTTAACGTATTGATTATTTGCTTTCGCGTATCGCTTGGTTGCCATGGAGATCCCACCTCGCAAGCCTTTCTCAATGAATAGGTGCATGTCATAATCTGTAAGCAATTCCAACTTAACTCCGGTCTTTTTAAGCAAGGCATCCCACGACAGACCTGGGCTGGTGTAATACCATGCGGGGTCGAGTTTATACTGCTTGAAACATGTCCGCCTAAACGTCTCAAACACGTCGGCTAACAGCAGTACATCTGTCCTCAAGTACAGGTCGTGATAATCCCCCAGGTTCTTACAACCCAGTTTATTCCATACGTTAATCGCGTGCGAGTAATCGTCTTGGGATATTTCCGAGTCTGTCAGATTGCTGTAAAATTCTCTGATGGGGGGGTAGTCTGGTCTCGGTGAACTTGACCCAACTATCCATGTACTCATAGGGGTACACACCCTTCCTCATAAGCAGGGGTCTAGTCTCGGTGTCTGTGTATCGGTCGGTGATAGGGAAGGTATCGTTGGCCTTGACCAGACTGTCTAATGAAGACAATAGAAATTGTACTGAATCTATGAACCTAAGGCCGTTTAAGCTGAAGGAGATGTATCTCTCCATGTTGTTGGGAATGCACGTTATATTACCATCGATTTTCGCGATGGCCTGCATGATTAAGTGAGAGTCGTACCCTCTCAAGTTGTGAAAGACAACGGGGATGTTTATTGTCTTAGGGTTGATTCTAAGCTTGAGGTTACACGTGCTGTGAGCCGCGCCTCTATACTTACCGGTTACGTGGCAGTGATCTCTCACCGAATCACCATTCAGTGGTGAGTCACACACGTGACAGTTAGTGCTACAGGCGTGAGCTAGCCTGTCGGCTCGGGTCATACGCATTGGAGCGACTCTATACAGTGCATTCCTAATAATTTTTTCTTCCTCCTGCAAACACTTTAGAAACCTTTCAGCCGCGTCAGGGCCCCTATACACTACGGGAGCTTTCGTTTCCCCATCACAACGGACGACAATGTATCCAAACCCACAGGCTTCATGCTCTTGTGTTTTGTGGGTGAAGCTCTCACCTGTGGGAGCCCCGCCTGTGGGGGTATCCCCAACAACTGGTTTAACCAAGGCTTCAAAGTCGGCGTATATGATATAAGGCACAGACATTTGGTTCTTGTGGTTACCGAATTTTAGGATATTATCACCTTCCTTAGGCATGTCGACTCGTATAGCCGTCTGCCCCACACCTTGGCAATCCTCCCGGTGGGATTCTAATAAATCAGCTCGTGTGAAGCCATGTAGGCACCGTTCGCAGAAGTGGGTCTTTTCTCTGTGTGCCGATTGGTCATACAACAGCCTGCTAAAGTGTTTTATCCAAGCGTAGTGGTACTTGTCACCTCGCTGGATCATGAATATATTGATAACACGAGGGGGTTCCCCCCTTGGGGTTTCCCCACCACTGGGCTGACCCTGTGCACTATTGTTGTGTTACCTTCGTGCCCAAAGACATTTATAGCTAGATTATTCTGTTTTTCTATTTTAGTTATCTGGGATATGGGGGTGGGTTCATCTATACCATCCCAGTTGAGCCCATCGTCTTGGGGATAACTAGAAGGCCTGTTCGAATTAGTGTCAGCTGGAAACAAGGCTGACCTGATAGCTAACCTCAAGCAATCGTCTCCTCTATTCCTGACGTTGACTATGGCATGTTTTTTCCTATAGTAGGGAGGCAAGTCTAGGTATGACCCGCCTCTGAACGGCACGTAGTTAGCTATGTCTAGATAGACATTATCGATTTTATCTACAGTCCACCCGACCCCAAGTGTGTGTAGCGTTCTAGGTATTCTCTTTATCTGCTGAAAACTAGTATCGATTGATGCGTCAATGGTCTCTATATGGGTCACGACCTCTTGTTTACCCCGGAAGTAAGGCTGAACGTACTCAGTGACACCTCCCCCCACCTGCTTATCGAGTGACATTTTAACTGTGATTTGAAATTTGATACTTCCTAGACTGGTTAGTTCCTGGTTGACCTTATCAGCTATCAGAGGTTTGATATCTGCGATATCTATGTTCCTATCAACATGCATACGCCAGCCTCTCAAATAGTTGCCTACAGCACGCTCAGTGCGCACGAACTGTAGGTCGACAGCTCTATTCTGCCGTAACAGTTCTACAAGCTGTGGCTTTCTCATTCGGGAATATCCCCCTAACCCCAAATCACGTGCCTGAACTTTCAATTGTTTTACAGTGGGAGGTTTTGCTACGGGGGCATGTGATAACAATGCGATTAACCCGGCTCTCCCCAGGTTTGAATAACCCGTGAATCCAAGCTGTTTTGCTTGAGCTTTTAATTGTTTTACCGTAGGAGGGGCTTCTAAACCTAGTAATTTCAACAATGCTGGTTTGGGCATTCGAGAATACCCAATTACACCCCTCTGCCTGGCGATCCGCTTAAGTTCACCAACAGTGGTCATAGTTGCGTACACACCTAAGAGAACCAATGTCTAATTGGCCCACCGTAAGGTAAAAAATCAAGATACACCTTATCGATTATTCCCTCAACCCACCCGGAATATGCGCAGCATAGTAGGGTGTTTTGTATTACTTGCAACGAGTCGTCAACAAGTATATCTATATCCCCATGCACATCTACTCGCCCACCATCAAAGTAATTCCAAGTGTGCCCAGCCCATGGCACATCAAACCCTACTTTTACAATGATTGTAAACGAGCACCCCTTATATAGTTCCCTAATAATCATGGGTTTGAGGACACTAATATCTATACTTTTCCCCACATCCATCTGCCAGCTGCTCAGGCAACCTTCCCTGGGCTCAATTTCCACAAACATAGCTATACGTAGGTGTGTATAATCTCTAATTGGGACACTGTAGCCTTACACTGCTATCTTGAGAAGTCGCCTACGTTCTTTTATGTAGGCCTTTTTATTCTCGTAGATGAGGTGATGTCTGACTACGCTCGCCCCGCGGAGCTTTACATAGACAGTAGTGCCCTTTAACCCCTATACCGCACACAGAACACACGTAGTTAGGGCTTCCCATGTGGAAACAACAGTACCCCTGAGTCCTGCATTTCCTACCACAGGCCTCGGTCTTCCCCATAAGTATGTATTCGCATCGGTATGGAGCAGGTCTCATGTTTAGCATACTTATATGGGTATTTAGTCTAATTGTTTTGCAACCAACGCAGTCGCTGCTATACCCAGCGCTTATGAAGCCCAGTTCACGGTCCATTTGCCCCTTGGATGGTGTGTAGTACTGAGCGAGTGTGGGTTTATTGAGTGGTTGCAACTGTTTACCAGTTAATAAGTAGTATTCTTTCGCTGCGTCGTCAACATCGTGGAATGTTTGAACGGCATGGTTTTCACGCCTGAGTTGTTCGTTAATGTAATCGATCCTCTGGAGGCGTTTTTAGCGTACATCGGATTGGGCAGCCTGTAATTTCTCAATAGCGAGATCATGGCGCCTTCCTCTCTTCCTGTATTTCAGCCGCGTGTGACTCTCGTAGTTTCGAGAAGAGGAAATTACTCCCGAAAATGCCAGGGCATTCACTAACGCCCCACCGACCATCATAGCTATCGTGGCCATCCTATATTTACTTCATAATATTTTCAGGTAGTATCCCTTTGTTTTACTAGGATGTCTTTGTAGCCATCGCCATACCAAGGTTCATTATGAGCATACCCATATCCTGCAGGTTGAAATCTAGCTTGATAGTTGGTTGTTTAAGCACCAGTTTGGTCAACCGAGCGTATCCTACGGCTAGACTGGCGACCACTGTGGCGTGGTATGCGTCGTTGACGAACGTTTTCCCTCAGACATTATGTATATGATATAAAATATTAAATTATAACATGATATGCGGGTCGACCTCTAATTGTGGGAGAGGGTTTCCTCCGGAATCCTTAGGATTCCTGTGTGGGTTTCCTCCCTGTGTTCCTGTGTCGTATATAACCACGAGATAGCCACGGCAGCAGCTGGCGCATACAACTAACAAGAATCGCCCGGGTGAGTCACCCTGATAATTTTATGTTGGTTACACCACCGTTTTTTACCGGCAGCTACTCTCTTAGGATTCTTCTGCCTGGTTACTGTTTCCAACTTTGGGGTTTCCGCCACTTTGTGGGTCTCCTCCAGTTGTTGGGGTTCTCCGGAGGTTTCCTCCAGGTGTGGTGTCTCCTGTGCATCCATCTATACTATTATTATTATTTTTCCTCTCAAATTGACAATGCTTTGCCGTAATAATTGCCGCCGTCACCGGGCTAACAACATACCATATTTGTGGTACAGCTCGCAGCTAATAGAGCTCAAGGCGTGTTCGATAAAAGGGTCTTTCTCGAGGTCTTCCCACAGGTAAAGTCGACGCTCCTGGGGAATGGGAAGGAAGTATGCCGCAATACCAGTGTATATCTGGGTCATAGCCGATCCTATTGTCTTTGTCATTTCTGCTCCGAGCCGGGACTCGTATCTAGCGCATAGCTTATCGATTTCTTCGGCTGACATTTTGTGAATTTTATCTGAGTGTACTCCCAAAGTAATGTTTGGCTTTGCCACCAACAGCCAACGCCACCAGTTTCTCTCGCTTGTCATCATCCACCTGTGGTGATTGGGGTACCAACAATTGTTCGAGCAATTCCTCACACTCCATCTTATAATATAACAAGTAAGATTTAGTTTTAACAATATAATACCCGATGCAGGCAAAACACAGCGAAATAAAGGTTAAGTTGCACACGACGAACACTTCAAATACCATAGCTATAACTAAATGCTAAGCATTATACTAAGCATTGCTAAGCATTGCTAAGCTTTGCTAAGCTTTGCTAAGCATTGCTAAGCTAAAACACCCTATATGCTACTGGTTGGTCGGTCTTGAGCACGAGCTTAGCGTGTTTAGTTTCAGCGAGCTGTTTCTTCACCCGCTCCTGTTCTAATTTGCTCATCACATCGTTCTCTCAAACACTCCTCGAACGAATCCCTGTCCTTGCAGTGAAATAAGGCCACCCATCGCGTCTGCTCCTGAGGTCTTTCAACACCGAGTTGAACTTCTGCGCTAGTACCCAGACGCTGATTTTGCGTGTCGGCCGGAGAAGGCCAGGTACGATAGCATGTCTCTTTTTTGTTATCTCACGATTAGCGCTGCAGTCGTCCAGTATGAACAGTGTAGACTCCCCTTTAAATTTCTCGTGAAGAGCTTTCAACCAGTCCTGTAGGCGTGTTCCCGGGTCGACTTTGTGTACGTCCGGGTCCGTCATCACCCAAGGTCTTTCCGTGTACGTTTTATTCATGCTCAGAGTAGGGCACATGATAACGATGTTATCAAACACATCCCTGTAGTAACCCTCCAACATATCCAACACGAAAACGGTCTTCCCATAGCCCGTCTGCCCGCCCACACTATGGCGCAGTGTGGGTCGCGGGTAGCAATAGCTTGCTGGCAGGCAGTGATGGCTTGCCGGCAGGCAAATCAGTAGATGGCCTGCACGAATCTCCCATTGTCTATATTAAGTTGCGCCATCCATAATAACGCATAGATATAATTTCAACTTACCAGCGGGTTGAGCCTTCTTGGTAATCTGGATAGTAATCCCCTCGCTGCCATTGTCTATGCGACGGCCGCTACCGTGTAGTTTATCGTCATCCGTGGATCGCATGTCCAACCATAGGGCGTACTTGGTGGTCAGGTATTCACCGATCTTCACGGAGGATAGGTCCAGGTCCTTGGTTATGTGGTGTTGTTTGGCTGGTAGCTTTTTTATCTCATCCCACTGCTGGTATGGCCTCATACCATGACTGAACAGCTGGTTGGGCACGCCCTCGATGGTCACTTCCACCTTTCAATCTCGGGTTGAAAACTTCGCTGTCCCTCCGGAACGGCTCATAATCCTCCACTGGGACGACCAGGATGCCTTTCATCGATCGCGCCGGCACGTTCAGGTTGATATTCCACACAGTGTCGCTCTTATCTCGCACGACTGATCTATGCCTCAGTATGCGATCGTACAGGATGGCCATCTTCCCAGAGTACTGGCTTCGAACCTGCCTGGCCAGCTCTGGGCTAGTGACCATGTCGAACTCCAGAGAGATGTTGTCTATGGCGTAACTGGCCTCATCACCGCTCGGGCGACGCACTACTTTGCTGTAGTCGTTAAACGCTAGCTCGTATTCAAGCCTATCACCCAGCTGCCTGGTAAAACGGCGCGCTGCGGTCCCGTGGAGCAACTCGAAGTCGAGCGCACGCAGAACCGGGTCCCGTGACGCTTGAGCGATGGCCTTTTCACCGTCCGCGATCTTGTCTAGCTGTTCTTGCGTGAAGGCATACCCTATGCGCGACCGGGTTGATTTGCTGATACCCTGGTACACGCCATTGACACGTTCTCCTCGCTTCCAGAGATCCCCGTAGCAGTGAAACACGTCGCTGTCGTCGATGCTCAGCACCTCGCTACCGCTGATCTTGATGGTGGTTTTCTTGATGATGGCTCGACCTACGCTCCGCACTAGCTCACGTTTGTCGTTGGTGGAGGTCAACGTGAGGTTGAACGCCAGTCGAACCGCGCCTGGTACAATGAGGTCATTCTCGCCAAGGTTTGGGGAATCTAACCAGCAGAGTTTGATTCTGGTCTATCTTGCTGGGATTGTTGGTGATGGTCACCGACTGGCGCACGGCTCTGGCGCCTAGAGGCTCTCTTGATCTTCTGAAAGGATCTAGTTTTCTACCGTACATTGTTATATAAATGAAATATATTTTAATACTAAATAATGGCAGAGTACATACCTATGGATGATATGTGGGATGATAGTGCCCAGGCATTCGAGGATGACACCTCATTCACTACCCCTTAAGTACTGAACTTGTACAGCCTGCTGTCGACGATTATTACAACGCAGTTGAAAATAGAGACAACATCAAGCCGCTGGGAAGGGACTATGCCAAGTTTACCGTCGATAAGAAGGGCACGCTGCGATTGAAGGCTCACCCGGGGTCGATATCATAAAAAGACGGAAGCCGTATGCTTTGTCAACACTCACCAGTCGCCATGGGGCCAGCTGATCCGCGATGAACTAGGCTTCATAGATTACGGCGGCGCGCTGCCAAAGCTTCCCCAAAGGCCGCCCAAGATCTGCAAGCAGCCAGGGCCAATACTGGGGATGCTAAAGAAACGTCGGACAGTATCGAAAATATTGACCACGCACTCATGACAAACCCTTGCCGGTCTCGAATTTCCCCTGAGGGAACTGGGCGAGGCCTAGACGAAGCCTTGAAACATGTACGCCGAGAACTCGTGAACAACATGGGGAAACTTAATGAAATCGATGAGCACATCGCCGAAAAAAAAAACTCACCGGGCCGGATGGTGATATGAAACGTCGTATCGAGGAGAGAATAAAAACTTGAAGACGAGAGACGGACTCGTTGGAATCCGCTTCTCTAACCGGAAGCCCTCCGATCACAGATCAGTAGAGTACGGGAAACCATCGATCGAGTCCTAAATGAAGACACCACGCTAGCTGACAGGATTCGATCCTGTTCCGAGCAAGGCATCACCATCGCCAGCATTCTGACTGCATTGGGCTTCATCATATCAACCCTGGTGGTGTCACTGACAGGGTAGCCCCACGCCGGGCGGCGGTGGGGTACCCCCACGCCTGCACCCACAGGTGGTGTCAAAGAGTGGATAAAAACTCGGGGAGGCCCTGGCTAAACTGGCTGGTAAGGCTGCCGAAGCCCTACCCGGCATCCTGGGTAGCATCGTCTCGTGGCTGCTGGGTGCTCTGGCTAAAACTGCCACGTGGCTTAGTCAAAACCTGTGGGCAGCCATTGTCGCCATGGTGGGTTTGGTGTACGTAGCGCTAAGAAATTTTAACCAAATAAGCCCCAAAGCTACCCCACCAACCACCAGGGCTGTTTTACGATCGATGTGCTGCTGATTGATTGAAACGTGGGTTGTGGGGCCACCCCACAGGGGCGTTGGTTGAACCCTAGGCTCCGGGGGTGGCGCCACTATACCCGTTTCACCGGTCGTGGGTGGTGGGACGTGGGGGACGTTGACATCGAGGTTGACGCCCAACTTTTGGTCCGCCGTGGCTACAACTATTTCGTTGTTGTAGCCCACCACTTTTTTTACTCTCAGTTGCATATCACTCGGAGCCATGTACAACCCCACGTCGAACACGTAGTCGACTTTCGACCTGGCATATTCCAACACGTCTTGGTAGCGTTTGATGGCACTCGGGAGATCAACTGGAGCATTGATAGCATCCTCTACGTTGACAACGAACTGTTTCTGAGCGTCGTAAGCAGTCCCCTTACCGATAATACTGGAACGCGTTTGCGTCTGCGCACCCAACACCGCCCACACGTACGTTCGAATCGAGTCGTTTAAGCGTTCAGTGCCGGCACGAGTAAACCCTTTCGACGTGTCCAACATAAACTTTTTCCAGTCATCCGCTGCCCCTCCCTGATCAAACCTCCAGACTCTGTACTCCTTGTTGGCATTGAAAGCCATGTAACGGTCATCCCACTCGTTGGTTGTGAAGAGATGATACGACTTGTATCCCCAATCTTCACCAGCAGTTTGCTGGCTTCCACAAGGGGCATTTGGTGAACGATGGGGATACCCAACCCGTGGTTCGCCCCCGCAAACGCCAATCCGTCTTCGGGTTTAGTTCGAATTCGTTGCAAATACGTTCGTAGGCTCGCCTATCGTACTTGTTGTTTAATGGGTTCCATGCATTGTCCTGTGGGAGCGGGACGCTGATTTCTTTAAGGATACGCCTGACCTGGTAGTACACGTGGAACTTGAACACAGACTGACTCAGCGTCCACGCCGAAAGTGTCGGTCAATGTCACACCACACCCCGCTGTAGCACACCACACGGCGAAGTTGAGTTGATTCTGCCAGAACTGCATCGGGTTGTTGAACCAAGCATGAACTACCTTAGCGTTAGTCACCGAAAATTTATACAGGCTGAACACATCTAAAAGCTGGGCGCTGAAATACATCCCATCAGCAACCGCGATCTTCATGGGTGAGAAATCTATGTCCAGTTTAGGGTAAAACACTCCAGGGAGTAAGACACTCCTTGCGAGGATGCTCCTCCTTGGGAATACATTTTAAAACTATTATATAATGAGCATATATACTCTAACATGTACATAACACTTCCAGGAATAACGAGCGGTGAGGCCATTCAGCTGACGCACGCGATCGATAATACGTCCGGTCAACTCGAAGTCGCACTCTGCGATATCACCTACCTACCGCAATGGACTAACATCATCAACGCCAGCAACAATAAGCTGTTCGTTAGTGGAACTCGCAGCCAGATAACTGACGGCTACTACAGCGCAGTGCTCGCTAAGCGATGAGGTCTTCAAACCCCTGGGAGCCGAACTCAAGATGAACGACTCAAACGGCACAGTGGTGTTAATCAACAACGGAAGAAACTCCTTGAGGCTCGGCCGGCCATTGGCGAAAACACTCGGTATGTCACCTGACGAGATAAAACCAACAACAACCGTCACAGGCACGAAGTTACCCGACCTAGTACCGTACCGAGAGCTGTACATTCATCTAGGTCAGGTGAGCACAACGTACAACATTCAAGGGGGTCACCCTTCCACTATACTGAGAGCCGTGCCGGTGAAAACGGAGAAATACAACGACGGTAGAACCGAGTCGTTTTCACCGCGGCAGTATAAGAGGTTGACTCAGGGCAACATACCTGAGCTGATAATATCGGTGTTAGATATAAATCATAATCCCGTGAATATAGGATACCTCAGCTTAACGCTTCACATAAAATGACCAGCGCACAAGGGCCCGGGTGAAAAATGCGTCAATGTGGGGATCTCCGACCTCGGGACACACGCGGCTCGACGCCCCGGAGTAGATGGTAAATTGTACGCCTTGCAACTGAAAACAACATTTACAAACGCGTTGAAGTCCTCTCCGGTGGAGCCCTAGGTGATATAGTAGATACCTCAAGAGCGGTAGTCAACACTAAGTACACCCTAGTCACCACCGGTAATGATAATTGATAATATACCCATCGTTCGGGGCAAACTGTTCGACTTAGACGATGTTGAGAGCACTACCGTCGCCCGAAACAAGCCATATATGCTCGTCTTCACCGAAGATGACAAGTGGGTGTTGATACCAGATAAAGACGACTGGTTTCTCAATATTAGGCTCGGCTCCCCTACGTGTTCACGGATAACAAAGACAACCACCTAAACAAAGTCGTTAACAACGGAACCCTGCTCGTGGGCTTACGTCCCGACTCAGAGACGTAGCGTGAAGTCATCAGCCCAGTCGCCAGTATGGCAGCCCACATGCTATCGAGTAAAGCGGGCATGCAAAACGTGACATTGCAGTTGGTGTCTGAATTTGAAGGCGTGGTCAGGATACTAGAGAGTCTACCGCTTAACTCAACACTGATCATCAAAGTCTACCTAGGGGAACCATCGGGAATGATGTCGAGATCGTGAAGGGGATCAAACTTGGGTGGGTGAAACGACACCAGTATCACGCTTTGCACAGTTTACGCGGCGGGTGGGTGTCGGCTCCAACACCAGTCTGCAGGGTGTCACCGCGGATCGTGGAAAACACTATATCACTAACCAAGATCTTCCTACCTGACAACATACACTTCATGGGGGTGAAGTTAACCCCTGAACTATTATCAGAAAACCAGTTGGAAATTATCTCGTAATAGTATTATAGCAATGACCAGTCATCACCCCAACACTACGCTTAACGACCTAGGGGACACGGAGGGATTCGATCAGCCTGGTGAGGAAGGCTCATACATCCTACACTTGAAAGACAACGTGTATAGGCGGGCAGCAATGGCCGATCATCTACCCAAGCCCACACTCGAGGGCCTAGAGGGATTCGATCAGCCTGGTAAGAAAGGTAGCTTATACATCCTACAATCAATAGGTGATGGGTACGTGCGGAGGCTCCTGCCAGACGACTTTATGAGAAGTCTGCACAACCACTTTATAGAGTCCAAATGTTTGCTCAACATAACCCTCACCACACCTTACGTCTCTTTTCGTGATGTTTTTTGATGATATCACTGAAATTAAGAACAGCGGTATCACGTTCGGGGGGTTTCAACCCGACGGTCTTATAAAGATTAGAATTTCCCCAATCCCAAATCACCCTGGTTATATGTTAGATGCACCCGAGTATGCACAGTTATCATTTAAGGGACACTCTTACCTACAACCTCCTAGGGTGATGTCCCCAGGCTCCACATTAATCGCAATACTTTTTTTAAAAAGCACCCATGGGACTGTCTCATGGGCCCTTGTATCTGGGGTGGAAATAAGCATATCTGAAACCGAATATAAAGACCGCTATTGTAGTATCGTTATACAAATGGACTCGGGGCCTGGTAAGGGGTTTCTGCCCCCCCCTTAACAAGCAACAGGACGTTTAGTGTAAGTCTCCAAAGAAACCCTGTTCACCTTTCCCCTATTAGCATACCCGAGAACGTTGGCCTTGTAAAATTCCAGTACGTTGAGCAACTATTAACTGATACCCAATTAAAAAATATTTTCCCAGATATATTATAGGCACACAGGATGGGGCTGTACCCAGTCATAGAGGAAGTAGCGAAGACACTGGAAACCGTAGACGGGTTCCGCTTGAGACAGTTATGTGATGTAAAACGCCAACTAGAGCAAGACCGCGACACGCGGAAAGCACTATGTAAAAAGTACCATAGAGCTTTCAATATCGTGGACGGGGCTGACACTGCCCTTATGGCAACCAGCATGGGGCTAGGAGCGGCAGGTGTTGGGTTGTTAGCTACCATCGTGGCTACCCCCGTAGTGCTAGGTATCGAAATAACAGCTGGGGTGGCAGGGGGTGTTAGGGTTGGTGCTTAAGTTTGCATCCCGCAGACTGCATCGTAAGGCATTGAAACACGATGAGATCAGGGTTCTGGCTGAAGCAAAGCTGAACACAGTAAGTGAGCGTATTTCCACGGCACTTACTGACAGTAAGATCTCAGAGGAGGAGTTTAGTTCAATCCTCTGAACTCACAAAATATAACAAAATGAAACAAGATATTCGGTCCAAGTCTCGTAAGTCTACTATCAGCGAGGACGAGAAAAAAAAGTACATAGAACAAGGGGTGAAAAAAGCCCGGCAAGCCTTTATTACAAACACCAAAGAGATCATAGGCGATTCACATTAAACTGTTTCATCGAGGTAAACATGGCATAGTGCCATAGCGGCACGTTAGACGCAGCCCAGTATTGGATGGGGCAATACCCGTTACTCCAGCCATGCCCCCGGTAGCGCGGCTAGGAGGTGCGTTCGCATCCCCCAACTTTTGTAGTAGGGGTAATGGCAGCAAGAGCTAAAGGTCCGACCAAAGCCTTACTTGTGAAATAAGGCTTTGCAGAGGCTTTGGTTGAAAGTGATCCAGAACCCCATTGTATATAACCATACCAGGGACCATGGGGACTTACAGTACCTTGGCTACCTGCATGGACTCTTAAACCCAGACGTATTGTAGACTACCCAATGGGAAGCTATAGAAGTAAGCGTTACTACATGTACCTCACAATTTCAATGGAGAAGTGATAGACTGGTAGTTGGTATAGTTTATTCAATAGTTTATTTCTGTTATTTATTCAATATTTTATTTGCTCATAATTTACTAATCATATTATTTCTTATGTATTTATTAAATATTTTGTTTGTTTCAATTATTAATTTCTTCAATTTGCCTTCTACCATTTATTCTTGTATGAACTGTGCTAATGCCCGACAATTTTGCTTATGTGTAGAAATATCGAACAAAAGTTCGCTGTCATTTAGATCACAATGTAGTCAACAACAACAACAACGTGTCCCATGTGCCATCACACGTTTGTGAGAAGGCTGGTTTTGGGTGGTGGTGGTGGTGGGTGGTAGTGGGTGGTGATTGAGGTGGTGGTTGCGTTCTACATAATGAGGTCGAGTTTCTAGACGATTCCTTACCTCTGCATAATTAGGTCATGCTGGTGTTTAATTAGGCACCCTGTTGCATCATTAAAACAACAAAATGGCCGGCTTTCTGGCTCAATACCCTTGGTTACAACATGGATTGTAACAATATCTAAATGTCGATTTTGGAGGATTAGGATCTCATAGAATCCAATAATTTCAAAAGACCTTGAATTTGAGTGGGATTTTTATGTTCTTTGCTTTTGCCTTATTATGTATTTTGTTGTGTCTATTTATATAAATATTTTCTTATTCAGCTGCCGCATCCACGAACATCGGAGCCATACTGGGAGGTGTATTTGGCGGTATCACAGTTGTAGCTATTGCAACCTGCTGCTGCTGCTGTAGACTTTGTTTCAGGAAGAAATCCAGTCCCAACGACCAACAGCAGAGGAACAGATCGTATGAAGGCACCGTCTCTTTCATCAACGTGCCCAGCTACCCGCGAACTACGCCTACTGATCTGCCGTTCATGTTTCCACCACCTCCTTCTTACGATGATGTAGTGAAGGATGACCCCCCACCGTACTGTCAGGCAGTTCTACTATCAGACATACAGCCTGTTGTGACTTTATCCCATGGTGGTGTATCTGAAGGATAGATAACAGTGACAGTCTCACATGACGTACATGATTTGATTACTTGAGAACACTTTAAAAGACTCATTTGTGTGTACTCATCCAGTGCCTTCATCCATATATTTTTTTTGCAGGCGGTATCGTTTCGTACCATGTTTTTTTAACATTAAATATTCAAAATATAAATCACTTCGTTATTAGAGCCAATTTTTAAAATGTTGATTGACTTGACTTATTAGCACATTAATGAGGTTATACAATATGTCTCCCACTTGCATATAACCTTTATATCCACCTTGATAAAAAGTTTTCGTGATGTAATGTATGCAGCAATTGAATTTTTAACAATGTTTTTAATCTTTCAAATTATGTGTACGAATATGTACGATGATGAACGGTTGTCGCCCTTTACAAGTGAAAGATATCACCGACTGGTCGCTTTTCCATAAAGATTGCCTAAAACAATGTGATAATAATGAATGGATACCACACAGTCCACACAAGCCCCCAAGGAAAGACACCTTAGAATTTCCCCTTCGGTGTCGTATATTTGAATAATTTTGTTTTTGTTTTTGTGTTTGAAAAAATATATTCTTTTTCAAATGATGCATGCTGTCCGTTTTCTGTTTATGATTACCATGTGATTGTATTACACATTATATTATACATGTGCATATTTAGGATTGCGTGGGTATGTGCGTGTTTTGTCTGTCACGGGTAAATTGTAAAAAAAATTACTTTGATCGAATCCACGATCACGTGTGATGAAGAATCAAATCAATGGGGAATCTGTGAGTAAAGGATACTAGCATTATCATTGCCAGTTCGTATCTGGAATATAGAAGTGCAAAAGAATAGCCATATCAACTATATTCACAACACATTCCGTCTGGTGTAAGGAGAAGTAGCTGTGAAGATTTTATGAGTTATACCTTGAAAAGCATTGATAACACCAGGTGTTCGCGGAAAGGGCAAGCATATCCTGACCTGCCGGTAGCACCATCCATTGACACAATCTGCCTAAAATGGAAACAACCAAGTGAAAAAGTGGAGAAGTGTGGGTGTTCGGACCGTTAACATATTGACATCATGTACTCCTAGTTATACTCTACCTGCTCCAACATGTCCGGGCACCCGTGAAGAGCAACCTCCTCGTGGTGGGTGCTGGGTAACGCTAAGAGCTCTTCAATCCCCCCGTGTGGACCCGGGGGGTATATTTGGTCCACCAACCTGTTTGCCGTGGGTTGCGCCCCTGTGACGGTGGAGGACGTGAGTCTGGTGGTTGAGGGCACTGGTTCCAGGAACAGTGTTCCTTTGCCCAACACACCACTCCGCCCCTAACTTCACCTAGACGGGTGGTTGAATGGGCCAGGTTCAACCAATCGGCTGGTCATGCCAAACCCTGTGCATGTCTATTTTGCTGCACAAATGCAATAAACTATGTAAATTTTCTGTCAGATGCATTGGCTTGTGATTATAATGTTTGAATTTCCAAAACCTCAATTTTGTAATTTGCCTAGAGTCGTATGCCCAGAAGGCGGCTCATGGGCCAATCTGGTAGAATAATTACTATATATTATTCTGCTTGAGTATATCATCTCAGTATCCTTGGTGCTGCAAGCAGGAGGTCCACTTGTTTTTAACATTGTCCTTGTGATACTCCGTGGTGGGCGGGGAGCTGGGATGATGAATCTATATACATAAACATGGATCCTGAAACCCCCTTGAAAAAGACACGTCAGCTTGATACTGATGAAAGTACACCTGATAGATCTAAGCACATAGAATACTGGCCATGATTTCTAGTGATAGAATCTCCAGATAAAGAACCAATTAAACTCAACCCGTTTGGTGTTTCTAAAGCAGTTTACGGTATAGCAGGTGACATCAAAAATATCAAACGAATGAGATCTGGATCGTTACTCATAGAATGTAGCAAACGACTACAAGCGTCTAACCTGCTGTCAATTGATACACTGGCTGGATTCCCTGTTTCAGTGTCAATCCATCGGACCCTCAATTCTAGTAAAGGCAGTGCCAAGTTTCAAGGGCTTCCCGGTGCATTTAGATATTACATTTCGGACAACGGATATAGAAATTATAACTGCTATAACACTGACGGAGCATGTGGGCCATATCATTGATTTGATCCGCTATCGGCACAACCGCCGTTACATAATGGCACGTACAGCCCCACTATCAGATGTGACTCGAATGCACATTATACCTTGGCAGAACCGCATTTTCAAGGGCTTTCCAATGCATTTAAATATTGAATTTCGGATAACGGATATAGAAATTATAACTTCTATAACACTGACGGAACATGCGCGCCCACTCCCAGATTTGAAGGTCCTCCATAAGCACAGGCGCCGTTACATTAGGTGAAGAAACATTGCACGGGTTTAGAGTTCTGCTCCGGAAAAGAGTACTAGCACAAATTTCAGTCTAAGTCAAACTTGTTGCCATGGAAACGCAAAAAAATAGTTTATTCAGAAATCAAAAACTACCAAAAGGCACCAGTTCACCACCAGATCTATCTATGTGCCAAGTTTCGTGACGGACGGGCAGACAGGCTGACGCAAGGACGGAGTCCATTTTAATATAATAACACATACACACACACACACACACACACGCGCGCGCGCGCGCACGCACGCAAAACGCGTTGCGGGGGATCACAATCATCTATATATATACGTACCAAAGTCCATTGACTCCCATATCATCCTCATCATTACAGAGGATGAGGTAGCCTTGTGGTTAAATCATTTGCTCGTCATCGGCTCGGATTCGATTCCCCACATGAGTATATTGAGTGAATATGGCTGAAATATTGCCGATGTGACTTGAAATCTATATCACTCACACGCAGTGAAGCCCCTGTCCGCTGTCATGATATTGCTAAAAGCAGCGTAAATACATGCTCACTCATCATCACTACCACAGATGAACACAGTTGCAGAACTGTTTTAAATTGTACTTCCATGCTCCAGGGTGTTTCGGAAATGAAATGATAAGCTATGAGACGAAATATACTGAATCACCGAATTATCCTCTGTCTTATCCCGAGTAAGTATACAGGACACGCCAAAACAAAGGTAAAATCGAGTTTTCCTAAGCATCATGCTTAAACACGTCACAATTTATTTCTGGACTCACAAAGGTCCAGAAACTCTCTGCACTGTTGGCACTTTCTGACAAGGGATTTGACCAAATGGAACATGCAGTTGTTATTAATACATGCCAAGGATGAAAAAATGCAAAAAAAATTCTTCGAAAACTTTCAATTTACACTCGCTCGCGCATGGTTTAATTTGAAAGTTTTCGAGGAAAAAAAATCATTTTTTTCATCCTTGGCATGTATTCATAACAACTGCATGTTCGATTTGGTCAAATCCCTTGTCAGAAAGTGTCCACAGTGCGGAGAGTTTCTGGACTTTTGTGAGTCCAGAATTAAATTGTGACGTGTTAAAATATATTTGAATAATTAAATTGACCAAAACTGCGAGTAATAGAATATGGCAGAATGTGATAGGTGTAACGCATTCTTACTAAATTTAAAAAAAGGCAAAATACACAAAATATAAAATCTCAGCACCCCGTAATACAAATGAATAGGAGAGTATTAGTGAAAAAAGATAAATATTTTAAACTGGTGCTTGCGATAAATTGTGCATCAACCAGTAAACAACTACAGGAAACTCTCAACATCATTGGGATTATGCAATGACATAGCTAGTAGAGATTCACCATCAGTGAGCGGAGCTTATATGCACTTGCTGAGCTAGACAACCGTGTTGCTATGCAGGCATCATAGGGCATTGTTTGGAGAACGTGCTTTCGAACAAAATCACATAAAATTACGTAAAAGGGTATTATTGTGATATAGGCCAGCTGGAGTTGCCTCCCTTAGACCATATGTGTAATGCGTGTCAAATCATGATGTACAATGGAATTGATGACGTAATAAACAGTCTTGAGCCCGCCATGTATTCTAGTCACAATGTGTCAGTTGAGGGATCTGAGCCGAATGGATCAGTTAAATCCCCCGAATGAACTTCGTTTCGAAGGAAACTAATCAGAAAACTGGCGAAGATGAATCCAGAGGTTTGAATTATACCTCGTAGCCAGCGGAACCGCTGCAAAGTCTGATGATGTCAAGTGCGCGACGTTGCTGCACGTGGCCGAGATACAGCAGTGCAAGTATTCAATTCGTTTGAATGGACAAATGAAGGTGATGACTAGAAGTTAGATAAGGTTAAGCAGAAATTCCAACAATACTGTGAACCGAAAAAGAACTTAACGATAGAGAGACATGCATTTTTTTTATGAGATCACAGAAAACAGGTAAAACCAATATGTAACAGACTTGACGAATAAAGCTAAAAGCTGTGAGTTCGGAACGTTGACAGAAAACTTGATCAAAGACAGAATTGTCTGTGGGGTGAATAGTAATGGCATGAGAATGAGACTTTTGAGAGAACCTGACTTAGATTTAAGTCGTGCAGTTGATTTGTGTAGAGCTAGTGACGCAAGTGCACAGCAAATTAAAGTGTTAAATGAAGAAAAACATTCATGCAATCAACAAAGGTGGTAATTTCCGAGAAAAATCAGAATAAAGCCAAACCAAAAGTTCTAGAGACAAAGTCAAGCAGAGACAGTAGAGCAAAACAGTACTCTCGTCAACAGTATCCCCAGTGTCGTGCATGCGGATATCAGCACATGAAGGATAGATGCCCTGCAGTCGGTCAAACTGGTGATAAATGTAGTCAGGTATTACAATACTATCACAATACATACTCTCCCTTAAAAGAAACGCATATTGATATATGTAATTTCAATATATTTTTTACAAAATTCGTGTGTGATTGTTATAGTTTTGCCATTATAATGATAGTTGAACAAATGCACAGAGCAAAAACCCATCGTCGGAAACGTTAATGCATGTTTACGTTCGAAAGTGTCAATTTGAATAAAAATGTCATCTTCTAACAAGATCATGCCTGGCCTCACACAGCAAAGACCACTATTTAGTATTTTCAGAATGAGAACGTTTCAGTACTTTCATGGCTTTCTAAATCGCACGATCTCAACATCATGAAGCATTTTCGGAAAGACCTCGGCCGAAGCGTACGTGAACGTCAACCGGCGTCCAGATATTTGATCAAATGTCGCAGTAGGACCACAAGGTCGAAATCAAAGACTTAATCAGCCCATGCCGAGATGGTACAGAGCAGTTTTGTGTCCCATAGTGGCCACAAGAGATATCGAAGACAACGCCAATCTGGAAACTTTTTATAAGATATACATGTTGACAAATATGTAAGATTTTATACCGTGAAATTTGGCCACAACTGATCCAGAATTACACGTGTCACATCACTTTAAAGTTAGCAGATTAGATTCATGAAAATACACCTATGCCTTTTCTTTCTCTTTTTTTTTTGGGGGGGGGAGGTGTGTGGTGTGTTTGTATATAATTGAACATCTTCTTTATTCATACTTTTTTCATCCGTATACAGGGGATTGTTAAATTTTATTTCCAGCCAAAAGGTTTGTAGTTTGTTAACCCTATTCCCTATTCAACGTGGATTACATATCCGAATGCTGAAATTGAAATGGACATTAGTATTAACCATGTATTACACATGTACATATCACAGAAATGGGGAATAAAAGTGAAAACTGATTTTAGCATGCTCTGATGACTAGTCACAGGCATTGCAAATATATATGCTTCATACACGTCATATACACGCACCGTGATAGGGAATAGGGTTAACAAACTACAAACCTTTTGGCTGGAAATAAAATTTAACAATCCCCTGTATACCACAGTATGTATTTATTCGCCTGGATCAATGTCCCAATTTCTGCCTGATTTAATTTTAAGGAAGGATAGCAGTATACGGATGAAAAAAGTATGAATAAAGAAGATGTTCAATGATATACAAACACACCACCACCTCCAAAAAAGAAGAAAAGGAAAAGGCATAGGTGTATTTTCATGAATCTAATCTGCTAACTTTAAAGTGATGTGACAAGTGTAATTCTGGAAACCTGACATACAATTGAACTTGACTGTCTCATGTTGCACACAATGAAGTGGACGTAGATGAAGATTGCTATTTTTAGCACATGGCATATCTGTGGGTCATGATTAACTTGTGTATTAAGTTTAGTGAACCTAGCATGTATAGTTTTGATGATATGCCGTGGTCAGGTAACCATCAAACACATTTTGCATGTACCTAGCATGAACATAGCATGTAAACTTCAAGAGATATGCTCCGGACAAAACCATCAAACACATTTGGCACTAAGTTATGTTTCCATGGAAACAGCAAAAAACAAAATTCTGAAAAACCTTTAACAGGCCAAAAACGCACATCAATGGGTAATGATTAACATGTGTGTGAAGTTTGGTGAACCTAGCATGTAAACTTTAAGAGATATGCTCCGGACAAAATAATCGAACACATTTGGAACTAAGTCATGTTTCCATGGAAACAGCAAAAAATAAAATTCATATCTGGATGTAAACCCCACAAGGCACATCTAGGGATCATGCTTGATATGTGTACCAAGTTTGATGAAGCTAGCATGTATAGTTTGGAAGATCTGCTCCGGACAAGATGACATCCTCATAGTCACAGCCTAAGTCGTGTTTCCATGGAAACAGCAAAAAAAAAAAAAATTGGAAAAAACTTTAAAATAGCAAAAGGCACATCAATGGGTGATGACTAACATGTGTGTGAAGTTTGGTGAACCTAGCATGTAAACTTTAAGAGATATGCTCCGGACAAAGTTTCTGGACGGACGGACGGACAGAATGAACGCCATATACCTCCGTTACTTCGTAGCGGGGGTATATTAATAAAGAATGTCGTAATAAATATAGTCAAATTATAAAACCCTGTTAACGAGGGACAGTAAAATAATTAGAGGATCACAGATAAAGATTTAAAACTAGCATGAAAAACTAAAAACTTTTAACTATAAAAGACAATACAATATAAAAAACAGGCTTTATACTGCCAACAACTGAAGGTAGATCACCTAACTAAAGACCGTGGGGACTTACAGTACATTTGCTTCCTGCATGGACCCTAGCTGGATTTACACCATCCCTTCATGAGTTTGTATTGTCGTTTCATCGTAACTGTCTTTTGACCTATGTCAGTTCCGGGTGTGGTTGTTCTAATGGCAGGTAATTCCTACATAGCTCAGTGTCATACTGTGATAAAAATCCATATATTACCTCTAATTTAAAACATAACGGTTCCCATTTTGTTAACGAGTACCTCCTACCTTACCTACTGAAATCTCCACAACCAAGACAACAAAAGGTCAGGGTTTGACAACATTTCGACGGAAGTTAATAATTCCTGACCTGCTGTAATAGAACGCAGTAGATGTATAACACCACACTAATCTTGCAATAGAATACATGTTTTACCTGTTTAAGGATTCCCCCTGAAAAATACGTCCACAGTATTTCAAATAGACTGATTGTAAGATAATTTATCTACTCATTTTAGGGTATTGTAAAACAAAAGAGAATGCAGTATTTGAAATAGACTTTTGTCCTTTACATGTTCAGCTGCTGCGTCCGCGAACATCATATTACCCATACTAGGGGGTGTATTTGGCAGTATTACAGTTGTGGGTGTTGCAATCTGCTGCTGCTGCTGCTGTGGTCCTTTCAGAAAGAAATCCAGTGCCAACGACCAACAGCAGAGCAACCGATCATATGAAGGCAGAGTTTCCTTCGCCAACGTCCCCAGCAACCCGCAAACTACGCCTACTGCTTCTATTGCTCTGCCGATCATGTCCCCACAACCTCCTAATTGCAATGATGTCGTGAAGGATGATCCCCCATCGTACTGTCAAGCAGTTTCACTATCAGACATACAGCCGGTTGTCACGTCATCTCCTAGCGGTGCATCTGAGCATGAAGGGATAGATAACCCAGCAGGCCCAATTTGAGCTCCACATGACATAGATGTCTGTATTATTGGGATTAACAGAAGAAGACACATGCATGTATACACATGCAGTGTCTTCATCCATATATATTTTTATGCAGGGAGGTAACGTTCCGCACCATGTTTTGGGGTTTTTTTTGGTTTTTTTAAATCTGTTTTTTTATGATAATTTAATATTCAAAGTATATACCACTTCGTCATTAGAGCCAATTTTCAAAATGTTGATTGACTTGACATATTAGGTTTAAATCATAATCCTCGAATATTTATCTATTTACAAATCATTAAAAAAATCTATTTCTTTTAACCACACTGTTATGAATTGGCAAATCGTTATGATTTCCAAACTGGGGGCTGCGTCTCTCGATTACCCCCTCAAAGAGTTTCATTAGGACAGGAAGTAGAGTAATGCCCCAGTAACCATTCTTTGGTTTTCCACCTCCTTTGTGTATTAGTGTTACAATGCATCTTTTCCGAGAAGAAGGAAGGACTCACAAAAGCAATGTTAAACAACTGTGACGGTAGGTACCACCATGTTGAAGATGTTCACACTGAATGCAGTCGATGTCCTCAGGACTGGTGTAGGTTTCGTTACCATCTTTATAGAGAGTGTCTGCTTGGATTTGTTACTCATATCGATGAGATGCCAAAACAATCTTTGATCACTTTGACATAGATTATCTATGTACATTCTGGAAGTATTCTCTCTCGAACCTCTCGGCACAGTGTCTCATGGTTGCGCGGAACCCATCTGACAATTTAGCACATTTGTACTGACAACAGGAATTATGTTCCACGGTTTTGGGTTCATCCAGTAACGTCTGTTATCTTCTAACATCTTATCATGCAGACTCTTACTAGCACCTTTCTACTAAGCGAAGGGATCCTTAGTCGACACACACTTGGATGGTGGTTGAACGGGTTGTCACCTTTCACCTCGGCATTACCAACAAATGCGATGACGTCAGCAGGAATTAGGATGCGGTCAGTAAAGGATTCGGGACCACCGCAACAGGCTTGAAATGTGGATACTGGCCCAATGCAAAAGGGTTCCATACTTACTGACAACAGAAAATATTCGTTCAGAAATGACATCAAAGCCTTGCACCTCTTATCATGGGTAAATGTTGATCTAGGACCGTCTATCTTCGCATTGCAGCTACCAAGGAATATCACGGTTCCCCCGCTGTGAGTAAGTCATGATCAGCTATGCTAAGATCTGGAGATACTATGTGAACAGTTCGTCGCTTCTGTTGGATGGGTGCAGATAAACAGCGATAACAAAGAAAGAGTGTCCTTGGGATACATATCCACACCAGATACACAGTCACTGTGACTTTTAATATCCAGACTAACATGACTGAAATTACTTTTGCTTAAGAGTGCGGCTCCGCCACTACGCTGGTCAAATGCCTGTTCATGGTTAATTACAGAGAGGTAGTCTGTATTCAGTGAGTCCAGGAACATTGTATCGTGGGCCTTCAGTTTGTGATGACCCATTGCATAGATGTCGATGTCATTGTTCCACAGACATGAGTTCAGGTATGCTGTACTCGTCATGACTCCACGGCAGTTCATGCCAATAGAGATGAGTCTTCTGCAGATTTGGTCGTATTGCACCAGGTAATCTAGAAGAGATGTCTGCAACACCGTCGGTCACGTTACACCGTTCATTTACTTTTTCAAGATATAGTCTCCGACTCAACCATGGTTTCACAATAATATCTTGAGGCCAAAAGGATTTTTTTTCAACAATATGTTTAACTGCACTGGTGAAAATTTCTTTGATGGTTTGGTAAATAGTTTCGTGTGTGTGAGTGTCTCTTTTTTGCATATAGTCACTTATGATACGTTCTGAACAGTTCTTGCTAATCCTGCCGACATAATATCTGCTGGTTTTATGTCAAGGTGGACTTGCACAAAACTGAACACTCCTAACCCTTGTAGCAGTACATTGGTCTTTCGAAATCTGTGTTGTAATCTTACTTGATTATTTTTCAGTAAGCTGTTGATCCTGAGCATCATCTAAGGTGGTGTCTTGCTTTATACGGCGTTTCTGCATTAAGATTTCCTAACGATGCGATTGCACTGCATCCATGAGGTTTGAACATCGAGACTGTAGTCGTGAAGACGTATCCTTGGAGACTGTTGTCATGGAGGAGAGATTCTGAGTCTAGTGCAGACGAGACTTGATGGTGTATCTCTTGGAAGAGAAATACTTCTTGGTTCTTCTCTGTCCTCGTTATGTTCATGCATGTTAACTTTAGGCTGGGGCATACTCACATCAGTTTGTTGAAGAGCGGTACATTCCACGGGTTTAAGTTGCTTAATTAGTTGCGTCAGCTTAAGAGTGGACCTTATTTGATTTCTTTACTTCTTTTTCCACTGAAGATATCTTCTTCTTCTTACGCTCTGTGACCGTCGAACATTATTAGATACCCTTGTCTTCTAACAGTTTCCTTAAGAAGAGTTACTTTAGATCTGGGGGCTCTTACCCCACGACTGCGCACAAAGGAGAATCTTTAAACATCCAAATAACTATCTTCAACCTTACTGGCAATTTCAGAGGACGTATATTTAAGTTGATTATGCTTCTTGTTTAGATAAGCATATTTTGTGTACAATTTCTTTTTGAAAGGCATTCTCATTTCCAGTGAGGCTATCTAACTGTTTTTTACATCAGTTAAAGTGTGGATGGTTCTTGAGGTTTTGCTGTACATGTTTGAATGTCCGAACCCAGTAGACGATCAACCGCTTTACTGAGTTAACCCGTAATTTTTCAACTCTTTCTTTTTGTTCTCGCATTGTCTGCTTTGACTGTGACAAGTTCGTTTATAAACTGATGATTAGCTGACTCCAGTTGCGTAATCTTTGATTGGAACTAGTCATTGTCCCGCGTGTATTCGCCTTTCCGCATGGCAAGGTCTTTCTCTAAACGTGCTATTGACTCATGAAATGTACATGAAAGGGTACTAAGAATCACTTACTGAAACTAAGTGAGATAGTCTACTAGAAAATGGGTTGATAATTTCGATATTCATGTTAAGTCTTTTGAAAACAGGATGAAATGGTAAACACAGGGGATAATGTTTTTGTTAGTTTCAGAGTCTACATTAGAATTACCATATAATACTGAAATAATGTCGCATCCATGTTGATAAAAATACCTTGAGAAACGTAAGTCATTATACAACGGACAGGTAAAAAAGTTATGAATGTTGTCTTCTCCCGGGTGACCGCAACGACAGGCCCGGTTTGAAGAGATGTGTCTATCGAACTAATGGGAATTAGATCGCTACACCCGAGTCTGAGGCTCGCATAGATTACTTGACATTGTCTATTGCCAGTATTGATTTAAAAAAAACGAGGCGACTTTACGAGTACGATATTGAACGTTTGAAATCAGCGTGATTATAACCAGAGCTTGCGGATTGTGGCAAATTGTTCCATTGTCTGATTACGTCTGATGTAAAAAAATTAGCATAGATAGCAGATCTGCGATAGGTAATGCAAATTTGTCTAGAATTTCTTAGCAATCAGTTGCTATTTTGTAATTTAGACGGGATAAAGTTTTGCAAGTAAGTCGGAGTTTGATTGTTTACAATTTTGTGCATCAGCTTAAGTGTTTGAATAGATCTTCTTTCGTTCATTGGGTAAAAATTGGTTTCAAAATATAATTTCTCATGAATGGTGCCGCGTAAGGCACCATATATAGTGCGTAGAGCATCAAGGTGTAATTTTTCAAGTTGCTTTGTTCTTTACTATAATTGTCCCAGTTGTGAGAACAGTAGTCAGAGAGAGGAAGAATAAATTGTTTGTAAATAGTGTCTAGGCTCATACGTGATAATCCATATTTCAGGGATCTAAGATTGTTAATCATCGGTGATACCTTCTTGATTATATAAAATGTGCTTGTGCTAGATTTGCTTTGCAATGTTAAAACAAGATGTTTATGATGAGAAACTACTTTAATGTTCATACTATTCCCGTGAACATCAGGACGTCTAGTAGATGGTTGTTTGAAAATAGGTGGTTGTTTAAAAAATAATATGCTTTCAGTTTAGTTAGGATTCAAAAAACGACATTCCAATCTCTAGCCCAGTTTACATTTGTTCATCTAATTTTGCACTGTACTCCTTTTTGTTGTTGTAACTATAGCATCCAGTTGCATCTCTTAATTGTCTAAAGTTTGCCTAATCGTTGGGATTGTTTGTTTATCTCTTCAATGTTGTCGTTTCTCTCTCGAATCAGTTTTCGAATATTATTTGTTATCCATAGTTTGTCATTATTTTTGAAAGTTACTATTTCATTAGGAATATACGTTTGGATTATATCTGTCAGCAAATTAATGAAACTGTGAGTAACGTTGTTAATACCTTTTGTTTGGAGGAGCAACTGCCAATCATGTTGTCAACAGCTTGATAGTTCACTTCTCCTGAGCACAATATCTGATTTGTTTCAGAGAGCAAAACTGATACGTCGACATTATCCGCCATCTTGGTGATGTAATGTATGCACCGTTTGATTGTTGTTTTGTTTTTAATTATGTATATTATTTTACCAAATATGTACGATGCTGAACTTTGAATATACAAAAAACAGATGTCACGTTTTGCAAGTGAAGGATCATCTCCGACTGATCGCTTTTCAATAAAGATTGTGCCAAACATGATACTTGTGAATGGATACCACACAGAGGCCTCACCTTAGAATATCCCCTTGAATCTCGTTTGGTATATTTTAACATTTTGTCATTGTTTTAACTTTTGGAATCATATTAACTATTTTAGTCACATTATGGCTGAAATATTGCCGATGTGACTATAATTGTTTTAACCCACTCACATAATTTACCTTTGGGAATAAATTTATTTTGTATATCAAATGATGTTGTTTGTTTTATGATTATGATGATGATTATTATTATTATTATGTTTTACAGATTAAGATAAAAATGCAGCAGAGAGGGTTCGGGTGATCCTGGCACAGTCAGGCTGGTAAGGCTCATCATCAGCTCAGGGCCCTTGCCCCCTCTCTACGCAGCCCAGACACCGAATGGGACTTCTCCCAGGAAACGCTGCCTAGTCGAACCCACCAAGAACTTTACGTAGACTCCCCAACACTGCAGCCTTCTGCATTACCCAGAGTGTCAGAAGGGCTGTGCTCCCGGTGGAGAGACCGAGCACGCCCCTGATCTGCGCCAAGAGATCAGGAGGTACCAAACTAACGGCAACGAGAACAATGGGGAGCCTGACGACAGTGTACTTTGGATGCAAGCGAGACATTTCAAAGGGAGGTCCGCAAATGTAGAATATTTTTCCTGAATCTTGCCAATCGCGTTAATATTATTATTATTATCATTTATTATTCCGCTGATTTTGTACCAGGCATACCTACTAACCCAATGCTCCGAACCGCTTTAATAAAATCACCCAGATGCCCACCGAGGTCAAGATATTCCCCTTAAAAAATCTTTAGGCGCTAGGCCCAATAGCAAATGGCAGATAATTCAAAATTAATTCCAAAAGTTCAAAGTTTGACAGCAAATATCTCAAGAACTAAGTGCTCCAACACTTCCAAATCTCGTGTACAGATGCGCAATCGAATTCCCAACAATTTTACCTGGGCGGGTAAGTAGCTAAAATGTACCGTTGACAGTTATTTTTGTTTTCAGTTTTTGGCCATGTTTTTCAACAGTTTTGTGAGTAGTTTGCCCCAAAAATTTGCTGAGGACGAACGATCAGCTGCAGAGCTTCCAAACTTTCCATAACTAATGCCCAGTAACCATCCTGCAAAATGTGCACAGAAAGTGCCAGGGTGTGCCTTCGTTGGCCGGCATACTGAGTGCTACTTCCGGGCCAAAGTTCTCTTCAAAAACTTTTGACGACTTCTTCACGATTCAAAGAGCAAACTTGCCAGGTGAAAACTGAACAGAACTCCAAAGCAACCATTGTATGTGTCTGAAAGAGATTTCAGAACACTAATTGTGTTGACGGTAGACCCAAGTACAACTGAGATACAGCCTGATCAAGTGGGAACTATTTTTTCTCCAGAACTATTTAAAACGTACATGACCCCTTGCCGTATTTCAGAGATACGCCCGCGTGTCAAAAACGTGTTCTGGGAGTGTTTTCGACGATTTCTTGACCTCAAATACACTTCAAACATCTGTAACTTTGAAACCAACAGTCAACTTTCGACAAAGAAAATGGCTAATTGAGTTCTTGGGGGAAACATCCAAAAAGGACCATGGAGCCTACATCGCTGCTCGCAACAATATTTTTATATCAAAACTCTTTCTTGTTTTTGAATTCGTCATTTTTTGTACAACTTTGACTTGATTTGGTGAAGGTATAAACGAAGACCAGACACTGGCTACGGTGTGAGTCTATATGTGTTTGTGTCTTATAAACAGGCACTCTGAAACACATGTATATGGATTAAATCATAGATTAAGGATAACCATACACACACAAATACACATACATATACCTAATATATACACAATGTATGACACAAGGGATAATTCATGTATTTATCCTTAGAATGCTTACACAATGGAATTCTAATGGAATAATTACTTTACCACGATCACAAGATAGATGTGCTAAGCATCTGAGAATGACTCCATGATAAGTGAAATGCTGTGTAAGTACAGTCAACTACGTTTGTAACGAGCTGGCGGATATAACGAAATGTTTGGGGCACAGTCACTTTCTGTATATTTTAGTCAAACTTCGAATATTGAACTACGAATATTTCGAACTGTTATTAGTAGTTCCTTTGACATCGTTATAAGCGTAGTCTATTTTTAATCCAAATTCTAGCGTGACTACGTTAAATACTCGGAATATGATTTGACAATCAATAAAATTAGATACTTTCAATTTAGATTGAAAATGCGTCTAATTTTATTGCCGCTTCACCGCGCACAAGCATTGCATTGCCGCTCTCCTTCCGCTTGACCACCAACATGGCGGATATCAACGCAACAGACGTAATGGAAGTGTTGATAATACAACATTTATTAAAACTCGAAAAATACAATTTATTGTATTTATCTCTGCATTAGATGGGAACCTCACTGTGATATTTAGAGACTATCAATTCGGTCTAACATCCATCTAATTTTCAAACACAGTACGTTTATCTCCAAAATCTTGCGGCATCTAGACAAAGGAATACACAGTCGCTAGAAGTAACATCTGAGACCCAGTTAGGTACCATTAGCATATGCATACTCTTAACATGTCTCAACATGAGACTGCCTTCCCCAAAGTCAACATCAGTTACTATTACATCGACTAAGATATCCAACACAGATCGGATATGTGCTTGTATGTCCAAGAACCATTCGGGTCGGTTTGACTATTATGGTGAAACATGTTTAACACAAATTAAAATGTATTGAAAGGACACACTATTATTATTAAATAGGAATGAAGGCCTTTCACCAAACCATCCTCCAACTATTTATTAATATGAAACAACAGACACCTGTTTTCCCGAATACCACCTCCTTTCTACCCTTTTCAAGTACCTACTATTTCTTAACACTGTAATATTAGACTTTGACAAATTTACCTCTGAATTCCATTTTTCACAAAGCTCCTTTTACAAATAGAACTTCTTTTGTACCCAATAACACTGACGTCGACAAAACTATATCGATGTCATCTCAATGTATTAGGTTTGCTCAAATACAAAAAATCTAAATTCTAAAGAGAGTTCAGATTATGAAAATAATTACAATATTGGGCGTAACATACATCTCTGGCGGGCACCTGATGTCTGCTACAAATTCCGTCGGTTTATGAACTTTACAAATTCCAGCTTTGCAATTACCATTGCAAGAGTCTAAATGACTAGCCGTGCATGCCTTTGTTGTGTAAAACATTTAATGATTATTGCCGGTCAGCCAACTCAAATTCGTTTCGAAAATCTACAAACACAACACAAGAACAGTGTTTTGTTTTC
Source organism: Haliotis rubra (assembly GCF_003918875.1). NCBI lineage: Eukaryota > Metazoa > Mollusca > Gastropoda > Lepetellida > Haliotidae > Haliotis > Haliotis rubra. The sequence continues at coordinate 137,936 of NW_025767038.1, read as the reverse complement.
TGGAATAGTTTTGACAAAGACATTGTAAAAGGAAAATAAATGTTATCTGTTGTTGAGCAGATATTAGTCACCTGAAGATCCGGGTTAGAAATGGTCTTCAGTAACCCTTTCGTAATAGGCGATCTACGGGATCGGGTTGCCAGGCTCTCCGACTTGGTTGACACATGTTATCGTATCCCAGTTGCGTAGATCGATGTTCATGATATCAATCACTGGATTGTCTGATCCAGAATCGATTGTTTACTGACCGTCCAGCAAGCAACCAAAACGTAAACTCGTCATAGAATATACGATTGATAGAGATCATTGTCAGATCATTCTTTTAACTTCATGATATAGGCTGCAAGAAGGCCTCCTCGTCAAGTGAGTGAGTGTGTTTAGTTTTACGCCGCACAATATTACAGCTATATCGCGGCGGTCTGTAAATAATCGAGTCTGATCCAGACAATCCAGTGATCAACAGCATGAGCATCGATCTGCGCAGTTTGGAACCGATGACATGTGTCAACCAAGTCAGCGAGTCTGACCACCCGATCCCGTTAGTTGCCTCTTACGACAAGCATGGGTTACTGAAGGCTCATTCTAACCCGGACCTTCACGGGTCCTCGTCAAGTGAAGTCCATTAAATGTTCTCAATGAAAATTAAGAAGGTAGCAATTAGTAAGGGAGTCTCAATGCATTTCCAACTAGAAAATGCAGCTGCGCAATGAAACAATGTGAGCCGCAAGTTTGTAGAGGAAACATGGTTACAGATTCATCGTCAGCTCTGTCTCGTCCATAGGACGAAACAAGAGTAGTTTATCACAAAACACATCTCATCCGCTCCTCGCTCTCAGTTTGACGATGCTGTGGATGAACATCAGACATTCAAGTGCAGTGTTTTATTGAAAAGACACTCACTGAAATGCACTGTTGCCTCAAAGAGTGAGTGGGTGAGTGAGTGTGGCTTTACGCCGCTTTTAGCAATATTCCAGCAATATCACGGCGGGGGACACCAGAAATGGGCTACACACATTGTACCCATGTGGGGAATCGAACCCGGCGTGACGAGTCAACGCTTTATCCACTAGGCTACCCCACCGCCCCTGTTGCCTCAAAGAAGGGACGCTCCTTTTCATGGAGAGTAAAGGTAAAAATACCTTCTGCGCCAATTCTCCTAACCAAACAAAGCAGGTGCATGACAATATTGAAATTCCTCTACCTACTATCACCAGGATTGTCCATCAGTCTGTCACTTTCTACATGTATCCAATATTTCATGAAACACCAAATGTATACGTTAGCTGTAAGATATCAATAAATTCTAATAATACGTTTCCCACACGGGTACAATGTGTGAAGCCTGTTTCTTGAGTCCCCCGTCGTGATATTGTTGAAATATTGCTAAAATTTATCCAAAGCTTATTCACTCACTCGGGTCAATGACGAGGAGAGTAATGTTCTAAGGGAAGCAACTCCCGCAAACAAATAGGAACATAACAGCAAACACATGTACGGATTCTGTCTTATGAACTAGATGCCGAATTGTTTGAAAGGATCATTATAATACATTGAATTGTGAAGGCGTAGTTAAAGTTCTGAAAACTGTCAATATGCCACAAAACAGTAATTAAGTGTGTACTCACTGTGCGGGAATGAATCGTATTATACCAAGCCTTGTACTGTGAACAATATGTTCAGAAATGAAAGTATTTATCTACTTATGGGAAAGACTGGTTTATGAAGATAATATCGAACAAGCAAACGAGCATCAACATACTCAAATTTATCATTCTTTTTACTTCTTTCTAATTCCACACAGCATTCTACAAAGCTGGAAATGATTTTACATACGTAAAATGGTAACTACAAACACACTACCAATTGTCTTCGTGTCTCTCCACATAAATTGATTCATTCATTTCATACTATTCACATAAAGCATGCACGAAATATCATAAATATACTAAGCAGCAAAAGAAACGTCAGCTTGGAATTTTCCTTTGCAGAAACGGATAACTGTAAAATCATTTAATGTTTTGATTCTATATTTTTGACAACATCTCCAACTTTACCTGAGCAAAGACATTCCTTCCCAAACTCAGAATGGAACCCAGGAAATAGTCTCTAAAACGCAACCTGATCTCGGAGATGGTACGGTGTTCTCCGTGTTTTTTCATGCAACTCATGCTGCACGTGCTGTTCACAAGGACCAGCCCTACAAAATGCACGCCCAAACCTGGTTGAACATTCACATTACAACGTCAGCAGGATCCCTCTTCTCACGGCACCTCAGAGGAAACAGGCGCAAGGAAGAGTTGAAGCTGGTCACACTGCGCAAGCCGTTGCTAATCACTTCCAGGTCAACGTTCGGACCATCTACAGGCTGCACTGCAGCAACGTTTCCGGGCCACCAAACCACAAATGATCGCCCCCGTACTGGCAGACCAAGGGTGACCACAAGACGACAAGACCGCCATGTTCTGCGACAGCATGTACAGAATCCCTTTCATGCAGGCATCCGAAACAGCACGCCAGACAGTGGGAACACACGGAAGAGCAATCTGTACTGATACAGTACGCCGACGTCTTAACAGCGGGAACCTCCATTGTCGTAGACCTTACCTAAACCTATCCTCACCCCTCGTCATCGGCGTGAACGTCTACAGTTTGCCCTACAACACCAAAACTGGCGATCGATACAGGCAATGGAGAACTGTTCTGTTCACAGATGAGAGTCGGTACTGCGTATCAACTGCAGATGGCAGAACACGAATATGGCAACGACGTGGCCAGCGTTACTCAGACCAATGTGTTATGGAAAGAGACTCATGGGGAGGTGCAAGCATCATGGTATGGGGTGGAATAGGCCTGAACCAGAGAGTGGGTCCTGTTGTGTTCCAGAACCTTGGTCCAGGGAGAGGAGGCGGCATCACATCGGTGCGCTACATCGACAAAGCTCTCAGACCCCACGTCATACCACATTTCGCACGTCACCGTGCGACAACATTTTCCAGCATGATAACGCCCGGGCCCATACTGCCAGAGCTACACGGGACTTCCTACAGCAGAACGGTGTCAACATTATGCAGTGACCAGCCCTTAGTCCTGATTTAAACCCAGTTGAACATCTTTGGGATGCAATTCAGAGGAGACTGAACAATGTCATTCGAAGGCCTAACACAGCCGAGTTATTGCGCCAGGCCTTTCTCGGAGTGTGGTTCAAGGTGCCAATGGCCTTTATCAATCGATTGATGCACTCCATGCATAGGCGCTGTGCTGCAGTTATTGCCGCTCATGGTGGTCACACTAGATACTCAAGATAGTCAAGAGTCTGAATGGACTTCAAACGTTCTCGTAATGTCTTGGAATTGTGCTGAGTTATTCATTGATGTGTCAAGATATTGTACACAAAAAATGTTTTTGATCCGCTTATTATGTCCATTTCTGTAATGATTTGATTACAGTGCCAATCTAATTTTGAATTCGTACTGACGTTTTTGTTGCTGCTGAGTATATAACATAACATTTTAGCATTAAAATTCTGACATAAAAATATAATGTTATGTACACAGGGAGTAAGGGAAAATATCAGTCAAAACTGCGACAGGTCTGACAAATGACTGCCCTGACAATCATGTTCACAGTTCCCTTATAACCCTTTGTCTATACACTATATCACTGACCGTCTATCACTCCAAACCCCAAGCGTGTTGTTGACAATACAGCTTACACACAGTTCAACCCAAATCTTATGTCTACAATCAAACCAACTTGAAAAGCGTCGAAACCTTATCTCGACGTACATTCCGGAGGTTTTACATCTGACAGAGCTGTTTATGCTGTTCAATAGTTTTGCTTTCTCCATACATATTTCACATCCAACATACCGTATATTTCCTCACAGTCATCCCAAGTTAGATATGTTAAACATAGAATCCGACTGGTGATCAATCTGTTGGTCGGGAATAAAAATACCTTCATCACCAGGAACGTCTGGGGTTTTGTTAAACATCATATATTCAAGCTCTGTGACAATGGAATTATCAAGTCTGAACCAGACAAGTACATGACTGACACAACGAGCATCAATCTTTAGTGTAATCCCAAATATAACATGTTGCATTTGACCACTTGTTAAATGATTGTGTAATCATAGCTTTCGGCAGTGGGAGCCGTGCCAATTTACACTTATCAGAGGGGTACACAAGGTCCGCAGTCTAGTCTACCAGTTGTACGACTTCCATTTTTGTGGAAGTCGCGGTGGCTGAGCGGGTTAGGCGGCTTACTTTGTGTGCTGGCGATTTGGTGCCTGACTCCGAGGGTGTGGGTTCGAATCCCGGATGGGACTCAACCCCAAGAAAGAACTAGAATTCGTACTTTACTAAGAAAGTGTAACCCCAAATATAACATATGTTGTAGAAGTAAACATGTTTGTTTGTTCAAGATGATAAACGGGAATTATGGTACGTTACCACACCCTAATGACAAGAATCCGACAAAATATAAATACATTTGCTATGGTGGATTTGAGTGCACTTGCGCTGCTCTTTGGCAATTTGGTATTAATGGTGAAGGGTACCAAGTAGGCAGAACTTGGCTCAAATAAGACTTGTGTTCACTACTCCATAACGTATGCATACAAGTCCCGGTATTCGACCTTGTGATACTGTCGGAATATTGTCAAAACCGATGTAACTAAGTACCAGTTAACTCACACAAATAAGTCATCAGAAGACAGCGTTTAGCGATAGTGAAAACCTGAGGCATAATACATATAATAATTATAAAGTAATATATTAATAATAATTAGCCTTGCTAAATACAAGTTAAATTTCCAATATTAGTGATAACCTCCTGATCACATATTGTTATTTGTGAATCTATTTCACAATCTCTCACAAACCAAACATTGCTCAATTTCCTGGAACATGTGCATTGACAAAGTACCTCACAATGACGGTGATTTTTCATTGACTTATCTTTTGTTATACATCCTGCTATCAGTTATACCGTTTGGTTATGAAATCCAATAAAGCCTCTCAAGAAACAAGTAATTAGTACAACATCTAAATATGAGCAACACTGACTGTATCATACTGTCAAATTCTGTGCTCACCCACCTAAAACAATTATTTTGTTATCTGAGAGGCTTGTTTGTTTAGTCCGGGTGTCGTTGGTGACTACCACATTGAAGTCGATGTAGGTCACACCCCTAGTGTGTGTGTTTCAATGTATTAATGTTATTTTCCTTGGAGCGTTCCCTGTCTGATAGGGTGTAGACAAAAGACATCTCTTAAACAGGTGTTACAGTTAAACTGTGAGGTCAAACTTGCATGACATTTCTCCACGGCGACAGGACGCCATTATGAACATACCTTGTTTCGTTGGAATATGTGTATTGTTGTTTGGACCGCTGATCTCAGGTGAGTGTGACATATATTCGTTCTGACATATATTTTATATTTTTACTGACAACTTGTCAAAAGCGTATAAATAGGTGGTACATGTTACAACATTAACCGATTTTGTTCTTTAGGCCACACTACATTGCCTTGTCAATCCTAATTACTATAGGGTCTATATTTAGCATTACAAACTACAAGTTCGACCAGACCAGGTCACAGACGTTTTAAATGACAGACAGACAAGGCAAAATCTTTTGAATTTGAGTCTGTCCCGGGAAATGTTTTGTATGTGGCAATCTCCTTGGTTCAATAGCACATTTGTAAACAAGAAACTGGAGACACGGCCTGTCTCTTATATAAACAAGATAGCGGACACGATATTGCGTAATGTTAAAGCACAGGGCTGATCGTGCTGGGGTCGGTGAAGATAGTTTGTGATTGGAAATGCATAACTATATATGTGTGTAATTATATCATATTATCGTATTATACATTTGTTAAAAATATCATAAATAATGTAGAAGACATCACAGAAAATGACAATTAAAATTTTTTGAGGAAAAGACCTTATTCGGTCCCGGATGGATCCAAGCCAACAAACCTGATCATGACCTTGTTTGTTTGGGTTTTTTCACTCCGCACCCAGCAATAATCAATATATACTCACACGCAAAAGAAACGCACGTCGAGTATAAAGTATACATGTATGTAATTTTCAACATTAAATACAAAAAATATCAACAGAGGCAGATGGGCAAAACTTTTACTGATGACATTTCATCGGCTGCAAATACTGATGACATCATTTAGTATTCGAAACTGAAAGGGGTTACACATGTTCTGGTCAATAGCCAATATGTCAGTCAATACCGAGAGTGATCACTATTAGAATTGATCACGGCCACACATCTCCTGTACATTGAGTGGATCAGACGATATGTAAAGGCCATTGGGATTCTTCTGCACACATCCAGAACAGCTGTGCGAAGTTCATCGGCAGTTGTAGGGACTGGTCGCACATTATGCAGAACGCCTTTTAACCTCATCCAATAAGTGTTCGGTAGGGTTCAGATGAGGACTGAGAGCTGGCCACGGCATAATAGGGATGCTGTGTTGTTGGAGAAAGGTCATGGTAGCTCTTGCAACATGGGGACGAGCGTTATCCTGCTGGAAAATGTGTTGACGATTTTGTGCAAAAAATGGAACAACATGTGGTCTGATCACTTGGTCGATATAACGTTGAGCAGTGACGCCATGTCCCCGACCTTGACCAACATTCTGGAAGCACATGGGTCCAGGTCTCGCATTAAGTCCAATCCCTGCCCAGATCATGACGCTAGGTCCACCCCATGCATCCCCTTCCAAAACGTTTTCATCAGAGAAACGATCACCTCGACGCCGCCAAATTCGGACTCTTCCATCTGCATGGGACACACAAAAACGACTCTCATTCGAGAAGATAACATGTCTCCACTCACGATGACGCCAATTTTGATGATCTTGTGCCCACCGAAGTCGTGCTTGTCGATGCCTTGGTTGGAGAACGGGTCGACGTACTGGTCGGCGACATCTGAGATTGTTGGAACGGAGGGGTCAGATCACAGTGTCCCGGCTAATGCGTCCATTATGTGTTCCTATGGTGTCTCGAGCTGTTTGACTTGCAGTCACGAACGGATCTCGCTGGTGTTGACGGGTAATCTTGTCAAGGGGTGGTGACCCTAGGACGACCGCTCCGGGGAAGGTCATCAGTGTCATCTGTGTTGTGTTGTATCGATGCTGGAGACGGTAGATCGTGGTTATTGTTTACGTTGAAATGACGCGCAACATCTTGGACAGACTCCCTAGCTTCCAAACGTTTGATAGCCTGGTTTCTTGCAATTTGAGTTAAGCGTGGCATTTTTGAACAAGGAGTGATAGGCCCAATTTTTGTGGACCGTCTTATACCCACTAAAGGTGGTGACAATTCGTGCATATTCGATTTTACGAGAAATGTGTGCATGATACCCACATGTTCATTGGTATGGTGCGTTTTGGTGATTTTTTCTTTTGATGTGTTTTTCTCGAAACTTCCTAAACGCAACAAAAATTATTGATAACACCATCTGGCTTCACGATATGCCATACACTCAGATCAATTAAGGGTTCGAGTTTGTTTCTTGTTCGGATAAAAAACTTGTGAGTACAATATGGCGGCAGTCTGTACATAATCGAGTGTGGACAAGACATTTCAACATCATGTTCAACAATGTTCGGTCCTGTGCATTGAGCTCAGGTCACAAATCATTTGCAGCTAAGCAACGTTGGTCACGGAGATTCCTTGGATGGGTGACCGTGTACTTCAGTCCTGCCCCACAACGAAGCACATGTGATAATGTGATCTCATCTTACGCAATTGACTTTGTTCAAAAATTGCCTCTGTTCACCCAGCAGAAAATGGGTACGCGGTGGGATAAGTCATGTGACTATAACCTTCTAGCGCTTCACAGGCAGCTTGGGTTATCCATATAAGCATGTTGACGGTGTGGAATTAGCACAATATAAATGGACTCCTTTTTAATATTATGTTTTACTGATTTAAAATAGCATCCAGCAGGGAGGGTTCAGGCGATGCAGGCAGTCAGGCTGCTAAGGCTCATCATCAGCTCACAGGGCCATTTCCCCCCTCTACATGCAGTCCAGACAGCGTGGGGCGGTGGGGTAGCCTAATGGTTCAGGCGTTCGCTCGTCACGCTGAAGACCCCTGTTCGATTCCCCACATGGGCAATATGTGTGAAGCCCATTTCTGGTGTCCCCCGCCGTGATATTGCTGGAATATTGCTAAAAGCGGCGTAAAACCAAACTCACTCACTCACCAAGACAGCGAATGAGACTTCTCCCAAGAATCGCTGCCTAGTCGAACCCACCAAGAACTTTCCGGAGAATATGTAGACTCGCCTAAAACAGCAGCCTTCTGCATTGCCCATAGTGTCAGAAGGGCTGTGCTCCCGGTAGGCCAAGAGATCAGGAGGTACCAAACCAAGGGCACCGGGAACAATGGGGAGTCTGACGACAGTGTACTGCAGTGGATGCAAGCTAGACATTTCAACGGGTGAGTGAGTTTAGTTTTACGCCGCACTCAGCAATATAATCCAGTTATATGGCGCCGGTCTGTAAATAATAGAGTCTGGACCAGGCAATCCAGAGATCAACAGCATGAACATCGATCTACGCAATTGAGATACGATGACATGTACCAATCCAGTCAGCGAGCCTGACCAACCGATCCCGTTAGTCGCCTCGTACGACAAGCATGGGTTACTGAAGATCAATTCTAACCCGGACCTTCACGGGTCTTCAACGGCGAGAAGTTTGCATATCCTGAATCTTGCCAAATACGCTGCTGTGAAAAGGGACAGAAAAGTCAATGACATAAATAAATTCATTGACTTCATCACAAAGGACAAGAACATGTTTGTTGGACAGGACATGTTCAGGGTCGTACCATGGATGGACCTCGGAGTCAAAGCCACAGGCATGGCGAAGACGACAGTAGAAGTTACGAGCCATGCCATCATGTCTTCCTTTTGGTTGATTCGGTTGATTCGTGATGAATATGCACGATAACTCATTAATATGGTAATGAATACATGACTTCACAGGTCAGAAAGGTTAATGAACCGGTGTTTGTTTTAGCGCGTTTATGCACTCTTTAATTGAACCCCTTCATTAAACGAAAAAAAAACACAAAAACAAAAACAAACAAAAACAAAACCTAGTCGATGAAGGCTTTTACCCTGTTTCAAATAGACAGCGGGCGCCGACCTGCCCGACCCACTTTTTCACCGGATTTCTTATCTAAGATGGTGCGTGTGTTGAAAGAATATAAATACCACGATAGAGATTGGTTGTGTCGGTTTGGGAGTGGGCACGTACAATCTTAAGGTGAGGTGAAATTGGGTTTAACGTCGTACTTGAGAATATTTCGCTCATATGACGACGTGCATATGTGTATGTGCGGCTGCTTGTACTAGCCCAGACTTAAGCTGGTTTTATAGTGCTAGCCCACTGAGATACCATGCCGCAGTGAAGCATGAATACCCCACTCAGACACATTATACTGACTCCGAGCCGACCAGTCCTTGTTGTACCCATTAATGCCGAGCGCCAGGCAGGGACCAACAAGTACCATATTTTAACGTCTTTTGGTATGACGCTATCGGGGATCGAACCCGCGACCTTCCGCTCCCTGGGCGGACGCTCTAACCACTACACCACGGAGGCGGTCCTACAATCTTAAGACTAACGTAGGTCAGTCTTACTCATAACACCCTTTCAAAACTTTACAGTACTTATATGCCACCCTACCCTCGCAAACGGCATTTCAATTTCAATATGCTCTTTGTGCCAAGGAAGGGCATCCACTGAAAAGGGGTTGGACAGTCTCTGTAAATTCATCACACAATCACCACTCTAGGGACCATGGGGACTTACAGTGAGTGAGTGAGTTAAAGTTTAACGTCTCATCGGCAATATTGCAGCCATATCGTGACGAGAACAGTTGATATCAATAGGCAAATCAATAAATGTATAACGTAAAACTCTGTCATCAGGGACTTACAGTACTTTGGCTACCTGCATGGACCCTAACTAGATTTATACCATCCCTTCAGCCACTGGCGATTGTACTGATATTTAGCCATAATAAATCAACAAATATTCTGCGATTAAAAAGGAATGTAGAACTAAATAGACTGGGAAGTTTTGGGACTTACGTACCCTCCCAGGAGGACAATAATTGTACAGTACTTTAACCCCTTCGATGATTCAGAAGATAACGTTGTTCGAAACTATCAAAATATTGCGGGCATGATCTCATTTTGTATGGAATAATACGCCACTGTCATGTCCATGTATGAACTATATAGTCAAGCTGTTTCAAAGATGACTTATGATGATGTCATGAGTGTGTACATTTCCAAGTCGTTCACAAATAATGTCAGCAGTTTCATTATGTGAGGAACAGACCCTAATCATGTTCATCAAGTAGGTCCCTAGTATGGTGATCTACCTTCAGTTGATGGCGATCTATAGCCTGTTTTTATTTTGTATTGTCCTAATGGTGCTATTAGTTTTAACCTTCCACACTAGTTTTATATCTAATTATGATATTCTAGTTGTTTTACTGTCCTTCGATGACAGGTTTTATAATATACACATATTCCATTTCAATGTAAAATGTTCTCGTCGCGATATGGCTGAAATATTGCCGATGTGACGTTAAATATTAACTCACTCACTCACTTCATCAAGTAAAGAAGAATCAGTCTCCAAATCTTCATGGTTCCTTAGTTATACTGTTCCTGGTTCCAAGGTAATAGAGAGAAGCAATTTACAAGCACGTGATACAATGAACGTATTTTTACAGGTGCGTGCAATGTTACGCTCCATGCTCAAAGGGAACCGCTGAATTTCACATCTCATAAGTACCCAGACAACTACAGAAAGTATGTAGATGCATTCCTGGTCATTTTATGAATGACCTGGTCACCAAAATGTATGCTCATCTATATCCTAAATATTCATATCTGTTGATGCTTATTGTAACATTTTATCCTTGATAAGTAATCACTGCTGATTAATGTAACCATGCTGAACTACCCACGTAGCTACGGGACGTGTTTAGAGACATGTTCATTTTATTAATGATCTGCTCACTTGGATATCTACTGATGAATACTTATTTCGTAAGATGTTTTATTCTTTATATGTAATCATGTAATATTACATTATTTAATGTAATCGTGCTGATATTTGACATAAATGTCAAGTTTATATGTTAAGGTTTACACATGACATATTGCTTTAGTTCCAATCATTTTACAGAAATGACAACTGTTATTGGGACATCTATCCTGACACATGAGGCTACAGAGTTGTGCTTGAAATGGTGTATTCCAATCATTTTACAGAAATGAAAACTGTTATTGGGACATCTATCCTGAAACAAGAGGCTACAGTGTTGTGCTTGAAGTGGTGTATTCCAATATCGAAAACTCCTCTACGTGTGCATATGACGTCCTTACCATATACGTCATAAATAATGGTAAAATAGCCGTGTTACATTGAAGACCTCATTTTTGCATTTTTTGTACATCAATTATTTATCAAGCATTATGATAGTACCATATATTGAATACTATTTAATGAGCTTATTTTGTATTTTGTAAGTTATCAAGAAAACTAAAACATTGACATGTTTTGCATAATGATCACTGTGGCGCATCAAGGAAGTAAAATAACTGAAAGGTGAAAGCTGAAGTATTTCCAAACAACATTACTGATACGGCAACATATTATACATGTTTCGGTTTCAACAATCACTATCTATATACAGTCCAAACGTTACGAACAACAAAATTATTCCTGACATTTTTCACCCTAGCTAATCAAAGTGAAGCCACTTCACATAAAATCTGTGGAGATACCAGAAGGAATATTCGCATCGAAGAAGACCAACATTTCCATGTAGTGTTCAAGACTGTTAGCAGTGGAACCAGGAGTGGTTTTCTAATTAGATACTATGAGAAATATGGTGAGTTATTCGAACCACTTCAAAAAGACAACTTGATCATTTAGCGCAGATATCTTAAACATTATTGAAAACGAAGCGACTCTTGCAATCCTGGAGTTGAGGCTATATGTTTCTTTCGTTTAATAACGTAGATTTGATAGCGCTGGCGTGACAAAATTCAACATGCAGGATTCTTACATGGCATCGTTGAATCTTTCAAAATCAGTAAAAATATAAAGTTGCACTGGCTGATCTTCACAACACAAATTGTACCCTTGTCTTAACCAGGTACCGGAACCTGCGGCGTACCTCTTGAAGCAACTTCTATCGGCAAGACATTTACCTCCCCTGGATACCCAAACTCCTACATCCCGTGAGTAACTTAATTACTATATCGGCTACAAACGCACTTAGGTTTCTTATATTGGTTGCCCAGTGTTTTAATTGTGCATAAATCAAGTGTGTGTATAGGTGAGCGTGTTTGATTGATTATTGAACGTTCAACAATATTATTCTTCATACTTAGTCATGCATACACATCTGTACTCAGTAATGCGTTTGTATGTGTGAATCTTTCGAACCATTCTGGAACCTTATTTCGATTATTTGTATAGCACTCAAAAACAAACGCGTCTGTTTGCAGGAGTCAGAATTGTACCTGGACTATTACAACAGAACATCAAAACCAAACCATTCAATTGTACACCATGGACTCGGTACTTCAGAACATCTCCTCTCAAGGAACTTGCGACTGGGATTATGTCACTGTATACAACGGTCAATACGGCAAGTAGAAACGTGTACATGCTTGTTTATTGGGGCTGTGCATTGCAGCATTTTCTGTATTGCGATATTTTGCGATACACTGATATGTATTTTGATAAGTATTGTGATATATTGCCGAGGAAAATTAAGTTGATATTTGATAAAAATGACTCATGTTTCAATTTTCAAGTCAGTATCATGAATAAACAATTTATTGTAATTCAAGGTGATGAATAGATTTGAACATAATAAATATCCCAAAAGTGTCAACACAACAGTTAATTAAAAATGTTTTCATTGACTTGGTCCCAAGCAGTCCACCATGTCATAATATGTCAAATATTACATAAATAAATGAAATTCAAAACACAAAAACCACGATGAACAAATGAGTATTGACCAGTGACTTAGTAACAAAATACAGTTCAACTTGATCTGTAGATAACTGATTTTCACATTTGGCACCTTTTTGTTTCAGTTTAACTTTATAAGTGTTCTCCGTAAAAAGAAACATATCCACATTGTTTGGCTTTCAGAGAGGCTCTCTGGTGTGTGACAATGTCTCCTGCTGTTGAGAATGCACGCTCGTAGGAGACACTAGTTGCAGGAATGCAGAGTTGTTTCTTGGCCAACTTTGATAGATTAGATGCAACTGTTCTTCATTTTTCTTCCACCACTCAAGACAGCTTTCTTGTAGTGCAATGCCAGGGTGATTGATGTATTTATCTATCTCAAGTTTGGACAAGTCAAAGGGAGATTTAGCTGGCTCAGTCTTCAAGATGAAAACATCGCCAAGGGTTCCTTCATGAGCTTCAGATCAGTTGAAATAATTGAAATAGTGATAACACTGACAGTGAATGAGGTTGTCCATGTTGACAGATAATTCATTCATTTTAAAACCAGAGCGGAAATTGACATGGAATCACAGACATGCATAGACTAATTGAAAGAAAATATATTATTCTGTACCATAGGCAAGATGGGGTTTTTTCACTTCTGTTAACATCATGGTACATGTTTGGAAGTATCCTCTCTGAAAATGTTGTTCTCGGTGGACACTTATACCGACTGTCCATGCATTTCATCAAATCCCTAAATTCAGGCGTGTCAACAACACTGATAGGTCGAACGAAGTCCCTTGATGGTAAATCTCGCTACTTTGTCATTGATCTGTTGCGCGAGGACTGGTGTTTGTTTAAAATATGTTTTTGATTTTTCAAAATTGAACAAGGAGTTTATTGTCACTTCAGATGAATGTGCTGACGATTCTTTTTATCAGTGGAGTCACTAGAGACACTGTAGTGCACTCGCCCTTCCTCACACGTGTAGCTGTATCTATCACCGGGTGATGTTTTTGCACGTGTACAGTAAGATTACTTGTTCCCCCAGCGTATTTCACACTAACATTGCACGACAAACAGCGACATTTGCTTCAATGTTTACCCCCCCTTTTCCGAAATACTTCCAAATATCTGATTTTGCCCTCTTGTTTCCCACTATTTCGAAATCGCTACTTTAACCAGTCGCCATTTTGTTGCTATGGGAACGTGGGTCAAGTTAGATAACTCTTGCCAGTTCATTCTAGTATTGAAGTCTGTACCACACGTGCGACTGGGTAGTTGTTTTTGACGAATATTTACATTTGTTTTGATTGATTTTTAAGAGCCAAACTATCAGTTAAAATTGTCCAAGATATACTGGTTCAAAGCAGGCGTATTGCGAGGCGTAATTAGTTACTTTTTTTCTCGCGGTGAACTGGAATACCGTGTTTGTCTGTGTTTGTACAACGACATTCTACGTAGTCATTCAAGCGGATATTTAGTTCTGCAAAGTTGTCCGTTCAATAATTGTATACTCAAAGGCAACAGGTGTTTTGACACACAGACAACAAACGGAATCAGTCTTCAACCTTCGGCTACCGCGAGAGATAAATGTTTCAAGCTATGGTAACGATCAACAGTCCATAAGAATTTGGTATGTGGAAATGAGCCCCAACACAAGATCGAATCACATGGTTAATACCCAGTGTGTCCACATTGTGCATTAATGCTGTCCTGGCACTTTCATTTAACTGAGGCCATAATACGTGAGTTATATACAATTATTGACTTCTATCGGCCTTGGACATATGATAATATCACATGTCCAAGGTCGATAAATCATTGGATCAACCGAACTGAAGTTAATAAATGTTTTATTATATGACAAAAGTACTGAATACCTGTTCTTCTGTCACATAGACGATTTATTTCCTCTTCTTAGACAGTCATGAATATTCGTGGTTTCTGCCATTTTGATACAGATGTGAGTAACTCTAAACCAACAGTCACAGGGACGCTTCCTTATCTAGGGTGAGGCACGCAGTCCGGAGTTCACAGCTGGAATATCCCAAATCTATTTTACGCCACGGGAGGTGCTTGGATTTTGACAGCTTTGACGCTAAGCGATGTCAACCTCGCCACGTCGCGAGAGGTTGACATCGCTTAGCGTCAAAGCTGTCATGTGGCCAATCAGAAGGGCGGAAAGCTACACGTCATATAATAACAGGGAATATGATCTCATCTCAGAGGAGGAATCTGGCGGGGTTTATGCAGCGCTGTTGGGGGATTCGTAAACGTACCTCTATTTCATCCCTGACGTGTTCAGTGGGTGACACATAAGGGGATCTTGCGGGCCAGGGTAACACATAAAGATTGTTCTGACTAAGAAATTGCCGTACGGCTCCAGAAACGCATGATCTGTCGTTATCGTGTTGAAACACCACACCAGGTCTGTTCTGCTGTAAAAACGTTAACGAGGTCATTTACAAAATCTCGTTTCGGTACCATAACGTCCCCACCTCCAAATGATTCCTTTCTAGAACACACGGCTTAATATAACCCTACGGGTCTTGTCGTAATCTCGGTGAAGAAGTAAATATGACTCATCGGTGTACAGAACCTTCCTACACTCACTCCCCACCCCAAGTGTTGTCTTCTCCAACTTAGACGTCGATGATGATATTCTGGCGTCAGCATGCGCGGATGCCGTAGACGCTAATACACACCTGTCGCATGGTATGGTACGGGATGTAAGGGTTGCTGGCTTGAGCCTGTGTCGGAGTTGCGTTGTTCCAAAACCTCTCCATCTGTCATTTTCCCTCGAGGTTCGAATTCGTTCCAGAACGATGAATGGAGATGCTGTTTTCTGCACTTTTAATGACTGCAGCGAGTGGAAATTATTCATGTCTGGTTGTCTAGCCTTTATCCGTTTAAAAGGCATGCTGGTAATTTTTCTCTTCTTTATCATGCGTCTTGCAAATTTAATGGAATTCGAGCAACAACAGGTACTCTCAGTTCCTTCTACCATATTTACACACTCGTACTCTGATCAAAATCAGTCACAAGATTACCAATGAAAACATTTCATGTCACAATTTCTCTTGCCTCCGATTGTATTTGAATTGTCGAATGGAAGCCTCAATATGAAACTCTTTCTTGTCAAGTGTGCCGAATGCATGGTTGTTGGTTTTCGTACGTTTTGAATGGTGGTATTCAAAGTTAGGAGAATCAACATTTCTGACATTGGTGATAATATAATGTTCTATTATAGGTTCTTCCTGGCTCGGCACTTTCTGTGGCAGCGAAAGACCTGTTTTTAACAGCGGTGGGAACGCCTTGAAAGTTCGTCTACGAACTGACCCCTCACGAAACTACAAGGGATTCAAGATGTTATACACAGCTGTATCGGGTTTGTATGCATTAAGCAATTACATATAGCCTAAAACTACAGCTTTCCGGAAAGACTATTAGTGTTAATCTGCTTGTGAAATATATGTATGATGCCCATTGATTTAATTTACTTAGTTTATATTTACCTCACTTACGCACATGTCAATATGATAATCAGTAAACAGAACCACGCCAATTTGTAATACTGTGGACGAGATTAGTTAAGTTTAATGATTATGAAGTTTCAGTAACAGTGTGGACAACATGGTAAAGTGCGATCAATTGTCTCTAGAATATGCCTTTAATTCAAAAAACGTAACGGGGGATGTTGCATGGTAGACTATACTAATAAGATATTTGCCCAACTTTCGTTGTTTTAAGTATTTATCAGACACCCTCCTGGTGAGTTTTAAGACGTGAGCCTATTGTCAGAAATGTCTGGGTCCTTACCAAGCACACTACCACTACCACCGAACACCACCCCATCCATCCTTGACACACAAAACAACACACGCACGCGCGAACGCACGGTCACACACAAAAAAACAAGCAAATAAACGTCATATTCTTGGTAAAACAGGAAAAAAAATTGTAAAATATTTAACTGGTACTCTTCTCCGTTATCAGCAACAACTTGCAACGTCACGCTTCCCGCAGTTAACAGCCCGATGGTGATTGTCTCCCCTGGCTATCCAAGCAACTACGTAAAGTAAGTAAAAACTTACAATCATATGATGAAATGTATGCATAATTCAAGGCCAATTCACATTGATGCAGTTCGCCAGTTCAAGAGATGCATACACATGTTGAAAGATACTCTTCGCCTTAAGAATGCCACCAAATTTTAATGTGCTTTTTTATCCCGTTTAACCATAATGGATGGATGAGGCAAGTGTTTCTGTTTCGGAAAATATTTCCTCTTTCTTGCAGTGGATTGGACTGTCAGTGGACTATAAATGCACCGATAGGAACAAACATCACGGCGAAAGTTCTGTTTCTCGATTTGGAAAAGGGGACATCGTGCGTGGATGATTATCTACTGTTTAAAGATGGTAGGTAACACAAGGATGCATGTTGTGCTCCTCTTGGCATTGAGTAAAACAGTTGTAGCTAATGTTCTTTGATATGAGAAAGCCACGTGGTTAAAAGGAAAACAAGAGTGCCATATTAATATAAACACATAGATAATAATGATAAATTCATAGATACTAATGATATATAAAATTTCAAATATGTTTTTCAAAGTTAGTGTTTGATTGTCATAATTTCGCCATTGTAATGCTGTGTACATGGAATGAATGCACACTCATCTTCGAAAACATTAATGCATGTTTACGTTCGAAAGTGTCAGTGAGTGAGTGAGTTTAGTCTTACGCCGCACTCAGTGATATTCCAGCTTTATGTCGGTGGTCTGTTAATAATCGAGTCTGGACCAGACAATCCAGTGATCAACAGCATGAACATCGATCTGCGCAATTGGGAACCGGTGACATGTGTCAACCAAGTCAGCAAGCCTGACCACCCGATCCCGTTAGTCGCCTCGTACGACAAGCATAGTCGCCTTTTGTGACAAGCATGGGTTGCTGAAGACCTGTTCTACCCCTTATCTTCACGGGTCTCAAAAGTGTCAACTTGCTTGAAAATGTCATGCCGTATTGTCACAGCCCCACCTTATTTCCCAGGCATGTGATCTGCTCTCAGAAACATCAGTTGTACCGAAATTCTCAGCAGAAATTCCCACGAACATTTGATATAAACAAACGATATGGAAATATAACTGAATCAAATTTTGATGTTTCAAACATACGGCTGCCTTGAAGAACAATACTGCTGCTTGCGTATATCGTCAGTATTTATTTACCGTTACTGTTGTATCGAACCTTGGTAACAAATACTTTACTTAGGTATTTTCATATTAAAGAAATTGTTTGTTTATTGCATACTGAAGACACCGAAAAAAATGTACAAATAAAACTATATTCATTAATTAATTAAAGGTGCACAATTAATACATTTACGTTTAAGGTACGACGAACGATGCTCACCAACTGGCAAAGATTTGTGAACGTAGGTCTACTCCCATCGTCAGCTGCAGTAACCATATGACCATCATATTCCACTCAGACAGTACTGTCACAGGAGGAGGCTTTCGTTTGCAGTACTATTCTGGTAATAGTCCAAGCAACTGTTTTTTAACTTTTAGGAAAGTCTGGTTCTTGTCTTCATTGGGAAAACCACACATTCCTGATGACCAGAAAGATATAACGTCCAGGAAAATATACATCCCTGATGATCAGTATAACATAATTTCCGTACGACCAGAGACCCATTGTGCGAGAAACGATTGTCTTTTTTTCCCCTGGATAGGATCTTTTAACTTAAAGATTTTGAATCATTAGGGTTAAGCATTCACGCGAAAAACGCATCTGTCTTCACCTGAATATGCTCCATTGACCAAGTGTGATGATACTCAACCCATTCAGTCTCTCTTAGTTATCAGAAATGGAAAATTTACCATTTATATTTACTGTCAATTATTTTTTTATTGTTTATTATTCCACTCGGCTGGCTTTATGCTGTTACAGCTTCCGTCTGTGGATTGTCAGATATTTCCGCATCTTCCGTCACTTGGAAGTATTTGACCTCTCCTGGCTATCCTTCGAGCTATGACAAGTAGGTGCCTGTTTTCTTGACAAGTGAATAACGGTTAATATCAGTAAACAGGTGACAAAAACACGTGGCACATAGCACTGCACACGTGACCGGTACGCAGCACTCCCTACGTGTCAACGATTTAGCACCCGAAAGGTGAATTTGATGCTTATACTAAATACGACACAAGTGTCACTACGCACGTGACTTGTAACTTATCACACGTGTGGTAGAAGGATATCTTCTGATGAAAGTATTTTGATGGGTTTTTTCCTAGATAAACACTACCATTGCGAGTCTCCTATGACTACGGTAGAATGTTCATTACACCGAAAAGCCGTTGAGTACCCAAAGGTCTTATGTAACTAAACAAAAGAGTTTTGACTGCACAAATACCGGGACAGCTATATATTTAAGAATTATACACTTGAACAAATTACTTGTATATATTGTATAATACCAATGTATCTTTACAAGGAAACACGTTATCCGTGATGTCTTCAAATGATCCAGACTTTGAAACACTTTGAGGACCTTCTTGCTTGAAGACATCACGATGGGTATAGCCTTATGCTCGAGAATGGATGCTATTATCACCTTCCCTGGCGAGGAACATTAAAAGGCTTTATGTCTTAAGTCGTGTGATATTCATTGTTTCAGGTCGCTGGGTTCATAGATAGTTATTCAGGAAGAACACGCCTAATGTTGATTAAGAGTTGTGTGGCTCTTGGAACTGCTGAAACTTGTGTTGATGTAGCACGATTTTGCGTGTTATTCTGTGAGCTAATTGACATGCCGGCCCTCATACAGTGTTATATTTCATCTAATCTGTTCATCTCTTTCCTAATAGCAATATGTACTGCAAGTGGACGATCTCTGCACCTGTTGGATTTAAAGTAAAAGTTGAAGTTCATTCAATTTCTATGCAATACGACGCATTCTGTTCTAAAGACTACGTGCTCTTCAGCGATGGTAAGTAAATCTTCCTTTAAACAAAAGTTCTTAAAGATACTCTTAGCCTTCTATGTCAATCGTTATCCTACATCCAGCATGTGTGCATTATTTATATTTGCATTATGTTGTATTATGGGCCAATGGCCTACGTTACTGAAATAGGATATCTATCTGTCTATCTATATATCTATTAAGTCATATTTTTCTTCAAATAGAATTGGTTTAAATTTGCAATTATCACTGGTCTATAATTAATATTTATAGCCTCAAGTTGCCTTTGGTGTTTCTACCATGCATATCTCTTTTAACCCCAAACATAATGATTCTTTCTACTTTTCAAGGTTCCAGTCGGTTGGGTAAATACTGTAGTGACGTCACCGAATACATCGTCAGCTCTAGCAACGCCATGACCATCACTTTCCGCACTGACAGTTCTGTCACAGACAAAGGAATTTCTTTGAAATACATTGCGCGGACGAAAGGTGCTTACTTACTTATCAATGTGCATGCGTTTCCTCTTTCATCAAATAACGTATTTAAACACATTTTTTCCCAGCATTGTTTTCAATTCAGTCCACGAATATTCTCCAGTCAACGAATATATTGATTTGAGAACAATATTTGGGTAAACTCGCTTAAACATTATCTGGTTTGGGCTCGGGTTAGAATGAACCTTCAGTAACCCGTGCTTGTCGTAAGAGGCGACTAACGGGATCGGGTGGTCAGGCTCGCTGGCTTGGTTGACACATTTCATCGGTTCCCAATTGCGCAGATCGATGCTCATGCTGTTGATCCCTGGTTTGTCTGGTCCAGACATTACTTACAGACCGCCGCCATATAACTGGAATATTGATGAGTGCGGCGTAAGACTAAACTCACTCACTCACTTATTTGGTTCTTGTTTATGCTGATGCTGGACATGATGTGTTCCCTTTCGTAAATGTCTGGCCCGCCGCGGCATAGATGGAATATATTTAGTGCGGGACTAAACAATAAACAAACAAACCCTTATTTCAATATGTGAAAAACATAAATATGTGTGAGAAAGGAAACTGATTGCGCCCCTCAGAGAAAAAAGTATATCCTGAGGTAATCTGTGTCTGATAAAAAAAACCTTCATGTTTCTTCGGTTATTTTTACACTTTCTTACATTCTCCTGAAAAGAAATCAGCAAGGGGGTATGCCAACTCCACTTGGGCAGAATAACTCCGTGCACTTATCATGAGTTGCTTTATACATGGCAACCAACAGTAATATTCTCAAGAGCCATCAATGTATAAACATATCTGAACAAAAGTGAAGAGAAGATTATTATGTGCAAAAAGAACTCAGTTGATCATTATATTCTTTCATCTAAAAGATGGAGAACAATAGTTACATTTATACATCCTCTGTTATGTTATTTGTGTGGCACTAATGTGTTTACTACTCTTTTGTATATGCAGTATAGTACGTGTACTCTGGCCACGTTTAAAAGGAACCGACGGATCAAACCAACTACGTTTTACTTGTTCCGGCCACTTGCTGAATATATTAATCAAAATGCGTATAAAATACTACGGTTATAACGAACTAAAATTAGTGGTCCATTTGAGTTCCTTGTGACCAAAGTATACTACATAGGAAATGATTTTACATATTTATAATTGTTGTAAGATAAACACTGAAAAGGCGCAATCGTTTATATATATATATACGTACAAACGTCACTTGTCTCCCATATCATTCTCACCATCACAGAGGGGCGCTGGGGTAGTCCTGTGGTTAAAGCATTCGCCTGTCTCGCCAAAGGTCCGGGTTGGATTCCCCACATGAGTACAATGAGTGAAGCCCGTGTCTCCTGTCATGATATTGCTAAAAGCAGCGTAATTATACAAAAAAAATACGTGCTCACTCGCTCATCAGTACCACAGTTGCCACACACACACACACACACACACACACACACCCCACACACACACACACCACCCCACACCACCCAAAAATAAATGAAAATAATAATAATAAATAGTAATAATGATAAAAATAAATTAAATAAATAAATAAATAAAAAATAGATAGATAGATAGTTAAGTTAAAAAAAAAAAAGCAGGTGAACCCAGTGTTGCAGAGTGAGTGAGTGAGTGATTGAGTTAAAAGTTTAAGTCACATCGGCATTATTTCAGCCATATTGTGACTCTATCAAGTTACAATATATATTTATAATACAGTGTTGCAGAACTGTTTCAAATTTACAGAGATACTTCTTTGTTTCAGGGTGTTTCGAAGATGATACGATAAGCTATGAGACGAAATATGTTGAATCACCGAATTATCCTCTGTCCTATCCCGAGTAAGTATACATCACATGTTTTAGGATGAACACAGCAAAACAAAAGTAAATTCCGTGGGGATAACACCACAACGAGTTTTGCCTAAGCATCATGCTTATTATTTGCTATCACAATACATGCTCTCCAAAAAAGAAACGCATACTGATCTATGAAATTTTAATATTTGTTTTCAAATTCGTGTTTGATTGTTATAATTTCGCCATTATAATGCTAGTTTGTGTACTTGGAATGCACAGTGCCAAAACTCCGAACAGCGCGGAAACCTTAATGCAAGTTTACGTTCAATTTGCATAACAATGTCATTGAGAAAACATGGCTCACAATATTCAGGTTTAGTTCTGAGGAATTGTGAGCAGGAAAATGCCTATATAAGGCCGTTTTGCTTATTGGCATGTTTTAGCTTTTAAGTACGGTTCAGAGACGAAATCCTAAGGATTCGCATGTTTGGGATAATTGGCCGCCAGAGGGAGTTGTTTCAGCAAGATAATGCCAGGCCTCACACAGCACATGCCACTACTCAGTATTTTCAGAATGAGAACGTTAAGTGCGTCCATGACTTTCTAAATCGAACAATCTCAACATCATCGAGCATTTGTGGAATGACATGAACGTCAACCGGCCCCCCAAACGTTTGATCAAATTCGAAATAAAAGACTTAATCAGCCCATGCCGACACTGTGCAGTTTTGTGTCCCATGGTGGCCACAGGAGATATTTAAGACAACGCCCAACTAGGAACGGACGCCTTCACTTATTGAATTATTTGTGAGCTATACACGAGAACAGACATGCGGTCTTTTATACTGTGAAGTTTGGCTGCAACTGATCCAGACTTATATGTGTCACATCACTTCAAAGTTAGCAGATTAAATTCGTGAAAATACATCTTTGCCTTTTAAGGGGGAGAGTATATAAATCAGTACTATCACTAATGGGGGTACGGCCGCAATTCCGCTGAGAGGTTTTGTGTATTGTTAATTCTACCAACCAGTCACGTGCCGAAGGTCACATGAGATGGCAAATGCGCATGCGCTAGTCAGAGCACTCGCGACTCGCGCTATGGACAAATGGATGTAAAAACCTGAGGTGTCTTTATATTTGATTCAAATAATCATGTATTTGAAGCGAACCTTTTTATGACCGGAGGTATCAAAACAAAACTTTAATCTTGGAAGAATCGTGTGTAGATTCAGAGAAAGTATTTCGTTTCAAATCAGATTCATGAACATGGCTGACGCCATGCTCTCGTTCCCACGTGGGAAGAAAAGCGCCAAATCTGACGAGCAATCGAAGAGTAAAGTTGACTCGCAAAAATCAACAAAATCCACGCCTTCAGAGGCGTCTACCTCAAAACAATCTAAAGACGTTCACTCCCTGTGTCACTTAACATGACAATGATGGCCGTGTTGTCGGAAATGAAGAAAACGAACTCTGGTTTGAGCCAGCTCAGCGGTAATATAGAAAATAATTTCACTAAACTGAGTGAGGGACTTTATGACAACAACTGTCGTGACGAATTTCAATATTATGAGGATGATGATGGTTACGGTCTAGATTCAGGATAATTAACTGTCAACTCTTCTATGCAAGACCCTATTGCGGCTTTGCTTGACAAACACAATGACGATGTTGATTCCAACATAATGTGCAGTGAAAATAGTGATACTAATGTCATTGACCAGCTGAAAGAAAGTCTTGGTTCAGCTGCAGAGAAAGGGGGTAATATCCCAGAATACCTTGTTGACATTGTGTCCTCTTTTTTTTATCTGCAACCGAACAAGGAAGTCAAAAATGAATCTACCGTGAATGAGCGAATGAAAACTCACCTGAAGCCGGCAAAGTTCCTGAACTCAATAAACTGATATGGGAGAATGTGTCGGGTCACGCACGTGCGGTTGACACAGAAATGCAGAAATGACAAAATGGTGTTATCAAAAGTTCGACGGCTGCAGTCCGCGCGATGGAATTGCTGTTTACAAACAAATCAGAGCTTCCTAAACCCCACTTCGAGAAGATGCTTTCCTTACTCAGGGACGTGTTGAACATTATGGGATATACCAACTTACTTACAGTTCAGGAACGCAAAGAGTTTTTGCGATTTGGCATTGCGGCGGAATATATAGCGCTTTGCTCACCCGCATCATGCAGCAAACCCGAATTTCTCTTTGGTGACGAAGTTATAAAAAATCTCAAAGATCTCGGTGTCGCACATCGTCTTGGTGCCAGAGCCGGAAGATTTCCGGGAAGACGTTGGAACTGTGGTTTCAATCGCAATCGACCCTATAACTTCGGTTTTCTGGGACGAAGTAGAGGATTTGGACGGCCACAGAGCTATGACAGTTTCCCTCAGGACGCCTCCCAGACAAACTCTTTTTTAGAGAACGGACCGAACCAGTTCAATTCCTCCAGGTTTAAGAAACACTTTAAAAAAAGAGTAGACGACGCCAGCGAGCGGGAGGATAGAGCCACTCAGGTAGGAGAGTGTACCTCTGATATGCCAGATATTGATAAGAATAACACAAATATGGCCGGTAGCTTGACGTCGCCAGTCGCTACAAGGAAGCGGAGCTATTAACGACCAAAGTCAAGTCGCTAAGGCCTCAGAACGTATCTGCAAACGCAGTGGCTTGACTTGGCCGACCGAGTTACAAGTCGATCCCAGAGGCGAGTTCATGGAATCCGTGTCTCAGCTGTTATCGAAGCATAACTTGGACGAGTTTATGGCAGATCCACTCCATAAAGTCGTCGCCGAATATTATGGCTACATTTAAATCCAGTTCAAACCCCGTTTCCTTTCCAAGCTTATGTAAGCCGATTTTAAAATAATTGATTGTGGCTTCTCAAAATTGTTTTAGCAATAGACTGGTTCCCTTGAAACTTTTCACAGTGACCGGTTTTAAAACTGGTTTCAAACATCCTTTTCGCTACAACTAGCCAGCAACCCTAATACGGCTGTGTGCCTTGCTTTGTATTCAATACCCGCGTGACAGGCCACAGCCAGAGAAATAGTTAGTTTGTTTTGTCTCATTTATCCCACATCAATGTTTCCCTGGTTCACTAGATATCCGACATAGTATGGACAACACTCAACTCCCGTTGTTAGCGCTGTTGAGTTTGACTGTTTCTAGGTTGGGTGACCGCTTAGCAATGCTGGGATCGGTCTACTCGCCGTTCCGAAGCTCGGCTGCCATCTTAATTGGCTTAGCAGCACGGGGATCGGTCAACTTGCCGTTGCTAAGCTCGGCAACCATCTTGCTTGGCTTATCAACGCCGTGATCAGTCTTCTCGCCGTTGCTAAGCTCGGCCGCCATCTTTGTTTGGCTTAGCAACGACGGGTAAGGCAGACCCGGCGTTACTAGGCTGGACGGCCATCTTTGTTTAGCTTAGCAAGGACGAGAAGACTGATCCCGTCATTACTAGGCTGGACGACCATCTTGTTTAACTTAGCAAAGACGGTGCTTGTTTCACTTACAAAAGTTTCCGCCGATACCCCGTCTCGAACAACGCTTTAACCATCTCACTGGTGAGCCGGCTGATACTTCAATGCTCAGAATTTTGGGTCTAGGCTGGAGGCACATCGAGGATGCCTCTCGATAGACCATCGCCGTTTTTAAGGGGGCTGGGAGGCTTAATTCCCACAAATAAGCCTCTAAGCTGCATGCGGCAACCCCATGATGACTAGTCATCAGATCATGCTACAATCACTTGCCACTATTATGCCCCATTTCTGTGATATGTACATGCGTAACACATGGCTAATACTAATTTCAATTTCAGCAATGCGGACTGTGAGTGGACATTCATCACATTCATTGTCGGATATGTAATCAATGTTGAAGTGGTCGATTTCAACATTGAGTACTCCAGCAGGTGTTCCTATGATTATGTACAGATCTATGATGGTAATGGTTCTCGATTAACCATGGTTACCCTAGAAATGGATAAAACAGATAAATGCCTAAATAGAATTTAAGCTGTGTCCTTTTCGACTAAGGAGAAAACGTCAGTGACATTTGTGACTTCGGTTTTTTTCCCATTTTAATCTGACACGCTGACATTTAACGGATATGACGTCCACGTTGATGTGGTACAGTAGACACACGTCCTGCTTCAAGCGTCATTTGGATCAATCAAGCATTGTGATTCGTCCGATTATCGAGATTTTACCTATATTTTTTGCGATAATTACAGTTGATGTTATCATAATTGAGCCACACTTGATAGTAAAGTAAAACAGTACTTTGGAGGAATTAAATGTCATCCCCAAATAAGAACAACTGAACGAATTTTTAAAGCAATGTATCTCCTAACAAATGTTTGTAACATTATATAATGTGATCTGATTGATTATCATAATCTTCTCACATGTTATTTTCTGTCAATAGTCACGAATTTGGAACGCTCGATCGGTCGATGGTGTGGAACAGATGGGCCAAATGCCCAGACTTCAGGGCAGACAATGAAGGTTAAATTCCACTCCGATGGTTCGACTTCCCTCACGGGATTTAAGTTGTCCGTTACTGCCGGCGAACCAACCTCTGATTGTACGTGTTTCAGTTTTATTCGTTTATTTCAGAATGCACAGTATCGTTTTAGAGAATAAGACCCATCAATGGTAATACCAGAATTCATTATCATGTGTTTGTGTTTTGCACATGTGTTAATGGACAGTTGTGGAGTATTTGGCACCACTACAAGATACTACTTATTTGTAGGCAGATAAAGAATGTTAAGGTGGGTTGACTAATGAGATGGACATTAAGATGTCCGAACTGACGTATATTCGCCCTGATCATTCTTTTCAGGACCAATGGTTTCTGTGTTACATCAAGCTGACACGCTTTAACATAACTGATGCAGCTACAGAGCAGTGGAGTAGCCCAGAGGTTACCGCGTTCGCTCGTTCACGGTGTAGACTTGGGTTCGATTCCTCACAATGTGTGAAACCCACATCTGGTTTTCCCCACCTTGATATTGCTGGAATATTGATAAAAGTGGCGGGCAAACCGTACTCACTCAAAGCAGTCTCAAAGCAAACAGACACACTGTCCTATCGTACCAGAATGTTATGTCACTGGTTTAGTGGGTAATATTGTTGTTTCATCGTAACTGTCTTTTGACCTATGTTACTTTAGGGTGTTGTTGATCTAATGGCAGTTAATTCCTGTATATCTCGGAGTCATACTGCGATATAAATCCATATATCACCTCTAGTTTAAAACATCATGGCTCCCATTTTGTAAACGAGAAACTCCTCCCTTGATGTTATTAAACATCTACGGAAGCCTCCACAAGGCAATATCAGACAGGTCCGGGTTTGACATCATATTTACATGGTCGGAAATTATGATATTCCTGGACTGTTGTAATAGAACGGAATAGATTTACAACACCACACTAATGTTGCAATAGTATATATGTTCTAAATATTTAAGGATTCCACCTAAAAAATACGACAACAGTTTTTTATTACAGACGGCTTGTAAGATCATTTATCTGCCCATTTTAGGGGATTCAGATACAAAAGAGAATGCAATATTTGAAATAGACCTTGGCTGTGCTGCTTTTGTTGCTTTTTACATTTTGATTTTTTTTTTATATGTTCAGCTGCTGCGACCACGAACATACTAATAGCCGTACTAGGAGGTGTATTTGGCAGTATTACAGTTGTGGGCGTTGTAACCTGTTGCTGCTGCTGTGGACGTTTCAGAAGGAAATCGAGTCCCAGCGACCAACAGCAGAGGAACAGATGATGTGAAGCCACTGTCTCCTTCATCAACGTCCCCAGCAACCCGCAAACTACACCTGTTGCTTCTTTTCCTCTGCCGTTCATGTTTCCACCAGGTACTTCTTACAGTGATGTCTTGAAGGATGATCCCCCCACCGTATCGTCAGGCAGTTCCACTATCTGGCATACAGCCGGTTGTCACGTCATCCCCTAGCGGTGGATCTGAGCATCAAGGGATAGATAACCCAGCAGGCCCCAGTTGAGTTTCACATGACGTGCATGTTAGTATTACTGGAATAAAGACAAAAGGACACATTCGTGTATACTCATACAGTGTCTTCATCCATATACATAGTTTCATTATGACAGGGGGGTAACGTTCCGTATCATGTTTTTTTTAAATCTATTTTTTGATGATCATCTAATATTCAAAATATATAGCACTTCGTTATTAGAGCCAATTGAAAAAAATGTTGATTGACTTGACTTATTAGCATATTAATGTGGTTATACAGTATGTCCCAATATGCCTTCGTAATGTAATGTATGCATCGTTTGAATTTTTAAGTTGTTTTTCTTTAACAATCATGGAAAGTATTTTACCAAATATGTACGATGCTGAACTTTAAATATCCAAGAAACAGATGTCACGTTCTGCAAGTGAAACATCATTCACCGACTGATTGCGTTTCAATAAAGATTGCCCCAAACATGTGATAATTGTGAAATGATGCCACACAGTGGCCCCGAGTAAAAACACACACCTTAGAATATCCCTTTGAAGCTCGTTTGGTATATTTTAATATTTTATTTTATGTTGTTAGTCTAAAAGAATCTGATTGTTCCATGTCCTTTCTGTAATCCACACTGTTATGAATTTGGGAAATCGTTATGACTTCTCTCGATGATCTTCTCAAAGAGTTTCATTAGGGCATGAAGTAGGGTAATGCCCCAATAAGAATCAACTGCATTCTTTCGTTTTCCACCTTTTGTGTGTATTAGTGTTACAAGGCATCTTTTCCGTGAAGAAGGAAGGCTCCCGTTACAAGAATAATGTTAAACAACTGTGCCGATGTCCTCAGGGCTGGTGTATGTTTTCTTACCATCTTTTATAGAGAGTATCTGCTTGGATTTGTTATTCCTATTGATGAGATGCCAAAACATTATCAACATTCTGAAATATTCTCTTTTGAACTTCTCTGCACAGTCTCTCATGTAAACTTGAGCCCAACTCATCCTTAGCACATTTGTACAGACGGAAGGAATTGTGTTCCACGGCTTTGGGTTTTCCATCATTTATCCAGTAACGTCTTGCTGCTAACATCTTAGCATGATAAATGATGATCAAGGACCGTCTATCTTCGCATTGCAGCCACCAAGGAATATCACGGTTCCCCTCTGTCATGAACAGCTGTGCTGAGATCTGGAGATACTACATGAACAGTTCGTCGCTTATGTTTGATGGGGACAGATAAACAGCAAAAAAAAGAAAGCGTGTCCTTGGGATACATATCCAGACCAAGATACACAATCTTTGCCAGTTTCAATGTCCAGTGTGACATGACTGAAATTACTTTTGCTTAATAGCGCGGCTCCGCCACTACACTTGTCAAATGCCTGTCCAGGGTTTATTACAGAGAAGTAGTCTGTATTAAGTGAGTCCAGGAACATTGTATCGTGGGCGTTCAGTTTGTGATCACCCATTGCATAGATGTCGATGTCATTGTTCCACAGACATGATTTCAGGTATTGTACACGGCTACATTGACTCCACAGCAATTCATGCCATTATAGATTAGTCTTGTGCAGATGTGGTCGTATTGCACCAGGTCATCTAGAGGTGATGTCTGCAACACCGTCGGTCATGTTACATCATTTAATTTTTTCAAGATATAGTCTCCGTCTCAACCATGGTTTCACAATGATATCTTCAGGACAAAAGGATGGATTTTCAACAACGTGTTTTCCTTGAAAAAGGAAGTTTTCTGCACTGATGCAAAATGTCTTTCTGGTTCGTAAATAGTTTCATGTGTGTGACTGTCACACCTCCTTCTTGAATATAGTCTTTTATCACACGGTCTGCCGACATAATATCTGCTGGTTTTATGTCGAGGTGGACCTGCACAAAACTGAACCCTCCTATCCCTCGTAGCTGCACATTGGTCAATGGCAATATGTGCTGTAATCTTACTTGAATGTTTTTCAGTAAGCTGTTCATCCTGAACTTCATTTAAGCTGGTGTCCTGTCTTGCCTTGCTTTATACGACGTTTCTGTATTAGGATTTCCTAACGGCGCACGCGGTTGCACTTGATGCATGAGGTTTAAACATCGAGACTGTCTATGTTTGTAGTCGTGAAGACGTACCCTTCGAGACTGTTGTCATGGAGGAGAGATTCTGAGGGGGAATACTTCAGACCCGACTCCAGACCAGACTGGATGGCGTATCTTTTGGGGGAGAAATACTTGTGGGTTCCTCTCTGACCTCGTTATGTTCATGTGTGTTACCTTTGGGCTGCTGTATATCCACATCAGTTTCTTGAAGAGCGGCACATTTCACAGGTCTTAGTTGCTTATTGCGTCAGCATAAGAGTGGATCTTATTTGATTTCTTTACTTCTTTTTCCACTGAAGCTGATGATTAGCTGACTCCAGTTGCGTAATCTTTGATTGGAAGTAGTCACTGCCCAGCGTTGTTTCGCCTTTCAGCGTGGCAAGATCTCTCACTAAACGTCTATTGACTCATGAAATGTACGTGAAAGTTCAACTTCAGGGTAGTGAAAATCACTCACTGAACCTAAGTGAGATTGTCTACGTGTAAATGGGTTGATATGCAAACGTTCGAATAAATATCTGTAGTTTCATAACTTCTGAATATCGCAAAACAGTCTTTAGAAACTTTCACATAAAGTTTATGGCCAGTTTTGATCCTCTCTATTCTCCGTTTTAGAACAAAATCTGAATAGGGGGAGTTTACACAAACCAAGTAAGGCAAGCCTAACATCATCCGGTAGCAATGAGTTATCAACACACTTTTCTGAGATGTGTCTAACAAACACATCCTTGGCACAACAAAATAGCACAGTTTTTATATAGTGGACCATGTTTAATGTTTGAAAGTCTGACTCACAGCTTTGTTCACGAGCGCAGACATCGAACAGGTCTCAATTTCCTGGTCTCTTGTGAGGATATTAATTATGTTGATAAAAGTACAGTGAGAAACGTAAGTATTATACAACGGACAGGTAAAGAAGTAATGAATATTGTCTTCTCTCGGGTGACCACAAGGACAGGCCCGCTTTGAAGAGATGTGTCCATCGAACGTATGGCAATTTTAATCGCTACATCCGAGCCTGAGGCGCGCATGGATTACTTAACATTGCCTATACCAGAATTGATGTCAAAGAAAAACGAGGCGCCTTTACGAGTAGATATTAAACGTGTGAAATCAGCGTGATTATTAACAGAGCTTGCTGATTGTGGCAAAGCGTTCCATTGTCAGATTACGTCTGGTATAGAGAAATTAGCGTAGAGAGTAGATCTGCAATAGATATTGCGAATTTGTCCAGAATTTCTTAGCGAGCAGTTGCCATTTTGTAATTTAGAAGGGATTAAGTTTTGTAAGTAAGTCGCGTTTCATTGTTTACAATTTTGTGCATCTGCTTAAGTTTTTGAATAGATCTTCTTTCGTTTCAAAATATAATTTATCGTGACTGGAGCCGCGTACAGCACCATATATTATGCGTACAGCGTCAAAGTGTAATTTTCCAAGGGAGTTGCTTTGTTCTTTACTACAGTTGTCCAAGTTGTGAGAATAGTAATCAGAGAGAGGAAGAATAAATTGTTTGTAAATAGTGTCTAGGCCCTTACGTGATAATCTATATTTCAGGGATCTAAGGCAGTTGTTCATCAGGGATACCTGCTTGATTATATATATTGTGCTCATGTCAAATACATTTGCTTTGTAATGTTAAAAAACAAAATGTTCATTATGAGATATTACTTTAATGATCATATTATTCATGTGAGGTGAGGTGAAATTGGGTTTAACGTCGTGCTTGAGAATATTTCGCTCATATGACGACGTGCATGCGTGTGTATGTGTATGTGCGGCTGCTTGTACTAGCCCAGACTGAAGCTGGTTTTATAGTGCTAGCCCACTGAGATACCACGCCGCAGCTAAGCATGAATACCCCACTCAGACACATTATACTGACTCTGAGCCGACCAGTCCTTGTTGTACCCATTAATGCCGAGCGCCAGGCAGGTACCAACAAGTACCATATTTTAACGTCTTTTGGTATGACGCGGTCGGGGATCGAACCCGCGACCTTCCGCTCTCCGGGCGGACGCTCTAACCACTACACCACGGAGGCGGCCTATTATTCATGTGAAGATCAGGAAGTCTAGTAGGTGGTTGTTTGAAAACAATATGTTTTCTGTTTTGTTAGGACTGAAAACGACATTCCAATCTCTAGCCCAATTAACAATATTTTCTAAGATGTTATGGAGGTAAGTAGCAGTAACATCACTGTTATCAACAATAATATCAGTGCCATCAGCAAATAAACGGATATTACTATCAATGTTAACAACTAAGTCATCAATGTATATCAGGAATAATAATGGACCCAAAATGGAACCTTGCTATTTTCCGTCTTGCAAATAACTCTTGAAACATTTCAGTAAGGAACCTGACTTGCATCAAATGCTTTACTGATTGAGTGAGTGAGTTAAAATGTAACGTCACATCGGCAATATTTCAGCCATAAAGTGACGAGAACAAAGTTAGTATATATGATAAATATCTGTCACGAAGGACAGTAAAACTTTAGCAATGTATCACAGAATGCAAGTCTAAAAACTAATCATTTCTAATTCTAAAAATGTAACTTTGTACATATATTAACATTAAAACACGGGCTATGGACCACCAACAACCAAAGCTAGGCCACCTTTGTAGGGTTCATGGGGACTTACAGTACTTCTGCTTCCTGCATGAATCTCCAGCAGGATTTAAACCTTCACTTCAGCCACTGGTAGTTGTAAACTATGATAGCCATAAATTAAAACATCATACTATAATACTATTATGCAATCATACGGGGACAATATTTTTACTATACTTCAACCCCATTAAAGAGCAATATAATAAGAGTTTTTGATTACATTAACCCCAATATTAAAACACATCCATTCAAAAACTACTGAACAATCCTATCTCTTTTTCAAACCCTGTAATTAAATGAGAATTGATTGTGTTAAAAAGATCCTTTAAGTGTTAAACTTTGTAATATGTATCCCTAAATGCTTTACTGATGCCAAGGAAAACAGGTTTAACTCCTTTACCAGTGTCACGGGCTTTTGCAATCAAATGGTACAAGTAGGTCAGCTGGTATGAAGTTGAGTCACCTGGAGTAAAGCCTGACTGAAAAGTAGTAATGGTACTGCTAACTCTAAGGTAATTGTAGACATATTTAAAAACACAGCGTTAAAAAACCTTTGCCAGGCAGCTTGTTAGAGCAACTGGTCTATAACTAGAACAATCGTCTTTGTCGCTTTTCTTGATTTGATTTGACTTGATTTAAACATAATATTATTCATTCAAGAGAATGGATTGGGTACAAGTTATTCCAACTTAATGAATCCCTCTCCTATCTACAGTTCTTACATGCAAAAGTGACACAAACTATGTGTACAGGGATAGAAAGATATATACAAAAGAAGAGAAAGACATCTAAAATACATTGAATACATGAATTATTTAGATCATAAACATTATATACAATTATTTAACCTTTTGGAGTTTGATATATATTTTTGAACTTCTTTAAAAATCTGAATATTGTCACTGTGTGGAAGATATGCACTGGCATTTAATAGTACCTGCAGGTTTTGTTGGTGCTCTAAAGCTACACATTCTACTAATATTTTGAAACATTTCCCGTCTGATATTACAATACAAAGAGCATTCCATAAAATAATGATGAAAATTTACAATTACATTTAGTGAGTGAGTGCGTTTAATTTTATGCCGCACTCAGCGATATTCCAGCTATATGGCGGCGGTCTGTAAATAATCGACAATCCAGTGATCAACAGCCTGAGCATCGATCTGCCCAATTGGGAACCGATGACCAAGACAGCGAGTCTGACCACCCCATCCCGTTATTCGCCTCTTACGACAAGCAGACGGCCTCCGTGGTGTAGTAGCTAGAGCGTCCGCCCGGAGAGCGGAAGGTCGTGGGTTCGATCCCCGACCGCGTCATACCAAAAGACTTTAACATACGGTACTTGTTGGTCCCTGCCTGGCGCTCGGCATTAATGGGTACAACAAAACTGGTGGGCTCGGAGTCAGTATACTGTGTCTGTGTGGGGTATTCATGCTTCACTGCGGCATGGTATCTCAGTGGGCTAGCACTATAAAACCAGCTTAAGTCTGGGCTAGTGCAAGCAGCCGCACATACACACGCATGCACGTCGTCATATGAGCGAAATATTCTCAAGCACGACGTTAAACCAAATTTCACCTCACCTCTTACGACAAGCATGGGTTACTGAAGGCTCATTCTAACCCGGACGTTCACGGGTCCTCGTCAAGTGAAGTTTATTAAATGTTCTCAATGAATCATTATAAACATTAAGAAGGTAGCAATTAGTAAGGGCGTTTCAATGCATTTCCAACTAGAATATGCACGCTGCGCAATGAAACAATGTGAGCCGCAAGTTTGTAGAGGAAACATGGTTACAGATTCATCGTCAGCTCTGTCTCGTCCATAGGACGAAACAAGAGTAGTTTATCACAAAACACATCTCATCCGCTCCTCGCTCTCAGTTTTACGATTCTGTGGATGAACATCAGACATTCAAGTGCAGTGTTTTATTGAAAAGACACTCACTGAAATGCACTGTCGCCTCAAAGAAGGGACGCTCCTTTTAATGGAGA
Organism: Haliotis rubra; assembly: GCF_003918875.1. Lineage (NCBI taxonomy): Eukaryota > Metazoa > Mollusca > Gastropoda > Lepetellida > Haliotidae > Haliotis > Haliotis rubra. The sequence goes on along the minus strand of NW_025767038.1, from coordinate 102,915 downwards.
AAGAAGGTAAAAATACCTTCTGTGCCAATTATCCTAACCAAACAAAGCAGGTGCATGACAATGTTGAAATTCCTCTACCTACTATCATCAGGATTGTCCATCAGTCTCTCACTTCCTACACCATGCCCAAAATATACGCAAGATGAAACATGTACATCTGTAAATGTATCCAATATTTCAGGAAACACAAAATGTATACGTTAGCTGTAACATATCAATAAATTCTAATAATACGTTTCCCACACAGCTACAATATGTGAAGCCTATTTCCTGAGTTCCCCGTCGTGATATTGTTGATATATTGCTATAACTGAGACTTATTCAAGCACTCGGGTCAATGGCGGGGAGAGTAATGCTCTAAGGGAAGCAACTCCCGCTAACAAATAGGAACATAACAGGACAGACATGTACGATTTCTATCTTATGAACTAGATGCCGATTTGTTGCAAAGGATAATTATAATACATTGTAATCTGAAGGCGTAGTTAAAGTTCCGTAAACTGACATATGCCACAAAACAGTAATTAAATTTGTATTCACTGTGCGTGAACGAATCGCATTATACCAAGCCTTGTCCTGTGAACAATATGTTCAGAAATGAAAGTGATTGTCTACTTGTGGGAAAGACTGGTTTATGAAGACAATATGTACTTAAATTTATCATTCTTTCTAATTTGAAGCTTCCCTCTAATTTCACAAGGCATTTAACATACGCACAATGGAACTACAAACACACTATTACTTGTCTTCCTGTCTCTCCACATAAATTCATTCATTAATTTCATACTATTCAAATAACGCATACACGAAATGTCATAAATATAACATAACATTTTAGCATTAAAATACTGACATAAAAATAGAAAGTTACCTTCAGCGAGTGAGGGAAAATATCAGACTAAAAAAAGCGACAGGTCTGACAAGTGACTGCCCTGTCAGTCATGTACACATTTCCCTTTATAACCCTCTCTCTATACACTAACTCACTGGCTGGCGTATACCCCGTCTATCAGCCCCAACCACAAGTGAGTTGTTGACAATACAGCGTACACAGTTCAACCCAAATCTTAGGTCTACACTCAAACCAACTTGAAAGGCGTCGGAGCGTGATCTCGACGTACATTCCGGATTCTTTACATCTGACAGTGCTCTTTATGCTGTGAATAGTTTTCCTTTCTCCATTCATGCTTCACACCCAACATACAGTATATTTCCTCACAGTCGTCCCAAGTTAGATACATGTTTAAAACAGAATCCGACTGGTGATCAATCCGTTGGTCGGGAATAAAAGAACCTTCATCACAAGAAATATCTGGGGTTTTATAAACATCATATAGTCAAGCTCTATGGCAATGGCTTTGTGACTGACACAAAGAGCATCAATCAATACAGCTGGGTTACGATGACATGCACCAAGCATTCTACCATGCTTTACAATCTTGCAGAGGACAAAAACTGATCTCAACTGGCACCATAATAATAGGTAAAACAGATAATAGCATCCCTCTAAAACCGAACCTTGAGGAAAATTTAATTGCTTGATAACTTTGAGAGAGGCATGCTTCGCCGACCAGAGTGTCTCTGTGGGAAAAAGATGCATGCCGTCACCTCAGGGACCACAATTCCATTTAATGTTTTAGAACAACCATAACCATCAAGCTTGTATTTAGATGCAAATCTTAGGGGCATGCTTTAAACATGTTTGTTTGTTTATTCAAGATGACAAGATGGAATTATGTTTTACTTTACCACTCCTTAATTACAAGGATCCGACAAAAACATACATACGTTTTAAATTGTCAATTTGAGTGCACTGGCGCTGTTATTTGGCATTTGTACGAGATATAATATGGTGTGTTGATCCATTTTAAAAAGGTAGATGTTCAATGTTAAGACTTTTGCATACCTTGACGACAGCGTTATAAATCGACTTTTCCTCTTTTACTGTTGGGTAATATGTCATCACTTATTCTGTTCATCTTGATAAACAGAAACGTTTCTACTCTGTGCTCAGTGAGGCATAACGTCTGTCCCATTTCACCGCCTACTGTGCAGCTTGATGTGTTTCGTGGCTGACCCACCGAACAAGATTATGTCATATGTCAGATAGACTTGCCTGTTTGCTTTGTCCGGATATCGTTTGTGACCACCACCGTGAAGTCGATATTGGTCACATCCGTAATGTGTGTGTTGCAGTCTATTACGTTCTTATCCTTGGAGCATTCCCTGTCTGATAGGATGTACACGAAGGCATCTCTAAAACAGATGTTAGTTACATTGTGAGGTGATCTACTATTGTCAGTCTCGCATGAGAGCTCTCTACCGCGACAGGACGCCATTATGAACATAGCTTGTGTCTTTGGAATATGTGTGTTGTTGTATGGATCGCTGGTCTCAGGTGAGTGTAAAACATATTCATTCTGACATATATTTTATGTATTAACTGACAACATGTCAAAACGTATAAACAGGTGGTACGTGTTACGAGACTAACTCATTTTGTTATTCAGGTCAAACTACAATGCCCTGTCAATTGTATTAGTTTAGGTTCTAAATATAGCATTACAAACTGCGTGTCCCATCAGTACAGGTGACACAAGTTTTAAATGGTAGACCGACAAGGCTTTACTTAAACTTAAATCATCTGTGACCAGTCATGACACAGCAAACATACATTTTACAACAAAATATTTGAATTTCAAATAACAATTACATAATATATTTGTACACTGTATACTGAGCCAGACTGAAGTAAGCGACTCCTGTCGCTACAAAGTCACATGACTGGTCACATGATTACACATCTTTTAAATTGGAGGCTGTCCCGGGATATGTATTGTATGTGGCAATCTCCTTGGTTCAATAGCGCATTTGTAAACTAGAAATTGGAGAAATGGCCTGTTGCTTATCTAAACCAGATGGCGGACAATCAATCAGTCACTCAACTTTCTTACCATAAGTATACAAATACATGCGAAACATTATGGGAGTATTTTTCAGTAATATATCACATTTGAGACTATGGCTTGAAACGAATCCAGCAATTATGTATGGATAAATTAATCATGCCATATTGACAGACATGACGAATAGCAATTTCCATGGATTTTGTAATTGCTTTACATTATGAGTTTCAAATAGGGCTGACATTTTATAATAGTTAGGCTTGTTTCCAAAATAATTATTTAAATCCATATTTCTGGAGGCAGGAAATTTAGTACATTGAAATAAATAATGAAATTCATCTCCGATTTGGGAGGGACGTTATTGACAAACTCGTTATTTGAGGGAATATTTTCCCAGTGACTCATCTCACTAGGTAATTTATGGTTGTTGTTTTAAAATTTGATTAAAATATCACAGTGTTTTGTTCCTAATTTACGTTCCAGTAAAGAAATATTATAGTGAGATTTCATATGTTCATAGACAACTGCTTAGAGCAAGGTGATATGGGTTGTGAAGCAATTGATTTAAACATATTGTATTCATGAAAATATACGTTATAAATGGACTGGCCAACAAACTCCTCGGAGCTTATTTGAAGGGACGCTTCCATATAGCAATACATGTACAAGTAAATACAGAAACATATGACAATAATGATGATACTAATCTTATTTATCAGCAATCAAAACAAGGAAAATGCATGAATATCGATTCGTTTGTTTGTCAGTCAATATTGAAGTATTTATGAAATATGAAATCGATCAGATTTTATTATGTAATCATGAACAGATTTCAATGGTTTATGTAGATCATTGCTAGTTAAGCAATTGAAGCGATTGATCTGAAATTCTATGTTTAACAGAATTGTTTAACCAAGAAAAGGAAGCTATGTCTTAAGCGTGACAAATATTGGACATCAATATTATTTAATATGGTTTTAATGTAGTTGCGTCATTTATAGTTGTGGTGGTATTTCACTGAATATGTCAATGACATTTGATATAATTTTGTGAACGTCGAATTACATTTTCCTGATACTATTCTGGACCAGAAACACAACATACGCAGGTTTGTTGTTTCAACAAGAGGTGATCTTGTAACACGATACAACATATCGTGAGTGAGCGAGTTTAGTTTTACGCCGCACTCAGCAATATTCCAGCTATATAGCGGCGGTCTGTAAATAATCGAGTCTGGACCAGACAATCCAGTGATCAACAGCATGTGCATCGATCTGCGCAATTGCGAACCGATGTCTTGTGTCAACCAAGTCAGTAAGCCTGACCACCCGATCCCGTTAGTCGCCTCTTACGACAAGCATGGGTTACTGAAGGTTCATTCTAACCCGGCCCTTATACCGTCCCATATGTATCCAAGCCAACAGACCTGACCACGAAATATGTAGACAGACAGACAGATATTTTATTTAAGTCTCACCTCATGTAAAAGTACATATATATACACACATATACATAAAATGAGCCACCCTTTAAGGGTTATGAGAGACTATTACATAGAAGTGACATATATGTTAAAAGTAACAATATGAAATTAGCCGTATAAAAGATGTTTTCTTCTTTGAAGAATATAAAAGCAGGTTTTGGCTGTAAAATAAACATGTTCTTTAAATAGTAAAATCATTTTTTTCATTATCACATAAATCTAGGAAGTTGGGATAGCTGAAACACATATGGCCATACAAACTTTCACGTAGATCATCGTACAGCGGACATTCCAACAGTACATGACGATCATCCTCAATCTTATCACTGTATTGAAAACACTCCCTTTCATTTACATTCATATTTGAATATCTGCCTGTTTCCAACTTTAGAGGTGCAGTACCGGATCTAAACTTAGAACAAAGATCGCTAGGAGCGCGGCATTTGCATACTTACATAGCTTTTGCAACCATACACACTTTTAAAAAACATTCTATACGTCCGCAATTTATTGCTACCTTCTTGTTTATACAATGCATCATACCACTCAGACATATACTTTCCCATACAAGTAACCTGTACCCGCTCACATACATTCTTCACACTCACACCCTCTTCCATATTCAGGCCCCATTCTTTAAGTTTGGCCTTCACACGGTAGTTCCAATTTTTTACACGTCCACCCGCGCACTCATCCGACCATATAAAAACATATTTATTTAATCTACATTGCATTTTGTTAAAGCGGCGGTATTGCCTAATAATACATACCCACTGTCTGACAAACGGAGGAACCCAGCCCATGTCTCCATTAACCGCAAATTTGGAGCGGATTTACCCACCCCTAAAAAAAACCTCAAAGCACGATGGTGGACGGCAATTACACATGAAATATCTCGATGACCCCAAATGGAAGCCCCATAACTCAGAACCGACCAGACCATCGTATCGTACAGTTTTGTATACGTAGAATACTGCATACCTCCGACTGCCTTATATTTGCAAATAAGAAGTCCTAATGCTCCACTAGCAGACTTAGCCGCTGCCTTTGCCATAGCGTTATAATCTAAATGTTCAGTGAGCAATAGGCCCAAATAATTATAACAATCCACAACATATAAAAAGGAACTCCCAACATTAAAAGCAGCACACGTTCTGTTGACACTTACTTTCCTAAAATGTACAATTTTAGATTTTTCATTATTTATACAAATGCCATTATCTATACACCAGACATTTAAAGACTCTAATAGACTGTTCAGATCATCTGTAGAATCTGCAAGTAAAACTAAATCATCAGCATACGCTAAAGCTGCAATCACTGTATCCTTGACATGAATACCAATCCCCACTTCTGCAAGTTTATCAAGTAGATCATTGATGAAAAAGTTAAACAGAATTGGAGAAAGTAAACAACTTTGCTTCAGGCCCCGATTTACACCAAACCACGCGGTTAAAATACCATTAATACGAACACTATATTTTACATTCGTATACAAAGATTGAAGAGCTAAAATCATTTTACCATTTACACCAATATTTCTCACTTTGTCCCATAGCACACCTCTATTAATACATCATTTGCATCAGCCCATGACTACAATCGCTTATTTAAAACATTGCAATATAGTTTATACATGGAATTGGTAATAGTTAATCCTCTATATGACATGGGATCCATAGGATCTAGAGTGGAACAATTGGGTATGGGGTTAATAATGCCCGTAGACCATATTGCGGGGATGGTCCGTGTATTAAAACAAACATTGAAAATATAATGCATAGCAATGACAATGCTTTTTGATTTAAGACATTCAACGGGAATGCCATCAACACCCGAATCCTTACCAACGTGGCTTCTATCCAGAGCCGCGGTTATCTCAAAAAGAGTAATGTTAGCGTCAACCAACACATGTACATCACTAGGCATGCTCTCCCCTTCAACACATGTACGTCACCAGGCATGCTCTCCCTTTCAACACATGTACGTCTCTCCCCTTCAACACATGTACGTCACCAGGCATGCTCTCCCCTTCAACACATGTACGTCACCAGGCATGATCTCCCCTTCAACACATGTGCATCCCCAGGCATGCTCTCAACCTTCAACACATGTACATCACCAGGCATGCTCTCCCCTTCAACACATGTACGTCACCAGACATGCTCTGCCCTTCAACACATGTACATCACCAGGCATGCTCTCCCCTTCAACACATGTACGTCACCAGGCATGCTCTCCCCTTCAACACATGTACATCATCAGGCATGCTCTCCCCTTCAGCACATGTACGTCACCAGGCATGCTCTCCCCTTCAACACATGTACATCACCAGGCATGCTCTCCCCTTCAACATATGTACATCACCAGGCATGCTCTCCCCTTTCAACACATGTACGTCACCAGGCATGCTCTCCCCGTCAACACTTGTGCATCACCAGGCATGATCTCCCCTTCAACACCTGTACGTCACCAGGCATGCTCTCCCCTTCAACACATGTACATCACCAGGCATGCTCCCCCTTCAACACATGTACGTCACCAGGCATGCTCTCCCCTTCAGCACATGTACGTCACCATGCATGCTCTCCCCTTCAACACATGGACGTCAACAGGCATGCTCTGCCCTTCAACACATGTGCATTAACAGGCATGCTCTACCCTTCAACACATGTACGTCACCAGGCTTGCTCTCCCCTTCAATAAATGTACGTCACCAGGCATGCTCTCCCCTTCATCACATGTATATCACCAGGCATGCTCTCCCCTTCAACACATGTACGTCACCAGGCATGCTCTCCCCTTCAACACATGTACGTCACCAGGCATGCTCTCCCCTTCAACACATGTACATCATCAGGCATGCTCTCCCCTTCAGCACATGTACGTCACCAGGCATGCTCTGTCCGTCAACACATGTACATCACCAGGCATGCTCTCCCCTTCAACATATGTACATCACCAGGCATGCTCTCCCCTTCAACACATGTACGTCAACAGGCATGCTCTCCCCTTCAACACTTGTGCATCACCAGGCATGATCTCCCCTTCAACACATGTACGTCACCAGGCATGCTCTCCCCTTCAACACATGTACATCACCAGGCATGATCTCCCCTTCAACACATGTACGTCACCAGGCATGCTCTCCCCTTCAACACATGTACGTCACCAGGCATGCTCTCCCAACACATTCAACATGCAACACATGTACGTTACCAGGATTGCTCTCCCCTTCAACACATGTGCATCACCAGGCATGCTCTCCCCTTCAACACATGTACATCACCAGGCATGCTCTCCCTTCAGCACATGTACGTCACCAGGCATGCTCTCCCCTTCAACACATGTACGTCACCAGGCATGCTCTGCCCTTCAACACATGTGCATTACCAGGCATGCTCTCCCCTTCAACACATGTACATCACCAGGCATGCTCTCCTCTTCAACAAATGTACATCACCAGGCATGCTCTCCCCTTCAGCACATGTATATCAACACATGTACATCACCAGGCATGCTCTCCCCTTCAACAAATGTACATCACCAGGCATGCTCTCCCCTTCATCACATGTATATCACCAGGCATGCTCTCCCCTTCAACACATGTACATCTCCACAGTGACGTCACCATTCAGCAGTTGACAGTAACCAGTCTTCCATTTCTCTAACACATCACTCCAGTTGTCAGACAAACTTCCATCAATTAAGACCACTTTCATAGGAATCTGTTTTCGTCTCTCCCCCCACCCCCCCACCGATCTTCTTCCAAAAGTCTCTGTCATTACATTCACACATTTCATCCAAACGCTTACTTTCTTCTCGCACATACGCACGTTAAGCCATTTGCACAGCTTTATCAAATATCCTGCGCTTTCGCACAAAACAATGTTTTAGTATCACTCTCTCATTACCCCGACGCTTACATTTACACCACGCTCTCTCAACATCACATGTTTCATTCCACAGCACACGCAATTTATCATTCCACCAAGGCTTACACACACGACGCTTTTTATGCCCCCGCCATACATGGCTAGGACATATCGGGTTACCCTCGGTGTCCGTCCGTCCGTACGAAACAGGGAATGTATTCTATCCACTTCTCCACCATAACCGCTCTGTGGAATGTAATGAACTTATACATGGGCTTTCTTGGCACCCTAATGGTGTGTATCTCTTTTTTTATTTTTTTTTTATTTTATTAGGGTTTTTTTAAAGTTTAGTGACATTTGAACTTAGGTACATTTTGCTGATTTTCTCTATGATGATAGTGTAATAAGGGATGAAGTCTATCCACTTCTCCACACCAACTGCTCAACAGAATTGAATGAACTTCTACATGTCTTTTGTAGGGAATCTAAAGGTGTGCATTTCATAATTTTTAATGCAATTTCTTAATTTTGTCACTTTTACATATGTTTGAACTTAGTTGAATGTTGTTCTATTCAGCCAGTTTTCGTTCCATCCAACAGGGGGTGTACGTTATCCACTTCTCCTCAAAAAACTACTTTATGGAATTCATGTAGATTACACATGTGCTTTATAGGGACTCTAAAGGAGTGAATCTCATATTTTGATTTTGTATTTTATTTATTTTTCCAATTTTAATGCCGTTTGAATTTCTCTCTGAATATAGTGTTATAGGGGGTGAAGTCTATCCACTTCTCCACAAAAGATGCTCAACAGAATTGGCGTTCTATGTGTGTTTCATTGGGACTCTAAAGGTGTGTGTCTCATACCTTGTTCATCCAGTTTCTTAATTGTGTCACTTCTACAGACGTTTGAACTTGAATTGGTTCTATTCATCCAGTTCGTCCCATACAACAGGGGGTGTACTTTATACACTTCTCAAAAACCACTGCACAAAACTTCTTTAGCTTACATATGTCTTTTATAGAGACTCTAAAGGTGTGCATCTCATATTTTGTTTTCATATTTTATAATTAGGTGTATGTTTAGAGAATTTTAAACTTAGATAAATGTTCCTGAATTTCTCTCTGACGATAGTGAAATGGGGGATTAAGTCTATCCACTTCTCCACAAAAACTACTCAACAGAATTGATTAAGCTTATACATGTGTTTCATTGAGACTCGAAAGGTGTGCATGTAATAGTTGCATAGATGTTTATTGAACTTGTTCGTGAATTTTGTTCAATTATTGATCTTTAAGGCTTATGAATGTCAGCGGGGGCATCCGTGTTCCCGGACACATTTTTTCTTGTTATTACTGTTACCACCACACACAGTATACGAACGAGTTTTCAACTTAGCACACATCTCCTGTGGAACTAGCTCCGCACATATCTAGGTCACTGTGCGACTCCTCTAACTGTGCAATAATGTCATTAATTCTGGTGATACACTCCTCTGAAGATAAAAAGTCTCATGGTATATCGGCGGTAGAAAAATGGGTAGCATACACAGTAGCTGGTTCATTAACTGCTCTATTCATGTCAGTATTGATAGGATCACATGACATGGACCACTGTAATAAAGAGTGGTATAAAATTACTGACCAGTTCAGAGTCAATGTTTGCAACACCAGCTTCTTCCGACAACGTTGATACTTGCAACTTGAAATTTATTAAAGTTACAGAGAGATTCATATGGAATGACGCAGTAGTCCACAACAGATGCACCCCTCGTAGATACATATGTGATACATATGCATGTTGAGGTAAAGTCTTAAAGTTTCTCTTCAAGATAGTTTCGCCCAGTTTTTTGGTTTGTTTGGGGTGAGTTAGGTAACTGCCAATTGTCTCCCTTTCTATTCTCCTTTTTCATCAATGCCATAGTTAAGTTCTTGAGGGTGAGGATGGCCAATGGTCTAACAATGTTAGGTTGATATAACTATTTATATTGTTGCTTGCTGATGACATCACTATGTTTGATAGTACATAGTAGGTCCACAGCAACGATTAAACAAGGTGTCACTTTACTGTGATAAGTGACAGCTTCTGGTTTATGGAGATAAAAGTAAAATTTATAGCATTATCCAACGTTACATAAGCACCACGCACTACTGCTCACGGACAATGTAGCACTATTGACTGGAGTCGGGAAATATACATGCCTTCTGTTAATGAAAGGCACAGATTTTTGCACTGAAAATCAGGCACTGAGGACTGTGACTTAAATGCATTTTAATGTTGAATGTACGTCTGGCTATCACGCCAAAACAGCTATACTATAGAGCTTTATTGTACAATGAGCCGATGGCCCCATTACCGAATAACGTCATTCATTCACACAGCAGTTCGGGACGATCCCTTTTCCCAAGGACGGCATCATTTCAGACTGGCATGACATAAGCAGATGTAAAAAGTGGTTTTCATAAATTTAGACTCTGTACACTCACATCCTGTTATGTCAGAATGGACAGGACCAAACTGTCACAGATCCCTAAAGTACTGTCGGAAATAGGGAGGGTGATGTAGGATTTCAAATCCACATTCTGGAACGAAGGCCTGATGAAAAACTCCACGCCTGAGTTTGCCACGGCGCTTTTCCTTGATGGAATGTCTCACTTCCTTCAGAAGGGTACTATAATATTCCCCAGTCATCGTGGTTCCTCTTGGAAGGCAATCTATGTGGATTATGGATGACGGGTGTCGCAGACGGTGGTTGGGGTCGGGCTGGGGGATAGAGATATAAGCTGGGATACGATAATCCTTTAGGGGAATTAAACTTGGAAGCTAGCGGCATGTCATAACAATTTACAAATAATATCCAGTCCTGTCGATCCCCGACCGCGTCATACCAAAAGATGTTAAAATATGGCACTTGTTGGTCCCTGCCTGGCGTTCGGCATTAATGGGTACAACAAGGACTGGTCGGCTCGGAGCCAGTATAATGTGTCTGAGTGGGGTATTCATGCTTTACTGCGGCGTGGTATCTCAGTGGGCTAGCACTATAAAACCAGCTTAAGTCTGGGCTAGTACAAGCAGCCGCACATACACATACACATGTCGTCATATGAGCGAAATATTCTCAAGCACGACGTTAAACCAAATTTCACCTCACCTCAATAGGGGGTACATGTGATAAGATGTCACGTTATCGGAAAAAAAGCTACAGCGACCAGTGCATGTTATGTCAATGATATAAATCATTCTTCAATACCCTACAGTTATTTTTGTCATGCACTTGTCAGAAGTATTTTAGGCTCAACACATTCTGACAAAGAAAACGGTTAATGATACATTTGTGATGCAATTGTTCATACTGGATTTCGGATTACAATTATGTTTGATTTGTTTTTAATATTTATGGTCAGACCCCATTTTTCACTGCAGTTGCTAACACAATGTATACAAATGTAGACACATGTATCGCAACAGCTATTATTCTTTATCTCCATACAGCCATTCATAATCATATCAACATTGTGTTTGTATGATTATTTTTATCCATGGGGAAAACTATACAATTGGTTTTAGATATGATTGTGCTACGATCAAAGGCGAGAATCATGTGTATCCGTCATTGAGCAAATATTAAGTTTCAGTAAACTTCTTTTGCAGCTCGATAACTTGGGCAATCGAGTGATTATGTTTATGATTTACAAATATGGGCCTGCTCAGGTGCCAACTGCTCAGCTAATTATGGCACGGTTTTGGTATACGGAATGCTGGCATGGCTTTGACGGCTATTGCTTCAGATCTTGGTTCTGCTTCATCTACCAGCAGCCGATTGGCCAAAACATCAGGAAATGAATGACTTTAGTGTCGTCGGCGTTCCTGTCAACTACGAAGGACATACAGGCTGAGTTTAAAATCTGAATAATTTAAATCCTCACCCTTTATTGTCGGCTTTTAGCCCAGCTGCATGCATGATAATAGCATATTTGATCATTTGTCAGTACTAGCCCAGCCGGTTATGGTTTTATAGAATTGCAAGGAATTCACAAAGAATCTATTAAAATATTGCACGCATGATCTCCGTTTGGAATATTGACCAAAACGCCTCTATCCTTTCCATGTATGAATTATATAGTCAAACTGTGTTTTTACAGGTGCGTGTAATGTTACGCTCTATGCTCAGAGGGAACCGCTGAATTTCACATCTCCTAACTTCCCAGACTACTACAGAAAGTATGTACAGACGTCCCCGTCCATTTTATGAATGGTGAATGATCTGCTTACCAGAATGTGTGCTCATGTATACCTCAAAACAGCATATCAGTTGATGAATAGCTATTATAAAATATGTATGTCCGTGATAAGTAAGCACTGCAGATTAATGTAATCATGCATCGTGACCACGGAGGAAAGTATTTAGAAACATTTTTGTTCGTATTATGGATGATCTGCTCACTAGAATATATATTGATGAGTGCTTATTTCGTAAGATTGTTTACACTTGACATGTGAGCATTGCACAGTTAAATGTAATCATGCTGATATTTGACATAATGTCGAGTTTATATGGTTAGATTTACACATGACATGTTACTTTAGTTCCAAATGCTATCATTTTACAGAAATGACAACTGTTTTTGGGACATCTACCCGGAAACAAGAGGCTACAGGGTTGTGCTCGACATGGTGTATTCCAATATCGAAAGCTCTTCTACCTGTGCATATGACGTCCTTACCATATACGTCATAAATAATGGTAAAATAATTGTGTTACATTGAAAACCTCATTTATCTGTTATATATCACGTTTGTCAAATATTATGATATCATTATGCATCAAATATTATTATTATGGGGGTATTTTTGTACTTTGCAAGCATTATCCAGAAAAAACTAAACATTGACAGGTTTTGGATAATGATCACTGTGACATATCAAGAAAGGACAATAACTGAAAATTTGTGAAAGTTGAATTATTTACCAAACACTTATTACTGATACGGAAACGTGTTATGCATTTTTATGGTCGTAACAATTACAGTCTATAAACTTCACGACACAGCAAACACATTCTTGTAATTTTTCACCACAGCTAATCAAAGTAAAGCCGCATCGCATAGATTCTGTGGACTGCGCAGAATGTATATTCTCATCGAAGAAAACCAGCATTTCCATGCAGTGTTCAAGACTGATGGCACTCAAGCCAGAAATGGTTTTCTAATTAGATACTATGAAACAAATGGTGAGTAAAGTCATCAACCATCAATCAGAAACCTGGTTGTTTTTACACCTTGACAAAATACTTGAAGCAACATCTAATAGCAGATGTGGTCAGTTACATGAAATTGGGTCTAATGGTCAAAATCAGGATCAATAAAGACCGATTTTAATCAAACATATCTCAATCATGAAATACACAATGCCATTTTAGAAAGTGGTCAAATGTAACACAAGTTATGTTTGGGATTACACTTTCTTAGTAAAGTACAGATTCTAGTACTTTTTGGGTTGAGTCGGCCGTGGGACACGTGCCAATTAATACTTATCAGTGGGGTACACAAGGTCCGCAGTCTAGACTACCAGTTGTACGACTTCCATTTTTTGTGGAAGCCGCGGTAGCTGAGTGGGTTAAGCGTCTGACTTTGTGTGCTGGCGATTAGGTGCCTGCCTCTGACGGTCTGGGTTCGAATCCCGGATGGGACTCAACCCAAAAAGTACTAGAATATGTACTTTACTAAGAAAGTGTAATCCCAAATATAACTTAACTTATATCTAAACCACTTTAAAAAGACAAGATGATCATCCAGTGCAGATATCTCAAACATTATTCAGAACGACGTGATACTCTCAATGATGTAGTTGTGGCTGTATGTTTCTTTCGTGTACCGTAGATTCGATAGCGCTGGCGTTGCAAAAATCAATAAGCAGGCTTCTTACATAACATCGTTGAATCTTTCAAAATGAGTAGAAAATGAAAAGTTGCCCTAGCTGATCTTCATGAATATTACGAATGGTACAGATTGTTCCCTTGTCACAACCAGGCACCAGAGACTGCGGTGTACCTCTCGTAGCAACTTCTGTCGGCAAGACATTTACCTCGCCTGGATACCCAAACTCATACTTCCCGTGAGTAACCTAATCACTACATCGGCTAAAAGAAGCACTGGAGTTTCTCATGTTTGTTGCCCAGTGTTTAACGTTGCATAACTCAAGTGAGTGGGTGTGTTAGATTGATTATTAAGCTTTCAACAATATTTTACTTCATGACGAGTCATGCGCACACATCTGTACAGTCATGCGTTTGCAAGTGTGAATAATTCGAACCATTCGGCAACATTACATGAATCATTTATGTAGCATTTAACAACATTTAGGGGTCTGTTTGCAGGAGTCAGACTTGTACCTGGACTATTACAGCAGAACATCAAAACCAAACCATTCAACTGGACACCATGGACTCGGTACTGCAGAATATCTCATCTCATGGAACTTGTTACAATGATTATGTCACGGTATACAACGGTCAATACGGTGAGTAGAGACGTGTATGTGCTCGATACTCTACATAGAAAATCAAGGGAGTATTTTAGTTAGTTCTCCTTGCAACAATTGTGTTCTCCAAGGCTAAAGGTATTATAGCACACCAACAAGAAACAGAATCGATGTTAAACTTTACACTACCGCGGAAGACAACTGAAAGACAAAGAAAGGTGTATTTGGCATGTGGATATGAGCCTCAACAGAAAATATTCGCAACACAAGAGGGAATCACACGGTCAGTACCGAGTGTGTCCACCATGTGCACTAATGCTGGCCTGGCAATTTTACTCCACTCAGGCCACTATACGTCGATGACAGGTAACACATTAAGATTGTTCTTATTAAGATATTACTGTACAACTCCAGAAACGCGTGGTCCGTCCTTATCGTGTTGAAACATCACGCCAGGTATGTTCTGGTGCAATGTCGTGTCGGTGCTTCACAGCATTCAAGTTCCCCTCCATCACCGGTGTACTTGCGGCTTCGGCTATCCTACCCAGATCACAACGTCCCGACCTCTAAAAGACTTCCATTGTAGAACACAAGGCTTAATGTAATGTTCAGGGATCCCGTGGTAAGCTCGGTAAAGAAGTTAATGTGACTCATCATTGTACAGAAGCTTTCTACACTCGCTTCCCGGCCAAGTATTGTCAGTTTCAACTTTGACGTCGATGTCGATGTTCTGGCGTCAGCTAGCACGGATGCTGTAGAGGTGAATACACGCCTGTTGTCAGGTATGCTTCGGGCTGTAAGGGTTGCTGGACTGAACCTGTGTCGGAGGTGCGTGCTTCGATACTCTTCTTGGATTACCTCTTCATCTGTCATTTTCCCTCGAAGCGTGGCATGTCCATTTTGTTCCACAACAATGAATAAACATATTGTTTGCTTATTTCTGAAGACAACAGTGAGTGGATATTGTTAGCGTCTGGTTGTTTGGCCTTTTAAAGTTAAGAATGCTAGTAGATTTTATCGACTATATCATGCTTCGTGTAAGGTTCATGCAATGCGTGCAATAACTGCTACTTTGCGTTTCTTTGATCATTTTAACTCACACGTTCTCTGGTTCAAATCCAAAAAATCATTCATAAGATCACGTTTCATGTCACAATTTCTTTGGCCTCTAAGTGTACATGATTGGTCTAATAGAAGAATATCAAAAGCATGTTGTCGTCAACTTTGCAAAGGTCATGGTTGTTGGCCTTCGCCAGTCTCGGAGAATCAACATTTCTGACATTGTTAATAACATAATGTATTATTATAGGTTCCCACCAGCTCGGCACATTCTGTGGCAACGAAAGACCTGTTTTTAACAGCGGTGGGAACGCATTGAGTGTTCATCTACGAACTGATTCCTCAGAAACCTACAAAGGATTCAAAATGCTATACAAAGCTATACCGGGTTTGTATGCATTAAGCAATTATATACATGTATAACCAAACACTACAGATATCAGGAAAGATAACTGCAGTACCAATTGACACCACATCTAATTGTCCCGGAGATTTGAGATAATATCCGAATCATAGCATACAATGAAACTTCAGTGCGTCATGTTTGTGTGTACAAGGCCCAAAGAATACCAAAGAATATCTCCAAGAAAAAGGCCCTAAGTTTGTGTTGAGCAAAGTACCAAAGAAAATGTGAGAAGACCACAGTCACTTAGTCAATGTGATTTCAGACATCTTAGTTGCGTTAAATGATACAAACATGTCATGAACATGACTTTACGAAGACATGATGAGACATGATGGCAGCTCCAATGTGATTGTTCTCTAAATGTGAGTTCAAACTGCCATATGAGTTCATACTGACTTGTGAGTTCATACTGCCATGTTAATACTGCGCCAGCATTCAGTTTAGCGATAACAATGAAATCTAGATCTCTGTCATGACGTAAATGTAAATAGACTGTGCAGTCTTTTAAATTTCATGTTCATATGGGATGTTACCTCTGTATTGCATTGTTGCTTCGCGGGGTTAGTTAGATTTATTCATTATGAAGTTAAATTGATCAGGTTTCAGTGACAGTATGGACAAAATGCTAAATTCGGACAAATGTCTCTAAAACAAGCCAGTATTTCAAGAAACGTATGTTTTCTGTTGCCTCCCGTTTTAACTGATGCCAACACTGCTGACATTAATGCCCCAGCAGGTGAGCTGAAAAACGTTTTTGATTGCTTTTTTTAAGCATGGTAGATTATACTGATAAAACATTTGCCCAACCTTGACTTCTAGAGTATTTATTTGACACCCTTCTTGAGAGTTTAAACAGGGCTTTTGTCTATTGTCAAAAATGTCTGGGCCCATAACAAGTATACTCCACCAACCTGCAACAAACAAGCAAAAATGGTACAATTGCTACTGTTTTCCATTGTCAGCCACAACGTGCAACATCACGCTTCTCTCAGGTTACAGTCCGATGGTGATTGTCTCCCCTGGCTATCCAAACAACTACGTAAAGTAAGTACAAAAGTTATAATAATCAGTGGAAATGTATGCGAGATTCAAAAACAGTTTGATATAGTTCGCTGGATCAAAGGATGCATCCACATATAACCATACCTTGCTTTAATGATGTCACTACATTTAATTATGTTTTGTCACGTTTAACTATGGGTGAGACGTGTCTTTCTGTTTCCTAACATATTCCCCTCTAATTGCAGTGGCTTGGACTGTCAGTGGACTATAAATGCACCCATATTCAGCTCTATTACGTTGAAAGTTTTGTTTCTTGATTTGGAAAAAGTGTCATCGTGCGTGAATGATTATCTACTGTTCAAAGATGGTAGGTAAAACAAGGATGCATGTTGTGTTCCTTTTGGTATTGCGTGAAGCAGTTGCAGATAAAGGTCATTGACATGAGACATCCGAGTTGTAACAAGGAAATCAAAGAATATAATCGTGATGTTATATATACATATATATATATATATATACACTCTCCCAAAAAAAACCACCCGCATATATTATACTGAAACATGAAATTTCAAATATTGTTTTTCTTCAAAACTACCTATGGATTGCTAAAATGTATAAGCTGGTTTGTGTGCATGAAACGAAGGCACATCGCAAACCAATCTTCGGAGACTTTAATGCACGTTTACATTCGAAAGTGTCCACTTGCTTGAAAGTGTCATGGAGAAAAAGAGGTTTGCAACAGTTCTGAGAAATCGTGCGCAGGGATATTGCATATATAAGGCCGTTTTGGTCATTGACAGCTTTTTGCTGAATGAAAGAATATCGTTATGTCGAGAATCACTGCTGTAAATCGAAACATTGGCATTGGACGCATGGAGACTGGAAAGTCTCAACCTGTAGTTTTGGGGACCGATTTTCAACAAACCAAAATCGGCGATGAAGTGTTAGAACTCGGAATACAACAGCAGCGCAGGACAGGATAGGTACATGCGGGTACTTCATTTGCGGCATCCAACTGTCAAGCAAATGCAGAATGCAGCGTTTCGTTTACATTTACGTTTTAGGTACGACGAACGATGCCCGCCAATTGGCAAAGATTTGTGAACGTACGTCTCCTCAAATCGTCAGCTCCAGTAACCATATGACCATCATGTTTCACTCAGACCATGCTGTCACAGGAGGAGGCTTTCGTTTGCAGTACTCATCTGGTAATAATCTCAGCAACTGTATCTTTTAACTTTTAAGAAAGTCTGCTTTTTGTCTTCATTGGAAAAATATACATTCCTGATGACCAGAAAAATATACATTCCTGATGACCAGAAAAATATACATTCCTGGTGAGCAGAAAAATATACATTCCTGGTGAGCAGAATATCATAATTTCCTCACGACCACAGAGACCCATTGTGTGAGAAACTTTTGTCTGTTTTTACCCTGTTCCCACTACAGAGGATTTTTGAACTTAAAGACTTTGGATCATCAGGTTGAGCACCGGGGCAGATAACTCTTCTGAATATACTCCATTAACCATAAAGAGTGATGATATTCAACCCATCCAGTCCCTCTTGCTTATCACAAATCTTCGGTTGTATTTTTTATTAACTGTGAATTATTTTTATAATGTTTATTATTTCACACGGCTGGCTTTATGCTGTTACAGCTTCCCTCTGTGGATTATCAAAACTTTTCGCATCTTCTATCAAATGGAAGAACTTGACCTCTCCTGGCTATCCTTCTCACTATCACAAGTAGGTGCCTACTCTCTTGACAAGTGAATAAAAGTTAACCAATTAGTTAATAGTAGCAAAAAACAAGTGGTAAATAGCACTAATCTCGTGTGAACGATTTAGCACTCTAAACGTGACTTTGATGCTATTACTAAATACGAGACACTACGCACGTGACTTGTAAGTAACTTATGGTAACAGGATATATTCTGATGAACTGAAAAGTATTTAAATAGGTTTTGCCTCCATAAACACTGCCGTTGTGAGTCTCCCATGACTACGGTAAGGTTTTCATTACACTGAAAAGCCGTTAAGTAGACAAATACATTGTGTATGCAAAAATGTTTTGACAACGCAATTACCCGGATTGTTATATATTTAAAAAATATACACTTGAACAATTTGCTTGTTTATATATGCTTGTATAATACCAATTTATCTGTACAAATTCAATTTTCAGCAATATAAACTGCGAGTGGAACGTCATAGCACCCGTTGGATATGGCATTAAAGTTGAAATTATATATTTGTCTGTGGAATATGCGCCATTTTGTTCAAGGGACTATCTTCTCTTCAACGACAGTAAGACATTGCACAAACGTACACAAACTTCTCAGACAAATATAACTATAGTGGTCTTTGTACTGTATTGGTTTCCTGTTACTTCTGAGACAATACCTAAATTATTCACTTTGATCATAAATCCATAATAATTCATGTTGGCAGTATTTCGTCATGAGGAAGCGAATAACCAATCAAATTAAGCGGTTTTCGATGAAGTTGAATAATGATTTGTAAGAACTTTGTGCCATGTGTATTTTATCACAAGTACTTCAAATATGTTCTGTTAGCATCAGCTTTATTTGAATACTTGCATACATATGTAGATGTGTCAGATTCGATGCCACTTATTATATAAGTGAGTAAATATTTTTCCTCAAGGTTCATCGTTTGGGGGTCAACAGTTGGGTAAATACTGCGGTCTTTACAACAACAAACATCTTGTCAGCTCCAGCAACTACATGACCATCGCCTTTCACACCGATGGCGCTTTCACGCGACCAGGTTTTAATCTGAAATACAAAGCTGGAATGCTCCTTACAACAACAACAACAACAACAACAACAACCCCAGGTAGATTTTTTAAAAACTCTGATAAAATTATGTGTCTGTACAATTGTGGTGTTTTGGTGATTAACCATTCAGTTTTGAAGGTGAGGTGAAATGCGGGTTAACGTCGTATTTGAGAATATTACAACGACGTGCATGCGTGTGTATGTGTATGTGTGGCTGCTTGTACTAGCCCAGAGTTACGCTGGTTTTATAGTTCTAGCTCACTGAGATACAGTGCCGCAGCTAAGCATGAATACCCCACTCAGACACATTATACTGACTCTAAGCCGACCAGTCCTTGTACCCATATTTTAATGTCTTTTGGTATGACGCGGCCTGGGATCGAACCCGCGACCTTATACGCTCAGAGCGGACGCTCTAACCACTACACCACGGTGGGGGTCTCTATCAGTTGTGTGTAAGAAGACTGGAATGTGTGGGAAACCGGGGATTGGGCTGTGGCTGGGAGAGCTTCCAATAGTGGTTGAGGGTATTTAATGTTGCTTGACGATACAGACATAATATTTACTTGATCCCTTGTTCAGGCAACGCGGGAAAAATAACATGTTACACACTGTAATTTTGTTTGAGCAGATAGGACACACTCAGTTATGCAGTTACAATCAAAAATATATCTTGCATGATCTTTCCTAGCCATTTCTGTAAGCTACATAATCAATGCGTTTGTTGCCTATTCAACTACAACCTACAACTACTCAACCGTCTATAACTCTGAATGCACTTACCAAGTGTCAGCACTATTGTGACTGAAATATTCACCGCTTCCGACTTTTATTTATACAGACGGAATGTGTGGTTCAATGCTCAGCGCCAGCAAATATTCCTGGAGGTCTTTGTCATCCCCTGGGTACCCATACTACAACTACAACAAGTAAGTAGATATATGCATCATCTTTGTTGATAACCCGTTTTGACTACTGGCAAGTTAATGCAGTGACTCCTTCGATACAAAATGCTCTATCTAGACCCTGCATCTTCACACCCCACTTATTTCCGGAATTTTTTTGGCTTTTATTGTAAAATTCAGCCTATTCTCCTCTGTGGGTCAGAGTTGAGGGGTGTTTTTGTAAATAAACCAATAGAGAATGTTCACACCAAGTTTTGTAAATATACTAAGCAGCAAAAGAAACGTCAGTTTGGAATTTTCCTTCGCAGAAACGGATCACGGTAAACCATTTAATGTTTTGATTGTATGTTTTTGACATCTCCAACTTTACCTGAGCAAAGACATTCCTTCCCAAACTCAGAATGGAACACAGGAAATGGTCTCAAAAACGCAACCTGATCTCGGAGACGGTGCGGTGTTCTCCATGTTTTTCATGCAACTCATGCTACACGTGCTGTTCACAAGGACCAGCCCTATAAAATGGGCTGAAACATTCACATTACAACGTCAGCAGGATGCCGCGACTCAAGACAGCTCAGAGGAACCAGGCGCTAGGAAGACTTGAAGCCACACTGCACAAGCCGTTGCCAATCACTTCAAGCTCAACGTTCGGACCATTTATGGGTTGCAGCAACGTTTCCGGGCCACCAACATTGATGTGTCAAGATATTGTACAAAGAAACTGTTTTTGATCCGCTTATTATGTAAATTTCTCTAGTGATTTGATTACAGTGCCTATCTAATTTTGAATTCGTACTAACGTTTTTTTTGCTGCTGAGTATATGTTTTAAAAATATGTTAGAGCTCTTGTAATGTCGTAGTACTGGATGAAAGTGGGCCCATGCCACTTATTGTAAACATTATCTACGTGTCATAAAATTCTGGCTAAAAATTCCCAGATTGCCAGAAAATCGTTTGGTCAAACATTGTTACTATATGTTAAAAAAAGTTCGTACTGGCGAAAAAAGTTTGATTGTTAAGGTTATAAAAATTGGGCATCATGCGTTCGATTTATATTTATATTTTGTATGGCTTTAAATACTCTTGGCAAGCTCGGGATGTTGATGATGTGAAACAATTCATGAGCATATTTAAATTAAGAATGAAAGATGTATGGATGCAAGACTGGTCTGCTAGTGTGCATGGATTTTCAATGTTAATTTCTTACTGTACCTTCAAGATCACCATCCAAATGGAACCATATTTAAACCAAATCAAATCATCTACATTGCGTCGCTTTGTTACAAAATTCCGTTGTTCGAATTCCGCTTCCGAATTAAAAATTGCAGCATATAGACGGGCTGTTTCGAATACGATAACCGATGCAATGTGCCCGTTTTGTGGGGATTGCCTTGAAGACGAATACCAATACCTTATTGATATGCCCATTATACACACATCTAAGAGATAAGTATATACACTTTATTACCATAAGTATCCATCTAAACAAAAGTTTATTGAATTAGTGTCCAGCTATGATACTACCATTTTTTAAAAATCTAGCAATCTATGTAACTAAAATGTTTAATGTCCTTAATGCAAACTTTGCGCTTGTATAACAAACCATTATGTTTTAATCATTTAGGTAATTGTACTATAGGCCTCACAGGCCATCATCTACTAAACAAAGAGTCTGAGTCTGAGTCTGATTTTGCGTGTTGTTTTGTGAATTAATTGAAATGCCGCCCTTTATACAGTGTTATATTTCATATAATCTGTTCATCTCTTTCCTTATAGCAATATGTACTGCGAGTGGACAATCTCTGCACCTGTTGGATATAAAGTAAAGGTTGAAGTTCAGATTATTGCTATGCAATACGACCCATCCTGTTCTAAAGACTACGTGCTCTTCAGAGATGGTAAGTACAATGTTCCTTTGAACAAACTTACTTAAATATACGTTTAGTCACATCTTTCTTCGAATTGAATTAGTATGCAATTATCATGGGTCAATAATTAGTATTCTTAGCGTCAAGTTGGCTTCAGTGTTCCTATCATGCCTTTCATCATGCCTTTTGATCTCTTTTAACCGACAACACAACGATTCTTTGTATTTTTCAAGGTTTCCAGCCCTACGCCACTAAGTTGGGTAAATACTGTAGTGACTTCACCGGCTACATCGTCAGTTCCCGCAACGCCATGACCATCACATTCCGCACTGACAGTTCTGTCACAGACACAGGATTTTCTCTGAAATACATTGCGCGGACGAAAGGTGCTTAATCATATATCAATGTGTATGCGTTTCCTCTTTCATGAATTAACGCATTTAAACACATTTTTCCCAAACTTTGTTTTCAAATCAATTGAAGAGAAAACCCGGTGAAACATTATTTGGTTTTGGTTAATGTTTATGCAAACGGTGGACATGATATGTGGCCTTACGTAAATATGTCTGATCCAGGCTCGGATTATTTACAGACCGCCACTCTATAGCTGGAATATTGTTGAGTGCGGCACTAAATATAAAAACAAAGAAAACCCTTACGTAAATATGTGTAAAACTGATTGCCTCCCTCAAAGAAAAAAATATATTTTTGAGGTAAGCCTTCATGTTTCTTGAGTTATTTTTACACATTTTTATATTCTCGGAAATGAAATCAGCAAGGCAGTATGCCAAAGCCACTGAGAATATCTTATCACTTGTCGTGTGTTCCTTTCTACATAGCATCCCACGGTAATATCATACAGAGCCATGAATGTATCAACGTCCCTAAACATTAATGAAACTTGAATTCCACTAAGCCTTTTTTTTATAAATATATGTTTATTATGTGTAAAAACAAAACAATTGACCATTCCATTATATTCGTTTATCGACCCGTGAAGGTCCGGGTTAGAATTGATCTTCAATAACCCATGCTTGTCGTAAGAGGCGACTAATGGAATCGGGTGGTCAGGCTCGCTGACTTGGTTGACATATGCCATCGGTCCCCAATTGCGCAGATAGATACTCAAGATGTTGATCATTGGGAGGTCTGGTCCAGACTCGACTATTTACTGACCGCCGCCATATAGCTGGAATATTGCTGAGTGCGGAGAAAAACTAAACTCACTCACTATATTCGTTTATCTTTAAAACGGAGGACAAGAGTTGCATTTATCCGTACCCTGTTGTAGTATTTGTAGTATACGGAATTACTCTGTTGTGTATACAGTATACTAACCTTGTAATGAATACCTTTATATCGAAACAACGCATTAAACCAACTGGGGTTTTTTCCTGCCTCGTGTATAGTTTACTCGAAATACGACGATCAACACGAACTGAATGAGTGAGTGACTTAATATGTAACGTCACATCGGCAATATTTCAACCATATCGTGACGAGAACATATTTGACATTGAAATGGAATATATGTATATTATAAAAACCTGTCTACGAAGGACAGTAAAACAACTAGAATATCACAATTACAGCTACAACTAGTGTAGAAAGTTAAAACTGATAGCACTATTTGGACAATACAATATAAAAACAGGCTATAGATCGCCAACACCTGAAGGTAGATCACCATACTAGGGACCATGGGGACTTTCAGTTCCTTTGCTACCTGGATGAACCCTGGCTGGATTTACACCATCCCTCAGCAGCTGGCAATTATAGGAAAATTTAGCCAAAATTAAAATCACAAAAATACTACGTTCTAAGTAAGTTTAAATATAACTTTGAAAATGTTGGGACTTACGTACCCAAAACAAACTGAAACTAAACGTAGTGATCCCTTTGAGTTTGAAACAACCCTAGTATACTGTATAGGTATTGATTTTACATATTTAAATACAGATGGTGAACACTAAAAAGACAAAATCATGTATATATATATACGTACAAAAGTAGGTTACATATGAATGTTGTTACCTTGATGAAATGGCTAATAAAGTGACAGATGTAATGGAAAAGTGATGAAAGACATGGAATGTTAATTGTCTGAATGAACACATTCCACCACGTCAATAACAGTGAATGTGCTGATTATTTTTAAAAGGAAATAGTAACATCTGATATATGTATTCAATATGAAAGGTTACTATCCCATATCTTTTAGTCGTGCCTAAAAAGGTGGACTGTACCGTGGTGGTGTGGTGAGGTTGCCTTGTTGACCACTTCTGGTGTTCCTTGCTGCGATATTGCTGAAA
This sequence comes from Haliotis rubra, assembly GCF_003918875.1. Taxonomy (NCBI): domain Eukaryota; kingdom Metazoa; phylum Mollusca; class Gastropoda; order Lepetellida; family Haliotidae; genus Haliotis; species Haliotis rubra. The sequence continues at coordinate 77,815 of NW_025767038.1, read as the reverse complement.
TCTTGCTAAAAGCGGCGTTGATGCATGTTCACTCACTCATCATCAAATAACTCCACACGAACCCAGTGTTTCATATTACAGTGTTTCATATTACAGTGTTTCATATCACTGTTTCATATAACAGAGATATTTCCTTGTTTCAGGGTGTGGCGAAGATGATAGGATAAACTATGAGATAAAATACATTGAATCACCAAATTATCCTCTGCCTTATCCCGAGTAAGTATACGGCCCAATTATAATTCGTTTCATACCTCGATGAACTGAAAGAAATACACAAACAATAATATTATTGACTTGGGCAACGAGCAATATATGATACCTATATTAGTTTCATCCAAAACAATCGTATAAATTAATGTAGCATCTTTGAGGGGAATTTAGAAGTCGCAGCAGTAAGGATACCAATGAACAACTTCTGTGTTAATACAGAAGTTGTCCATCCATATGTTGTTGTTCTTCCTTAAATTAACAGCTATTACGAGATTGATTAACAATCCAGGCGAAGGAGTACATACTGCGGTATGCCGTGTATCAAGGGATTGTTACATTTTAATTTAAACCACATTGCCACATTGCATCAGTAAACCACATTGCCAAAGCACGATGAGTCCATATGACCTGTTTCAAGCACATATAATTCCAATGCCTATCATGTTCAGTATAAGCACTAGTCGTTCAATTAGTTTCAAATCCTGAGCCACATTTCTTGTATTTTCATATGTACATGTTAAACACATGGCTAATGCTAATGTATGTTTCAATTTTAGCAATGCGGACTGTGAGTGGACAATCAGCACATCCATTGACGGATATGTAATCCATGCTAAAGTGGTGTATTTCAGCACTGAGTGTCCCTATGATTATGTACAGCTCTATGATGGTAATGGCTTATGGTTAATCATGGTTATCCTATAAATGAGTAAAATACACAGGCGCCTAAATTGACATTTGCTTAGTAGAAAACCTCCACGACCTGTGTGACTTTGCACTCCAATTTTAAGCTGACACGCTGTTTATCGGATATACTGTCCACGATGACGAAACACACAATAGACACACGTCTTTCTTAATAGCATCTTTTGGATTTATCAAGCATTGTGATCCGTACGAACTCATCTGGGGTTAACGAAACATTATTTACACTTTTTAGGATAATTATAGCTGATGATATTATAAGCGAGGCATAATAGATAGTAAAATAAACTTTGAACGACTAAACGTCATCCCCAAATAACAACAAATTAAACACTGTTTAAAGCAATGTACAGTACAACGTATTAAATGTGAATATTAGAAGAACATAACTCCAGATTGAAAGACAGGTGATCAGTTAGTATTTTGTCAAGTCACCATATGCAGCAATGCAGGCTTCAATGCCGCGGGGCATAGTATGATCATGATCAAAGAAGTTAGAAAGTCCTGGCCCATGCTGTCCCAATATCGGACCACCTCGTCTTTCATTTCAGCAATATTTGTCAGATTTTACTTATTAACACTTTCCTTCATAAGTCCCCAAACATTTTCTATTGGATTTAGGTCAGGGCTATAGGTTGGCCAATCTAATAATGTCATATTTTGGGCCCGAAAGCAGGCATCTGAATGCTTTGAACGATGTTTTGGGTCGTTGTCCTGCTGGAAATTCAAACAATTTCCATAGAACACGTGAGCAGATGGAAGTAAATGTCCCTCGACAATACCTGTTTAACGCTCACTGTTCATAGTCCCTTCAAATACACAGAGGGGCGTTGCCCCTAACACAGATATGCCGACCCACATGTTAAATTTCGGACTGTACTTTGGGCGCTGATACAAAGGTTTCTCAGTTTGTTTGGTCCTGAATTTCAGTGTATTAGAAAACAGCCACACAGAACTGAGAAAAGCGTATTGTCCCAGTTAACATTTCTATGCTGTAAGCACCAGTTCAACCTTCGCTCCTTTTATTCAGGTTTCATGATCGGTGATGGAATTCCTCGACTGTTCTGCCAACCCATTGCATGCAGCTCAGTTCTAATTATCTCCTTACGGACAGCCACAGTTCCTCTATCAATCATATCCAGCCATAAGTTTTCTAAACTCCTTCGTTTGTTTTGAGAAACAAGAATACCAAGCTGCCTCCTGTCACCGACAGTCAATTTTCTGGGCCTACCTGCGCCTCCCTGGTGCTCAATGCCATATCCATTTGCAATATTTTTTTTCAAAACACGATAAACAGTGGACAAGGGGATGCCTGTTCTACTTGAAATCACTTTAGCTGACCTGATGTCCTTGTTATAATACTCTAAAATCAGCTTCCTCTTCTCTTAATCATCCATACTGGGATCACTGAAAATGTCGTCTGCTAGCAAGTAAACAAATGGGGATAACTCTTCACAAACTAATGAAAAATGATTAACGGAGTTGTCTCTCTTGAATGAAACCAAGCACTTGATAGCTGGTCAAGGTTGTTTATACTAGAAATCCAATTAAACATATTCCTAAAATTCTCAATAATTTCTGGTCATACTATACTAGCCACATAAAGAAACTGTGCATTGTCAAAATATTATCCCAGTTGATAAGTACGATAACAATGTCAAAGGTACATATAAACGTTAATGGAGGGATCATGAGACCATAACAAGTCGGGAGAATTTAAATTGAAAAGTCAATCACAATGACGTCACGAGTCCACAATCGGGACAGGGGTCAAATGGCCATGTCACAAGCTCAATAACGGTTATGTCCATTGAGAACAGCAGTGCATCGACGTGAAAGGAAGGCTTGTAGGATGTCACGCCAGATTCTCTCAAGTTCTGTTGCAAGGTCAAGGACGTTATCTGGCGGATGAGGAAGACGGCGTAGACGTCGATCCATCTCGTCCCAAACATGCTCTATCGGGGAGAGATCCGGTGAATTTGCAGGCCAAGGCAGTAAGTCAACGTTGTGGTGTTGCAAGAAATCCATAGCAACCCTTGCCGTATGAGGGCGGGCATTGTACTGTTGGAAGGTTAACCCAGGGCCATGACGTTGCAGAAAAGGAATTGCCACAGGTCAAAGAAGCTGATCCCTGTAGCCCACACCAGTTACGTTGCCCTGAACAATCACTAAAGGAGTTGTTATTCCACCCCAAATCATCACGGAACCACCACCAAAGCGATTCCTCTCCAAGACACAGACCTGTGCATAACGTTCTCCCACGCGTCTATAGGCACGTTGACGTCCATCACTATGGGAAATGTTAAACCTTGACTCATCTGTAAAAAAAACAACAACATTATTCCATCAAAACAAGGGTATGCGGATATGATTTCGGCACCACATTCGGCGAGCCTGTCAATGACGTTGTGACAGGATAGGCCGTATGGCGTGACGTCGTGGTCTGATCCCGTGATGACGTAAACGTTGTCGAACTGTGTTAGGGTGGATACGGCGAAGTCCTGGGATGGTTCGGGCAGTCATCACTGAAGTCTGAAACATGTGGCGCAGATGGGTCACCCTTGTCCATCTGTCCTATCTTGGCGTTGTTACACGTGGACGTCCAGAACGTGGCCGATCGATGACGTCATTTGTTTTCTGGTAGCGTCTCACCTGTGCAGAAATGGTGTTCCGGTGGCAGTGGAAATGTGCAGCCACTTGTCGTTGAGACATTCCCCCACCGACCATCACAATGTGCAGACGTGAGCCTTGGCATCATGCTATGCGTTTCACTAGCCGTTTAATTTTTGAACAATCGCAAGGGCAGGGGTAGAGCTTTCCAAAGTGACAGTATTGTGTGACATTCATTTGCTCTGTTTCTCTTTCCCGGAATGCACGTGCAACAACGTATTGCACGTCTCAAGGACGAACTCACTGACGTCACGGAACGTGGCACGTGCATGCATGTTGGATACATGTCACTAATCTCTGAGTTTAAATCCTTATGTGTCTACACAGGTTTGATAAATTTAGATTTTAAATTTTTGTATGCACAGTTTCTTTATGTGCCTAGTATATATATTCAAACAAATGTTAATGGCATTAGCTGTTGATTTCTTTGAGTATCATAATTTTCTAACATGTGCTATTCTGTCAATAGTCACGAGTATTGAAAGCTTGATCGGTCGATGGTGTGGAAGAGATGGACCAAATACAGAGACAGTAGGGCAGAAAATGAAGGTTAAATTCCACTCCGATGGTTCGACGCCTCGAACGGGATTCAAGTTGTCGTTTACTTCCGGCGAACCAACAAATGGCTGTACGTTTTTCAGTTTTGCTTGTTCATTTCAGAATGCACTGCGTCCTTTAAGAGAATACGATCCATCAATTGTCATCTCTGTTCGTTTGCACTTTAATTAACACATGACACTTTTAATCTCACATGGCATCAAGCTGGCACGCTTTGACATGGCTTATACAGCCTCAAGGTATTTGGGTAGCCTTGTCGTTAAAGCGTTCGCTCGTCACGCCGAAGACTCGGGTTCAATTCTTCAGAATGTGTGAAACCACGCCCGGTTTCCCCACCTTGAAATTGCTGCGATATTGCTAAAAGTGGCGTACAAATCGTACTCACTCAAAGCAGCCCTAAATGAATCAGACACATTCTGTCCCATCTTGCCAGAATATTAAGTCACGGGTTTAGCGGGTATAAATATTGTCGTTTTATTGTAATTGTCCTTTGACCTATGTCAGTTTAGGGTGAAGTTGATCTAATGGTAATCGACACCTATAATACGCTGGTATTGCGATAGGTCAGCGTGATACAGTTATAAAAACATCACGGTTCCCATTTTGTGCACGAGAACCTACCCCTTGACGTTATTTAAGATCAATTGAAGTCTCCACAACAAAGGCAATATCAGACAAGTCAGGGTCTGACATTAGCTTTCCTTACCTTTATCATGGACCGCAGTAGAGTTATAATAGCACAATAATATTTGAGAGAATGCAAAGACCCTTAATTTTCCCTTGCTTTTTATATTGTTTCTTTTGCTTCATTATGTATTTAATCTATTTTTGTTATTTGTTTTGTTTTCTTATTCAGCTCAGAACATCGGAGCCATACTGGGTGGTGTATTTGGCGGTATCACGGCTGTAGGTATTGCAGCCTGCTGCTGCTGTGGGCTTTGTTTCAGGAAGAAATCCAGTCCCATCGACCAACAGCAGAGAAACAGATCATATGAAGGCACCGTCTCTTTCATCAACGTCCCCAGCTACCCGCGAACTCCGCCTACAGCTCCTACTGCTCCTACTGTTCTGCCGTTCATGTCCCCACCACCTCCTTCTTACAATGATGTCGTGAAGGATGATCCCCCACCGTATTGTCAGGCAGTTCCACTATCAGACATACAGCCTGTTGTGACGTCATCCCCTAGCGGTGCATCTGAATATCAAGGGATAGATAATCCAGCAGGATCCATTTGAGTGAAAGTTTCATATGATGTACATGTTTGTATCACTGGAGTATACTCAAGCAGTCTCGTCATCCATATACCTTTTTGTAAGGGCAATCTTTTCGTACCATGTTTTATGAAGATCATCTCATATTCAAACTATAGATCATTTCGTCATGAGAGCCAATGTTGAAAATGTTGATTGACTTGACTTATTAGCATACTAGCATATTAATGAGGTTATAAAAGTAACAATAAGTCTCCCACTTGCATGTAATCTGCATATGTACCTGTAGTAAGATGTTTTCTTGGTGCTGTGTATGTAGCGATTTAATTTTTAAAAGTTTGTTTTAGTCATTGAAATTATTTTTACGAATATGTACGATGTCGATCGGATGTCGTCATTTTGGAAGTGACATATCTTTCACCGACTGATCGCTTTTCAATAAAGATTGTCCCAAACAATGTACTAATGGTGAATGGATACCGCACAATCCACACAATTCCCCCGAGGAAAGACACCTTAGAATATGCCCATGAATCTCGTTTGGTATAGTTTCATATTTTGTTATTGTTTTTGTTGTGTTTTTTTGTAATAAAAATATTTTGTATTTCAAATGGTGCATGTTGTCCGTGTTTTGTTTATTATTATTATCGTGTAATTTTATTACACATGGACGATTGCGCGGCCATGTGCGTGTTTCGTCTGACACATGTAAATCGTAATCTTTAGTGATGTTTTTACTTTGATGGAATCCACGAGAACGGGTGATGAAGAATCAAATTCATGACGAATCTCTGTGTAAAGGACACCGGCACTATCATTGCAAGTTTGTATATGGAATATAGAAGTGCAAAAGAATACCCACATCAACTATATTCACAATTCATTCCGTATGGTGTGAGGAGAAGATACCTGTGAACATTTTACGAGTTATACACTGAAAAGCATTGTCGACACCAGGTGTTGACTGAAAGGGCAAGCATGTCTTCTCCTGCCGGTAGCACCAGCCATTCACAAAATGTGCCTGAAAATGGCTCCAACATGTCAGTTTCCTAGCAGATGTCACTGAATCTATCACGCTGCCATATGCGTAGAAGGTACCCGGTATTGTGCGATGTTGATCAGTAGTGTAGGAAGCAAGTCAGCAGAAGGCCTGATTCTCATTTCATTTCATATTGTGGATATTTGTTGACCACTGAACTATAGGCATATTAGCCTTTAGATAACTCTCACTGTACATTTGTAGAACATGTCTTTTGATAACATGGTCGTACAACTAACTCCCAAATTTCGTCCTCTGCGCCGAAAACCTGGGTTCGATTCCAAACATAAGTGCAACGTGTGAAGCCCAATTATGGTGCCCGCCACGGTTTTGCTGGAATATTGCTAAAGGTGTCGTAAAACCAAACTCACTTACTCACTCGTTCTCTTGATTATAAGACACGTGGCCTGATTTACTCACAAAGGCGTGAGCATGTTGACAAAGTCACAAGGAAACGTATGAAGTGGTTTTCACTGCCATACTTATGGGTCACTTACCCGGCCCGACAGGCACTTATCCATGAGCCCCTGAAGATCCGGGGTGGAATTGATCTACAGTAACTCATGCTTGTCGTAAGGGGATTGGGTGGTCAAACACGCTGACTTGGTTGGCACATGTGACCGCATCCCAGTTGTGTAGATCAATGCTCATGATGTCAGTCACTGTATTGTCTGGGTCAGACTCGATTATTTACTGACCGCTGTCATATAACTGGGATACTGCTGAATCCGGTGTTAAACAACAAACAAATAAAACCTAAATACATCATCGAAAATATGATTGATAGAGCTGTCATATCACTATAACTATACGCTGTAGCTGGCATTGAGGTGGAGAATATATCTCTTTTCCGTCTTCTCGCTTCTCCTCCTTGGCAATTAGTGAGACCACAGGTTGACCTAACACTGACAACTTTTAATATAAAACAGAAACTAACGAATTACAATATAAACAAGAATATAATCAATTAAAAAGTAAATATAATACATACAAATCCTTATTTATGGGTCCATGTCATTGGTCCATTACCAGATACTAACTCTATTTTACTGCAGAAGCAATTAATGCAATACTAACAGCTGGTGCAACCAAAAATCAAACATAATTAAAACACAGTTATCACTTATTCATGACATATAATATACATTGCTGGTTATGAAATTACCCGACTGTCATTGATCCCTGATTGGTGTTAACAAATATCTCGATTACCATTAGCAGATAGGCAGACACACAGGTGTCAACAACACAATGAGTTTTGTCTGTGACAACGACATATCCATATCACAGTTAGAAATTCTGTCAATTGTCTCGGTAAAAAGAACGTGTGGTGAAATTATATAAACAGTTAATTTACTGTCATAGCATATAAAGCTCGCGCCTGTGAGATATCAACAAACCAAAAATAGCTCACACCAAAGCCTTCACCGAGTATTCACCCGACAACCCGCTTCCAAGTTGCGCGAACCTATTTACTTGCGCACGTGCTATGAGCGCAGCCCAGCTGTTGAAACCCGTTTTCCCCAGAAAAGTCTGGGGGAAAATTAGTGAAACGTTTGAACTCCGATTTCGCGCGGTTTTTTTCATCGCCTTATTTTTCAACTTTATAAGTTAAATTTGCATTTTTGGCGATTTGTTTCGGTAAGTCCATACCGAAAGGTATCAGAATCTGCAAAGTTGTGTTTTACGTTGCATGTGACCTTTAAATATATTAGTAAATACCCTGAATACAAACAGTATATCATTTTCTCAGACTCTCTTTCGTGTCTTCAGGCTATTAAAAATCTTTCTTGCAAACAGCCGCATTTAATAGAAATTATTGAACGATTTATTGATCTTGCTAGTGGCCAGTACGACATCGTCCTCTGTTGGTTACCAAACCACGTTGGAAATTCTGGTGACACAATGTTTGATTTTACTGCTAAGGCAGCAGTCAAATAATCTGTGACAACACTTCTTACTCTGGTTGCAAAGCTCGGATTAGATTACTAAAGTGTCCAGGTGGGCCAAACAAGAGGTATTTACTTTAATGAAGAAATGAGGGCAATATACCTTCTGTGCCAATGATCCTATCCAAACAAAGAATGTGCAGTCAAATGACTGCCCTGACACTATATCACCGACTCACAGTTCTACCCAAATGTTATGTCTACAATCACAACAACTTGAAAGGTGTTGAAGTGAGCTAGTGACTATGGTTTTACGCCGCTTTTAGCAATATTCCAGCAATATCATGGCGGGGGAACCAGAAATGTGCTTCACACATTGTACCCATGTGGGGAAAGGCGTCGAAGCGTGATCTTGACGTACACTCCGGAGGCGTTACATCTGACAGTGCTTATATGCTGTGAATAGTTTTCCTTTCTAAATACTTACAACACATCCAACATTCCGTATATTTCCTCACAGTCGTTCCATGTTAGATATGTTTAATCAGCTATTGGCTGTATCTGACTGGTGATCAAACCGTTGGTCGGGAATAAAAATACCTTCATCACAACAAATGTCGTAAAAACGCATATTCAAAGCTCTATCTATGACTATGGGTTTTGAAATATCACGTCTCACCCAGACAAGTAAGAGATTGATATAGTGAGCATCGATGTTTACAAGTGGGTTACTGTGACACCAATCAAGCACTTTACCATGCACTGGCAATATAGCAGATGACAAAATCTGGCACCACAATTTACAGTAGAACAGATAGCATCCTTCTAAAAGCAAACCCTGGACAAAATCGGATTGCTTGATATCTTTGACAGAGGCATGCCAGACGACGACCAGTGTGTCTCCTCTATTGGAATATTGCTGAGTGTGGCGTCAAACTAAACTCACTCACTCACCTCTACGGGGAAAAGGGGCAACTAACGGGATGGGATAGTCAGGGTTGCTGACTTGGTTGACACATGTCATCGTATTCCAGTTGCGTAGATCCATGCTCATGCTGTTGATCACTGGGTTGTCTGGTTCAGAGTCGATTATTTACAAACCGTTTCCATACAGCTAGAATATTGCTGAGTGCGGCATAAAACTAAACTCACTCATTCCCACACTTTGGGAAAAGATGTATGCCGTCATAATTATCAGGGAACACATGCAATTACATTCGATGTTTCCGAACAACCATAACCAACAAAAGAGAGAAATCAACATGTTCGTTCGTTCGTTTGGCAATTCTGTATCAATGGCGAAAGGTACCAAGTAGTTAGAGAATGGGCTCGAACAGGACCTGTGTTCACTACTCCATCAATACAAGTTTCGGTGTTCGAGGTTGCGATACTGTCGCAATATCGACAAATCCGGTGTAATCCAGTACCCGCTCACTCACACAACTACGGTATCAAGCGGTTGTGTTTACGCATAATGAAAACCTGAATCTCTCTTAAACATTGCGCAATTTCATGGAATATTTGCATTGACGTGTTACGTCACAATGACAGTGATTTTCCTTTGCCTTGCCCTTCCTCCTTTGGTTCCAGTTAATCCCGTTAGTATAAAGCCTGTTATCAGTTGTACTGTTTGGTAAGGAAATCCAGTAAAGCACAACCCCTTAAGAAGCAAGTATCTATTACAACATATAAATATGAACACTGGCTGAATCATGTTTACATAGAGTGTGGTGACGCACTTAACATATTATTTCGTTATTTTATATGATTGCATGCATTGTGGGGTGTCGTTGGTGACTACCACCTGGAGGTCGATGTAGGTCACATCCGTATGTGTGTGTTGCAATCTATGTTCTTTACATTTATCAGCGTTCCCTGTCTGGGTGTACACAAAGGAATCTTTTAAACAGGTGTTTCACTTACATTGTGAGGTGATCTACTAATGCCAGTCTTGCATGAGAGCTCTCGACGGCGACAGGATACCATTATGAACATACCTTTTTTCGTTGGGATATATGTGTTGTTGTATGGACCGCTGATCTCAGGTGAGCGTGACATATTCATTCTGACATATATTTTATATGTCAACTGACATCTTGTCAAATACGTATAAACAGGTCGTACATCGATTTTGTTCTTTAGGTCAAACTACATTGCTGTGTCAATCGTATTGCTACAGGTGCAATGATTGTTAAGCAAACAACCGATACAACAGAACAATAGGATCTACATTTTTTAGCATACCAAACTGCACGTACAATCATTACAGACGGCACAACTTTTAAAAGGTAGACAGGCAAAGCATAGGTATTTTGAATTTGAGGCTGTTCCGGGAAATGTATACTATATGGCAATGTTCTTTGTTCAATAGCGCATTTGTAAACGGGAAATTGGAGAAAGAGTGAGTGTCGCTTATCTAAACAAGATGGCGGACACGATATTGCGTAATGTTAACGTATTATGCTGGTGTCGGTGAATATAACCGCTGATGGGGGAATACATAACTGTTACTGCTGTTGACAGCTGGACCGTAAAGATGTTAATAACATAAATAATGTAGAGGCCATCACGGAGAATGACAATTACAAAAAAACATAAGGAAAAGGCCCGTATACGGCCCCAGACCTACCCCAGCCAACAAACCTGACCATGACCTTGTCCTTTTACATAAAACTAGAGAACATTTATATAATTGAATTTTCTCTCCAATTTGATAGAACTGTGATCAGGAAAAACATGGTCAATAATCGGACCTCATTTGCATAATGTCTCGTTTGCATTACTGAACCAGGCAGTGCCGATTATCCATCACTCTTGCTGGCTTAGTTTCGGAACCTCCCAATCTTGTGACCGACCCGGAGGGTGTATCCAGGTTTGCAGTCGAGAAGGCTGACGTGTTTGGGAGTCTACACATTCTCCGTAACGTGTTTTTAAGGTTCGGCTGGGCAATGCTTACTAAGAAGTCCATTTGCTGCCAGGGCTAGGCCCTGAGATGACGATCGCGATCTGAGCCAAATGAACTTGCTCAGCCTGATCACAAGAACCACCAATAAACAAGAAGTTACCATCCATTTACTTGTCTTACACCTGAATTTTATGTCATCCATTTATTCTAATCTGTAAATCACAAGTATTCTATTCCCATTGTTGAATAAGGTAAGGTGAGGTGACAACGGGTTTAACGTCGTGCTTAAGAATATTTCGCTCATATGAAGACGTGCATGCGTGTGTATATGTGGACAGTACTGGGGATTGCGACATGTGTCGTGACCGTAGAGACAAAGGTAACAGCTGACGCGACAATGAAAAACATAGATTCTGACCAAAATTATACCATGACCAGTGATGACGCGACAGTAAATGAGATCACAACCACTCCTGACAAGACAGTAAAGGAGACCACGACTGCAGCTGACTAGACAGTAAAGAAAACATTCATTACATCTGATGTAACAGTAACTAAGACAACTGCCACTGCTGACATAACAGATGGGGAGACATCAACTGCAGCTGACGCAACAGCAAAGGAGACCACGACACAGCTGATACGACAGTAAAGGAGACCATGACCACAGCTGATACAACGGTAAAGGAGATCACTACCACAGTTGGTACGACGGTAAAGGAGACCACGACACAGCTGATACGACAGTAAAGGAGATCACTACAACAGCTGATACGACTACTACAGAACGTATTATATTCCCGGAAACCATCGATCCTCCAAGGTGCTATGAATATTAACACTACTTCAGCCGTCTCACTTGTTGAACATACTAATATCATTTACACGTTTCAATACAGATACAAGAGCAGAATGGATATCCTCCCTTTCATCAGTATCGTTGAGTGAGTGATTGAGTGGGTTAAGATACAGTGTAAAAATGGGCTATAGATCGCCTACAACTGAAGGTAGATCACCACACTAGCTAGGGACCAGTATCGTTTAAAGCGTGTTTGCTTTCAAGGCGTAATGTGTATGTACAATGTCACCGTGCCGGGGAAATGGAATAGCCTCGTGGCTGCACATAATATTTCAGGCCCGGAGGAGCTGAAAGTATTCACATCCAACCCGGCATTTCAGCCGAACGTTGTATGCATAGGAATCAGAAGATATATATAAAACTAACATAATTATAAATACAACCAGTTACTCACACTGGAACGGACCCGCGAAGATCGTAAAACAAGACTCACTCACTCACCCACCTGTGTGTAATTAAGTATCCTTAACAATTTGTCATGCTCATGTTGAAATGTATGTTATTCTTGAAAAATGAAACAATTCAGGAGTGGCATAAATAGCTCACACTATCGGAAGTGCTTGAGGCATGTCTTTAGTTAAATTTCATAGCGTTATAGTTCTTGTTGTCGAAATTAACATATCCGAAACTTGGGAAAAGACTGTCATCCCTTTCAAAACATATTTCTAGCACATGAATCCAGAATGTCATAACTGTGGAAAGTAGCATTCTCATCCTAACACACACCCTTAACGCTGAAAGTCTAGTATTAGCGACAAATCTATGAGGTTTGTGATTAACAAACATAAGCGTGCTCGTGCGTTTGACAATTACTATTGCATCGACTAAGATATCTAACACAGATAGGATGCATCTTCTTTTGCAATGAATAACACTGTCATTGACAAGAACGAAGTCATGTACAAAAGGACGAGGAAAGTTTCTCAGAAACAAAAGTTGTTCTGAAGTTACAGTTTCTAAATTCTAAAGAGAATTCAAATTATAAAAATAAAAAAATAAAATATTGGGTGTAACATGTATCCCTGGCAGGCACCCGATGCAATACTAACAATTCCGTCCGTCTATAGTGAGTGAGTGAGTTATTATTTAACGTCACATCGGCAATATTACAGCCATATAGTGACGAGAAATGTTTTATATAAACAATAAATTAAAGTTGCTAAATAATCAGTCATCGAAGGACTGTAAAATAACTAGAGTATCACAGATGGATTCTAAAACAAGCATGAGCATGTAAAACTATTTTATTTATGAAGACAATACAATATAAAAACGGGCTATAGATCGCCAACAACTGGAGGTAGATCACCATACTAGGAACCATGGGGACTTACCTTACTTTTGCTACCTGCATGGACCCTAGTTGGATTAACACCATCCCTTCAGCCATTGGCGACAGAAGAGAAATCTAGCCATAAATTAAAAACACACTTTTTCTACGATTAAAAAGCAGGTACACTTAGATTGACTAAATGTTTTGGGACTTACGTACCCTCTCAGGAGGACAATAATTTTACAATACTTCAACCCCCTTTGAGAGTACAGCCACTAACAATCTCAGTTGCTAATCTAAACTACCAATAATAAAATATATATCTATTTACAAATCACTCAACAAATCTAATTTTGTAAAAAAAAGCAATAATTAAATGAGAACTGACATTAGTAAAAAGATCCTTCAGAGTTTTGGATTTGAAATAAATATCCCTTGTGATGGAATATTCAATGCAGTCAAGCAAGACATCCGTCTGTCTATACATGACAAGACAAGCTTTTACTTTGCCACACAACCCGTGAAAGTCCGGGTTAGTATGTGTCTTCAGTAATCCATGCTTGTCGTAAGAGGCGGCTAACGGGATCGGGTGGTCAGACTCGCTGACTTGGTTGACACATGTCATCGGTTCGCAATTGCGCCAATTGATGCTCATGCTGTCGACCACTGGATTGCCTGGTTCAGACTCGATTATTTACAGACCGCCGCCATGTAGCTGGAATATTGCTGAGTGCTGCGTAAAACTAAACTAACTCTCTCCTTCACTCTCTTTGGCACAGACATTATTGTCTAAAATAATATTTTTTGCCAAATCCAATCAAATGCATCTCGAAAATCAATAAATACAAATTACGAACGGTGTTTTGATTTTTCTCAAATATTTCTGACAAAGAGATTGTAAAATAAAAACAAATATTATCTGCTGTTGGACATAAACCATCAGCCCCTGAAGATCCGGGTTAGAACTGGTCTTCAGGAACCCATGCATGTTGTGGGAGGCGACTTAGGGGATTGAGTGGTCAGGCTCGCTGACTCGGTTGAAATCGTATGGCATCGCATCCAAATTGTGTATATCGATGCTCATGAAGGCAATCCCTGGAGTAACTAATCCACATTAGAATATTTACGGATCGCTAGGATGCTGCTGAATCCGGAATAAATAAGCAAACAAACAAAACCTAACCTCTTCATGGGAAATATGATTGATAGAGCTGTCAGATGACCCTTTTAACTTCGTGATATAGGCCGCAAGTTGGCCTCCTTGTCAAGTGGAGTCCATTGAAAATGTTCAATGACCATGAAGAAGATAGCAAATCCTAATGACATATCCAAGCATTTCCAACCAAAACATGCAACTGCGAAATGTAAACGAAAGTGAGCAGCAAGTTTGTAGAGGAAAATATCGTCACAGGTTCATCGTCAGCTCTGTCTCGGCTATTGGCTGGAACAAGAGTATTATCTCACAATATACAGTTCTTCATCTCCCTGTTTCCAATTTGACGATGTTGTGGATGAATCATCAGACATTCAAGGGCAGTATTTATAGAAAAGACACTAAAGTGCACAGCCGCACCAAAGAAGAGGCACTTCATTCAAAGAAGAGAGGAGGTAAATATACATTATGTGCCAAAGAACCTATCCAACCAAAGCCTATGCATGACAATATTAAAATTACTTTGCCTACCATCACCAGTATTGTCCAGTTGTCTGTCTGTCAATTCTTATACCATGCCAAACAATGGCATGATAAATTATGAACACTTGTAATTATATCCAATATTTCATGGAACACCAAGTGTATTCGTTATCTGTATATCATATCAGTAAATTCTAATAATATGTTCCCCACATGGTTACAGTATGTGAAGCCTATTTCTGTTATTAATGTTGAAATACTGCTAAACCCCTATTCACTCACTCTAATAATTATATTTTGCGGTCAGTGACGATGGGAGTAATGTTCTAAGGGAAGTAACTCCCGCTAACAAATAGGAACATAATATACTTTTAAAATACTAATTAAAATACAGCATTTCGAGTCGAGGGTCATCTCAAATTTTTTGTGTATTTTTATAAAAAGGCTTTAATCCTCCCAAAGACACGAGGGCCTATGCACTGGGGCTGTCAAAGGAAAATACAGTTTCGTAAAATTTTTTATATATGTACCTCCCAGAACCAGTTCACTCACACAAATAAGTCAAAACCAAGCGACTGCTTAAGTCACCAAGCGATAGTGAAAATAGTGAAAAACACGCGTCAGGCATAATACCAAGGCTTCCTAAATACAAGTTTTATTACAAACATTAGTGATAACCTCTTGATCACAGAATGCTATTTGTAAATCTATTTGAGAATTTCTCACAAACCAAACATTGCTCAGTTTCCTGGAATAGTTGCATTGACATAATACGTCACAATGACAGTGATTTCCCTTTGCCCTGTCCTTCCTCTTTGCTATAAATCAGTTATACTGTTTGGTAAGGAAATCCAGTACAGCACAACCCCTTAAGAAGCAAGTAGCTATTACAACATATAAATATGAGCCGCACTGACTGAATCATGTTTACATAGTGTGCGCTGACGCACCTAACAATATTACTTCGTTATCTGATAGGCTTGTTTGCTTTGTCGGGTGTCGTTGGTGACTACCACCTAGAAGCTGATGTAGGTCACATCCGTATAAGTGTGTTGCAATCTATTTATGCTCTTTTCATTGGAGCCTTCCCTGTGTGATAGGGTGTATACAGAGAAATTGATTCACGGATTTTACAGTTACATTGTGAGGTGATCTACTAATGTCAGTCTTGCATGAAAGCTCTCCACGGCGACAGGATGCCATTATGAACATACCTTGTTTCTTTGGATTATGTGTGTTGTTGTTGCATGGGCCACTGGTCTCAGGTGAGTGTGACATATATTCGTTTTCACATATTATGTTACATGTTAACTGACAAGTTGTGAAAAATGTATAAACAGGTGGTACGTTTTACAACAATAATCGATTTCGTTCTTTAGGTCAAACTACAGCTAGGTCAGAAAGTTGTAAATGGCAGACAGACAAGGCATATGCGTTTTGAATTTGAGTCTGACAGGAAAATATATCGTATATGACAATCTCATTTGTTCAATAGCGCATTAGTAAACAAGAAATTGGAGAAACGGCCTGTCGCCTATCTAAACAAGAAGGCGGACACGATATTGCGAAATGTTAACGCACAGGGCTGATCGTGCTGGGGTCAGTGAAGATAGGATGGGAAATGCATAACTATAAGTGTGTAATTATATCATATTATACAGTTGTTAGCAGCTGAATAAAAATCTATGCTATCATATGCATAGAATTAGATCCTCGTTGTATGAAATGCGTTATGAAAAAACAACATTGCTGACATGGCCAACGCCAAACTGGAAAAGTATCTGTTGGATCGTAGTGACCCAAGGTCTAAGAGTTACCATTCTGTCTACCCAGTTTAGTCAGTGAAGGGTCTAATGCATTTGGTCAGACAGGCAATTGTCATCCATTTTCATTAGTTTAGTCCACTATTTTACTTATTTTGTAGTGCAGGTAACACATAGTAATGGCTGATCACTTTCACAAAGTACAACACCGTTACAGTCTGTTAGAGTAAGTAAGGTTTTACGCCACATTTAGCAATATTCAAGCAATACCATGGTGGGGTTCACCACAAACGGGCTTCACACGTTGTACCCATGTGGGGAATCGAACCCGGGTCTACGGACGCCTCAGCCACTAGCTGACCCCACAGATTGTGAGAAGCAGATGAAAACTTAATTTATGCAAAAATTTAGTCTGTGTACTCTCACATCCTTTATGTCAGAATGAACAGGACAAACTGACTTATTTGGTAAATGGTCACACATAGATAGATTGCAGTATATATGGGTACACATACCAAGTCAGCCTGCTAAACCAACATCCGTCTCGTCCATACTGGCGTTTTTGGGTTTTATTTTGTGTGTGTGCGCATACAATAAAGTCATATATATCTTAAAAGGAAGTGGTTTCAATAATATATCCTAAATGCCATTTTTTCAAATTTGTCACTGATGTTGCTAACACAATGCATACATATAGAGAAGTGTATCGCAACACCTATTATTTTATCCTCCATACAGCCATTCATAATCATATCATATTATTTCTGCATGATCATATTGACCCATCGGGGACACCATAGACTGGATTTGGATGTCAATGTGCGACGATCAAAGGCGAGCATCATGTGTTTCCGTATTGAGTGAGTGAGTGAGAGTTAATATTTAACGTCACATCGGCAATATTTCAGCCATATCGTGACGAGAACATTTGATATTGAAATGAAATATATGTATATTATATAAAACCTGCCGACGAAGGACAGTAAAACAACTAGAATATCACATATATGTATGTAAAATTAGAAATTAAATCTAAAAAGTTATAACTATAGGGGAAAACAATACAGTATAAAAATGGACAATAAATCGCCAATAAGTTTCCGTATTGAGCATCACGTTTCAGTAAACTGCTTTTGCAGCTCAATAAATTGGACAATTAAGTGATTACGTTTATGATTAGCAAACTGGTGAGACACGTCACGCTTGGGATATACAGAATGTTGGTTGTCATCCATCGACTATCAGCCAAATGGCCAGAACATCAGAAAACTATTGACTTATGCACCGTCAGCGTTCCTGTCGACCACCCGTGGAAACTCCAATGGGAGATAGGGCCGTAGGTAGCCCATGGGCCCAGCCCACCCCCACACCCCACACCCACACACCCCACACACCCACACACCCCCCTAGAAATGTTTTACAGATTATTTTGTACATCAAAGTATTGATATAACACTCTGTTGAGTGTCATACCCTCACCGCACCCCTGAAATCAACACCTCAATTAATGACGCAAATATTGCGGGCAGCCCATCTGACAGAGGATCGGTACCAGAATGATACACCTAATCACATATGATTACAACAACCTATAATACATAAAACAAGGAGTCCAGGGCAATGACATAGCTTGACTACCCGGAACCCTATAAAATGAAGGCATATTGTGCAATACCTATTGATAATTAACGAACAAAAGCCTTAATTAGAAAAAGGAGTGCATTCAATCCAAAGGACTTCAAAAGACAGGATAGACAAAAGAAGGAATAACTAACAAAACAATACACAATAAACAAAGAGACATTGATTGGTGAAACTTTAAACAAATAAAATTACATAAACTATCGACTTATATGAACTATGAACCGATGCCATGTCATAAATCATTCCCTCATCGCCATAAGTGTTCATGAGCATACTAGTGGGCAGTGTGGCTTGTGAAAGTCTCAAGCTGTGGACAGGCTGGAGGAAATTCAAATACAGCTAAAAGTGTATAATGGAGTCAAAATCATGTTTGATATTCCCTTGCAACTGTAAATGTCTCAATTTCACGGTTTCATCGTAAATAAAGCAATCTTTCTGACTGACGTATCTTGTAAACTGAGTGAGTGAGTAATATTGAACAAACCTGAAGATATATATATTGATGTAAATTTCATAAACTGTGCAAGGTTATCTGTCGACTAATCAAACTTGCATGATGTAAATTAATGAATTTCTGGACTGTCAACTAGTTTAATGTATACAACTTTATATTTAAACTGAACAAAACAGTTGTTTTGCATATAAACAGATATGTCTAAACATATTTATAAACTTTAGTTCAGTACATCATGTACAGATGCTACAATTTTGAGCATGAAAAAATAATATTTATACACAATTGGAAATTAGATAAATGCAGTCATTTTACCTGCAGAAAGCAGTTAATTGCATCTGAGAGCATCTTATTTTAAAATATTCCCGGGGAGTATGCCCGGACCCCCCAAGATCCTCAGCCGATTCGCGGCCTTGTACGTGAATAGTGCTCCACCTATTAAGAAAAGTTATATATGCTTGCCTTGCAAGTATTACAATTTGCGTTTTTATTACAATTTACGTCGTAACACAGATCGTTGTAAGGCAAGCATATATAACATTTGAACAAGCGATTGTAGTTTCAAATTGCCTTTTTGTGCAGTTTAATAATATGTATGCATTTCATAGCTAGTCACCTAGGCTATTCCATTTGTCCAAACCACAACATACGGAGACAGATCATTTAGCAGACCGGGTGCTGTACTCTGGAATTGATAACCTGAAAATGTCAGAAAATCGGAAAATATCAACAGTTTCCGATCTTGTCGCAAAACCATCCTCTTCAAACGAGCATTCGACTAAGTGCACATGAGCAGGAATCTGGATATGTAGAGCTATACAAATGTATAATTTGATTTGATTTGATTTGATATATACCCGTTAGAAACCCACCCCACCCCACCCAACCCCACTTTATATTTATACATATCAAAACCTCAGAAGATATTTGCGAAAAGACGTGATACAGAGGACAGTAGGAGATTTTTATTGGATTATACATCAGGACGAATATCATTTTCGTCATTTGGCTAAGATTTGTCAGTTCATTCTTTGGTTATCGCGCTAACAATCTTTATATTGGCAAAACCCTCAGATTTTGCTGTGACCTTGAAAATTATCTCAGGTCACTCCATTTCACTTGTGTCGGTGAATCTCGAGAATATACCTTGGTACCAAATTTGAACAAAATCCATCATTTCTTTCTTGAGTTATGGCCCTAACAAGCCTATTTGATGTATGAAATGCAACGAAAAACAAACACCCGCGTATTTACGAGTGATTACAACTGTTATTACAAGTTTACGTAAATATTTATTACATTTTACCGCAACGAACATTATTACAATTTACGTCAATTTTATTATAATTTGCGTGTTACAATTTACGTCAATTTTTATTACAATTTACGTTTTTATTACAATTTACGTCAAGTTTATTACAATTTGCTGCAAGTATTACAATTTGCGTTCTTATTACA
Source organism: Haliotis rubra (assembly GCF_003918875.1). Taxonomy (NCBI): domain Eukaryota; kingdom Metazoa; phylum Mollusca; class Gastropoda; order Lepetellida; family Haliotidae; genus Haliotis; species Haliotis rubra. Next base: position 57,537 of record NW_025767038.1, on the reverse strand, counting down.
ATTTACGTCGTAACAATCTGGAAGATTAAAGTGTTTCAACAGATTCAGTAATGTCTGGGGTAGTCTTGTTGAAGAATGTTAAAGTAATTCAGATGGCATATCATTGCAAACCGCAGCTTCATTATATCAAAGACAAAATATACTGTATCTCTAACTTCCAGAATGGGTATGCCTCGATTACGTTCATCAGGTAGTTCTACAATGCAAATGCTACAACGTGAATCATGCTCAGATAAATCCAAGTCCATTTCATCTGAAAAAGTGGAGGTTTTTTCCCTAGGTTTAACAATTGATTGTTCAAAATAATTGTGTCACTGATTTTGCTACAAGAAGAGAATGATGTCCTGCTTTGAAATATAGTGGATTTCCAACGAACGTATTTGATGTGTATCCTGGCATCAAGTACATTTGGAATAAATTGCTTCTTCTTATGTCTAGGGTACGAAAGTCCTAATACATTCAAAGTGACTTTAAACTGTCCGCTTTTTTCATCGTAGAATATGTGTGTTTTTAACTTATGGCTATGTTTGTCTCCCATCACCAGTGGCTGAAGGGATGGTGTAAAACCAGCTAGGGTCCATGTAGGTAGTAAAGGTACTGTAAGTTTTAATGGTCCCTAGCATGGTGATCAGCCTTCAGTTGTTGGTGATCTATAGCCCTTTTTTTATACTGTATTGTTGTCTCTACTTATGTATTTTTATGATAGCGTACTAGTTTTAAATAGATATCTGTGACAGTCCAGTACTTTCACTGTCCTTCGATGACAGGTTTTTACGTTTTAAAATTATTGATTTTAATATTGGTATAAAATTAATTTTTCTCGTTACTATATGGCTGTGACGCTAAATATTAACTCACTAACTCACTCCTACCTCCTGTTGCTGGTGATCTCCAGTCCGTTTTTTTATTGTATTGTCCATCACAGTTTATTTAATTTTACAGTTACATACTACTTTTAATTCTCTATCTGTGATAATCTAGTTTTTACTGTCCTTCGTTGACAGGTTTTTATACTTTTCTTGTGGATATATAACTTTTGAAGTCACGATATGGCTGAAATATTGCCAGTGTGACTATCAATTTTAACTCACTCACGCTCCTTTTATGTCTCACCGTAAAGCTGTAATATTCATTCATCTTGATGGGGGGTGCTTCAGGCTAACCCTGGCACGACATAAGATGTCTCTACTGATCCTACTGCTAGTGAACTTAACCACGATGTGCCAAAATCATCGTTTTTATAAGTTTTTGACTTGGACGTTTCGTATTCGATTCCTCGTATATGATTCGTATGAAAGCCAACGACGTCTATTTCAACACCAATAACCTTTAGATACAAAGAAAAAGAGAAATGTAAACGGTGTTCTTATGAATGACTGTGAGAAAAGCTACTTACACTGTGTGCTGACTGATGACAATAGTACACAGATTCAACAATTCTGCACACAAAACATTAGAATATATTACAGTGCTTCATTTGTTTAATTTTTATGCGAACCGGTTTAGTTATTTTAGGCTTTATCTAGCCAAATATTATTTGACTTGGTAAAGACGGCCTGAACAATGAGCTCCGGCTCAGGGTGTACTTCGGTTCTTGTGTGTTGCTATGTGAGCTGGACGGTGTATGTCCTTGGAAAACAAATAACAACGCAGGGTTTCAATCCCAGCCATTTATTGTCAGCGTCTATCCCGGCTTTGTGTATGGCAATACCATCTTTAATCAGGTGTTGCTTCTAGCCCAGACGGGGCGGTGGGGTAGCCTAATGGTTAAAGCGTTGGCTCGTCAAGCCGAAGACCCGGGTTCGAATCCCCACATGGGTACAATGTGTGAAGCCCATTTCTGGTGTCCCCCGCCGTGATGTTGCTGGAATATTGCTAAAAGCGGCGTAAAACCAAACTCAGTCAGTCTAGCCCAGACGGTTATGGTTTTATGAACTTTCCAAGAACTCACGAACATGACATTTTGCATGGCTGACAACGGCGAACATTTGTATTTTCTTTTTCTTTGCATAAAACAAATAGATCAGTATGGTATGATTTATGCCACAACGATCCTTGGGAAAGCTGACCAATTACAACTGATATTCATATTCACAATTTACGAAGCATATGAAATTATTTCCATGCAATAATAACTGTCGACATGTATGGGTCCTGAATATGAAGACAACGTTGTTCGAACTCTGTAAAATATTCCACACATGACCTTCCTTTGTATGGAATAATAGCCCACTATCTTGTCCATTTATGAACTATTTGCCAGGATGTTTTCTAAGATGATATTAACTTGTCAATAGAATGTAAGGATGGTGTGTTTGTGTAAATCTGCAAGACATGCAATACCATGTCAGCAATTTCCTTACCCCAGTAAACATTGACCAGTTTCTAAACCTTCATTGTCCCTAAGTTATACTATTCATTGTTTAAAGGTTATGAAGAGAAGCCATGTACAAGCATGTAATACAATGAACGTGTCTTTACAGGTGCGTGCAATGTCACGCTCCATGCACAGAGGGAACCGCTGAATTTCACATCGCCTAACTACCCGGGTAACTACGGAAAGTATGTAGAGACATACCTGTTTATTTCATACATCATCTGTTCACCAGAATTAGTGCTCATAGTCCAAGCATTCATAACTATTGATGAATTGTTATTGTAATATCTTTATCCTTTATATGTAAGCACTACAGAATTAATGTAATCAACTGATATTTGATGTAAATGTTTATATGTTCAGATTTACACATGCCATGTTGCTTCAGTTCCAAATAACATTATTTTACAGCCATGAAAACTGTTATTGGGACATCTACCCTGAAACAAGCGGCTACAGGGTTGTGCTCGAAATGGTGTTTTCCAACATCGAATACTATAGCTACTTCACCTGTACTCATGACGTCCTTACAATAGACGTCATAAATAATGGTAAAATAGTCGTGTTACACTGAAAACCTCTGTTCTATATAAATTACTTATTTAATATAATGATATTATCATATTTTTTCACATTATTGATTTCTTATCCAGAAAAAAACTCATGTGATCACTGTGGCGCATCAAGGAAGGAAAATTAGTGAAAGTTTGTGAACGCTGAAGTAATATACAAACTAGATTACTAAAACCGAAATACATTTCATATTTTTACCAAATTGTTCCTGACATTTTGTCCACCCAGGTAATCAAAGTGAAGCCTCTTCGCGTAAAATCTGTGGCAAAAGCAGATGGAATATTCTCATCGAAGACGACCAACATATCCATGCAGTGTTCACGACTGATGCCAGGGGAACCAGAAGTGGTTTTCTAATCAGATACTATGAGAAAAATGGTTAGTAAAGTCACGACCCTGGCTATGCAGCAGTAGTCTAAAATCTTTACTGCATGTACCGTTAAAGCTATAATTAAAAACCTGGTTGTTTTTCTCCATTTCATCTTTTACAAGATAATTCTATGGGCTTGAACCAAAGGTAATAGTAGGTGTGGTCATGTATATGAAATTGAGTCTAATGTTTTCAGTTGCTTGAATAGTCAAAATCAGGGATCAGTAAAGACTGGTTTTAATCAAAACATCCGAACCACTTCGGAAAGCCAAAATGATCATCTTGTGCACATCTCTAAAACATTGATCAAAACGGTGCAGATATTGCAATGATTGTGTGTTTCTTTCGTATAATAACGTAGATTCGCTAGCGCTGGCTTAACGAATTTCATCATGCAGGATTCTTACATGGCATCGTTGAATCTTTCAAAATAAATAAAAAATACAAAGTTGCCCATGCTGATCTCATGAATTATACGGCTGGTACAAATTGTTCCCTTGTCATAACCAGGTACCGAAATGTGCGGTGTACCTCTCGTAGCAACTTCTGTCGGCAAGACATTTACCTCGCCTGGATACCCAAACACCTACTTCCAGTGAGTAGCCTAATTACTCTATCAGCTACAAACAGTACTAGAGTTTCTTGTATTTGTTACCCAGTGTTTAATGTTAAATACATCAAGAGAGAGGGTGTGTTGGATGTATTATTAAGCTTTCAACAATATTTACTTCACGCCTAGTCATGCGTACACATTTGTACACAGCCATCCGTTTGTATGTGAGAATGTTTCGAACCATTCGGCAACCTTATTTGGATAATTTGTATAGCACTTCAAAATAAATGCGTCTGTTTGCAGGAGGCAGACATGTATTTGGACTATTACAGCAGAACATCAAAACCAAACCATTCAATTGTACACCATGGACTCGGTACTTCAGAACCTCTCATCTCGTGGAACTTGCAACAATGATTATGTCACTGTATATAACGGTCAATACGGTAAGTAGAGACGTGCACATTGTACTTAGTCAGTTCTCCTTTTCAACTTTAAGCTGCCAAGAAAGACAAATGTTCCAAGCTATGGTAATGATCAACAGTCCATAAGAATTTGGTTTTTAGAATTGAGTTTCAACACAAGAGGTAATCAGATGGTAATTATCAAGTGCGTCCATCAGGTGCATTAATGCTGACCTGGCATCTTCATTTCACTGAGGCCATAATGCGTCGATAAAAGGGAAGATTATCTCATCTCAGAGGAGGAATTTGGCGGAGTGTCGATATGCTTTTTGGGGATTCGCATGACTTCGTAAACGTACCTCTATTTCATCCCTGACGTGTTCAGTGGGTGACACATCAGGGGATCTTGTTGGCCAGGGTAACACATAAAGATTGCTCTGACTAAGAAACTGCTGTAAACTCCGGAAACGGGTGGTCTGTTGTTATCGTGTTGAAACAGCACGCCATCTCTGTTCTGTTGTAAAAGCGATACAGAGGTCATTTACAAAATCTCGTCTTGATACAATAACGTCTTGACCTCCAAAACAAATCCTTTCTCGAACACAAGGTCTAATGTAACGTTCACAGGGCCTGTTGTAAACTCGGTGAAGAAGTAAATAAACTCATCGGTGTACACAGCCTTCCTACACGCACTCCCTTCCCTAAGTGTTGTCTGCTGTAACTTAGACGTCGGTGTCGATATCCTGGCGTCAGCTTGCACGGATGTTGTAGAGGCGAACACACGCCTGTTATCAGGTATGCTACGAGCTGTAAGGGTTGCTGGACTGAACCTGTGTCGGAGGTCCGTGGTTCAAAATTGTTTTTCGAAAGAATACCTCTCCATATGTCATTTTCCCTCAAGTGGCATATCGAGTGTGTTCCTGAACGATTAAAAGAGATACTGGGTGTCTGGAATTGCAACGTTAACAATGTTGGTCATTGTTCTCCTCTATATCATGCTCCTAACAAATTTCATGGAATTCGAGCAACAACAGCTACTCTCTGTTTCTTCGACCTTTCCAACACACTCGTTCCACTCGTTGGTTCAAATCCAAATACTCATTCACAAGAAAACATTTTACTAATGCTTACTAGCCTGCTGACGTCAAGTTTGCACAACGCATGGTTGTTAGCCTCCGGCAGTTTTGAATGATGCTATTCAAAGTTAGGAGAATCAACACTTTTGACATTGTTAATAATATAATGTTCCATTACAGGTTCCTACCACCTCGGCACCTTCTGTGGCAACGAAAGACCTGTTTTTAACAGTGGTGGGAACGCCTTGAGTGTTCGTCTACGAACTGATTCCTCGCAAGTCTACAAAGGATTCAAAATGCTATACAAAGCTATACCGGGTGTGTATGCATTAAGCACTCAGATTGAACCTAAAACTACAGCTACCCGGTTAGATAATAATTAATTAATGTTCTGATCTGATGGTGAAATATAGTAATTTTACAAATAAACACACAGTTGTCAACTGTAAAACTGCTGTTCAACTGACCAAACCAAGGCACAAAACAATAAAATCACAGTCACTTACTACATGTTATTTCATACATCTTAGTTGTGTTGACAAATGTGTCATGAACATGTCTTTCGAAAGACGTGATGAGGCATGACGGCAGCTCCAAACTCTCAGCGTTATTAGTCTCTAAATATATCAATACTGCGTTAGTTTGTGCATTCAGTTAAGCAATAACAGATCTATGTCTTTGTCATTGATGCCTTGATTCGTTTTGCGTAACAACTATGTTTGCCAATTATGATAACATTAGCTCTCAATTTAGACATATATTTTGGATATAATATTTCTGTATGAATCTATTTGTAAAACTGTAAACGGGATTAGTAAAATGTATTTATTATGAAGTTTCGGTAACAGATCTCTCTGGACAAAATGGTGAAGTGAGGACACATTATCTTTAGAATAAGCCAATAATTCAAGAAACATATGTTTTATGACTACTGTTGACACCAATTTTAACTAATGTCAACATTGGCTCACAGTAATGTCCCAGCCGGTCAGCCCAAAACCGTTTTCGCTATTTTTTCGCATGGTAGATTATACTAGTAAACATTATACTAATAAAACCTTGATTTCTTTAGTATTTATCAGATACGCCCCTGGAGAGTTTAAACATTGTTTGTGAAAAATGTCTGGGTCCATAACAAACAAACTACCACAAAGACCGAATCCCCCACCCCTTCATCCTTGACAACCAGCCACACACACAAAAGCACGAGCGAACGCACGAACACACACGCGCACAGGAACGCCGAATCCTTGTTACAACAACAAAAACAAACAAAAATTGTACATTTGCTACTCTTCTTCATTATCAGCAACAACGTGCAGCGTCACGCTTTCCGCAGGTTACAGTCCAATGGTGATTGTCTCCCCTGGCTATCCAAGCAACTACGTAAAGTAAGTAAAGAGTTACAATAATATGATGTAAATGAATGCATGGTTCAAAACCCGTTTACTTGGATATAATTCGCCAGATCAAAAGATGTTTACACATGTAGATAGATACTCTTCGCCTTGATAATAATGTCACCAAATGTAAATATGCTTGTATCACGTGTAACCAATATGGATGAGGCTTGTGTTTTTGTTTCGGAACATTTTTTTTCTTCTTCCTTGCAGTGGATTGGACTGTCAGTGGACTCTAAATGCACCGATAGGAAGCAATATAACGGTGAAAGTTTTGTTTCTTGATTTGGAAAAGGTGGCATCGTGCGTGGATGATTATCTACTGTTTAAGGATGGTAAGTAAAGCTTGGGACGCATGTTAACGTTGTGTTCCTCTTAGAATTGAGCAAAACAGTTGTAGCTTAAGTTCTGTGACATCCGTGTGGTACCAAGGAGAAAAAGAATATAATCAAGATAATATTAATGATCACTATTTACCTATACTCACCAAAAAATGCCACACATTGATACTAATCTTATATGAAATTTCAAACATGTTTTTTTCAAAATTACTTATTGATTGTTATGATTTCGCCCTTGTAATTCTGTGAAACGGATGCACAGCGCATTCTCATCTTCAAAAACATTAATGCATGTCTACGTTCAACTTGCTTAAAATGGCATGGATGAAGAGTGGTATGCACGTGCCGTTTACTGGAATAGTGAGCAGGGAGATGACCTATATAAGACTGTTCTGCTTTTACACGGTCATTGGTATTTTTAGTGAGTGGGTGAGTTAAGATTATCAGTAACATCGGCAGTATTTCAGAGATATCGCGACTAAATCAAGTTATAGATATATTAATAATTAAAGATAAATTACAATATGCTTTCTACGAAGAACTAAATTATCGCAGATATAAGTAAATCTAAAAATGTTAACTATGCATGACAATACAATATAAAAACAGGCTATAGATTGCCAAAAACTGAAGGTAGATCACCATACATCGACATCGACGCGTCCAGTGGTACAGTAACGTTTGATTGTGACGTGTATTGTTCAGTGGCATTTTCTGCTTCAGTGACGTGATTGACGTCAAAATGAACGTTTTACCCAGAATTGTGACACTTTGGTTTACCGACATGGTGCAGGGAGTGTCTTGAAGTCGGATACCATATCCGACACGCAGAAATCTAACTTTGTGCGCCATCTTGGCAATTTAAATCATTTTCGATACAGAGGCGATTTCTTAAGGATTCACATGGCTGTTCCAGTGAGTAAATGCCAGGTCTCATACAGCACATGCCATTAGTTAGTATCTTCAGAATGAGAACATTACAGTGTTTCCATGGTCTTCCAAATATCACGACCACAACCCCATCGAGCATTTGTGGCGTGACCTCGGCCGATGCGTGCGTGAACGTCAACCGGCGCTCCAGACGTTAGATCTATTGTCGCAGGCATCGCAAGAGGATTGGGTCAGTGAATGAGTGAGATACAATTTAAAGTCACTTCGGCAATATTTCAGCCATATCGTGACTAAATTAACGTATAAAATGATAATAATTAAAGGTAAATTTTAAAAATAACTGTCAACGAAGGACATTTAAACAACTAGGATATCAAAGTTATAAATATAAAACTAGTAGTGTGATCTGAAACATTTTTACTATATATGACAAGACAACATAAAAACAGGCTATAGATCGCCCAACAACTAACGGTAGATCACCATACAAGGGACCATAGGGACCACAGTACTGTTGCTACCTGCATGGACAGATTGGGTCAAAGTTCCACAAGGTCGAATTCAAAGACTTAATCACTCCATGCCGAGACAGCGCAGAGCAGTTTTTGGGGCTCTTGGTGGTCACAAGAGATATTAAAGACAACACCCCATTAGGAACAGACACCTTCACTGAATGCTATGCATGTTAACATATATTTGAGCTTTTAAACTGTGAAAATTGGCTGCAAGTCATCCAGACTCTTTAAACCCGAAGATGTTTTACCCACTCCTACGGTCGAAACCATCACATCAATTTGGACAGGTTTCAGAGAGGTGTTCCATGATTTTGTCTATAGTGGGAAAGGGGTAACCGGGGAGGCTATTTTCAACTAAGGCATGGCTAAACCGGTTCTTGTCTTTGGGGGAAAAGGAGATGGGATATTGCAAAGCCATTGAACTCCTTATATTCATTGTCTCGTTAACCATGCACCTGTCATGTATGCCAAATTTGGACCCCTGCGTCAGTTTAGTTGTCAGGGTATTGAAAAGATGAATGATGACATAAAGAGCATTCATCAGAGAAAATCCAATAAATGGGATGCAGCAACTGACGCAACTGAAGATAAGAAAACGCATGGAAAGGAACCAACACCATGTGAGGGAGAAAAGGACATACACAAAACGCAAACTACAATTCTGGGAAGAGGATCTGTCTGCTATGAGAAAATCGAAATGACAGGCCATAAGGGACGAAATGGAAAATGTAGCCTTGCCTCAGCTTGATGTCAATCAGGCCAGTGTAACTGAATTGAGGGACTACTTAGAGTCCAAAGGGTGCAAAACAAAGGCAACGAAACGAGATGTTTTGTTAAAAATGGCAAAGAATAGGTAAATGGCACCAACTTCGTTCAACCATTAAGTGAAAAACGCAACATGTATTTGAAGGCCGCCATATAGATTGAATATTGCTGACTGCGGCGTGAAACTAAACCTAAAACCTGAAAAAATTATTGCCTTTTTCCTTACATGGGAATTGTCTGTCCAGTTATTTGTCACTATTTTGAAACTTGATGAAATGTCTGTGTAATAAATATATATGTCTCCTCCTATTACACATTTCTCGTGTCCCCCGCCGTGATGTTGCTGGAATATTCCTAAAAGCGGCGTAAAACCAAACTCAGTCAGTCAGTCAGTCCTCCTATTACATTTATGTTATTACTGAATGAGAAACTGAATTTTGAAAAAGCATCCATAAAATATTTGGCTGAAGCAGCTGAAGTGAGGTAAAACTAGCACGAGTTACGTCCCTTGAATTGTTGTTGAATCGAGATATTTTACATGCGTTTCCAAAAATTTGACGTACCTTGTCTATGTCCACTATTCTTGAGTATGATTGCATGTGCTATTTCACTTTAAAGGTAGCAGAATTTGTGAAAATAGACCATACGTTTCTTGTTTGGGATATATATTTTTGACATGTTGTAAGAACTTAATTGAAATGTATCTTCCCGAATATGGGTTTCACTGAGATCGGAAGATTATCTCATGACATGTTACCTATGAGTGTGCCTGACTGAGACAGTATTGCACTCGATAATGTCCTAGATCAACCAGGAAATATAACTACTTCAGGGATCAATATTGTCTGCACCTGTCGTGTATGGTGATAAGCAATCACCCAACTTGATAGTAACAGAGGGATAGCGTATCATCCCTAATTGTAGTGAGTGAGTGAGTGAGTTTAGTTTAACGCCTCACTCAGCAATATTAGAGCTATATGGCGGCGGTCTGTAAATAATCGAGTCTTGACCAGACAATCCAGTGATCAACAGCATTAGCATCGATCTGCGCAATTGGGAACCGATGATATGTGTCAACCAAGTCAGCGAGTCTAACCACCCGATCCCGTTAGTCGCCTCTTATCACAAGCATAATCGCCTTTTATGGCAAGCATGGGTTGCTGAAGATAATGTCCCAGATTCCCGGCGGCTACAATATGAGCAATCGACCAAGCAATAACTTTTTCAGGGATCAGTATTGTCACCACACAGCCTTATTGTCACAAAACAGCCTTGTTGTCACAACACAACCTCATTGTCACAATCCTACCTTATTTCCCAGTCAAGTGAATTGCTCTTAGACACATCACATGCACCTGCATTCTCAGTAGGACTTCCTATACGGACATTTCATTTGAGCAAACGATATGAAAATATGAAAACCTCACCACTGAAAAGAAAAATATATCTTCTATTGCAATAATTATTATTTAAATCAAGTAATCGGTAAGGTTCTTGTTATCAACTATAACGATGGTGTAGTGTATGACAAAGAGTTGTATTTCTAACAGTAATCATTACTGTGCCAATTTTTAATGTTCCGAACATACGGCTGCCTTGAAGAACAATACTGTTCCCTGCGTATATCGTTAGTATTTATTTACCGTTAGTGTTGAATCGAACCTTGGTAACGAATAATTTTCATATTGAAAAGAATGTTGTTTGCTTCTATACTGAAGACATCAAATAAATGTAAATGAAACTGCATTCATTTATTGATGAAAGATGCACAATTAATACATTTACGTTTTAGGTTCAGCAAACGATGCTCGCCAACTGGCAAAGATTTGTGATAGTAGGTCTACTCCCATCGTCAGCTCCAGTAACCACATGACCATCATGTTTCACTCAGACCATGCTGTCACAGGAGGAGGTTTTCGTTTGCAGTACTCATCTGGTAATAATTTCAGGAACATTCTTTAACTTATAATAAAGTTTAGTTCTTGTCTTCATTGGAAAAATATACTTTCCTGATAAGCAGAATAACATAATTTCCTCAGGACCACAGAGACCCATTGTGTGAGAAACTTTTGTCTGCTTTTACCTCTTCAGAGGAACTTTTCACTTAAAACTTTCGAGCATCCAGGCGAATAACTGTTTCCACCTGAATATACTCCATGAACCCTAAAGTGTGATGATATTCATGTCATCCAGTCACTCTTGGTTATCACAAATCGTCAAGTGTATTATGTTTTATTATGTTCATTAGTTCACTCGTTTGGCTTCATGCTGTTACAGCTTTCGACTGTGGATTATCAGATCTCTCCGCATCTTCTGTCACGTGGAAGTACTTGACTTCTCCTGGCTATCCTTCGAACTATTACAAGTAGGTGCCTACTCTCTTGTCAAGTGAATAAAGGTTAACCAGTTAGTAAATATTAGCAAATAACATGTGGTAAATAGCACTACACGCGTGACCGGTATGCAGCACTCCACACGTGTCAACGATTTAGCACTGTAAACGTGACTTTGAAACTAGCACTAAACACGGGACAAGTAAGTGTGACTACGCCAATGACTTGCAGGTAACTTATCACATGTATAGTTGTATGATATGTTTTGATGAACTGAAAAGTATTTGAATGGGGTTTTTTTCATATAAACACTACACTTTGTACATTTCAAGACTATACACTTGAACAATTTACTTGTTTATATACGTTTGCATAATACCAATTTATGTATACAAATTCTGTTTTCAGCAATGTACACTGCGAGTGGAAAATTAGAGCACCGTATGGATATGAAATTAAAGTTGAAATTATATATTTGTCGTTGGAATATTCCTCATCTTGTTCGAGGGACTATCTTGTCTTCAAGGACGGTAAGTACATGGTACAAATGTATAGAGGTTCCTCAGAACAAAATTCTCGTAGTGCGCTTTGTGCTGTATCGGTTACTTTTGAGACAATTCATAAATTACTTAGTTTGATCATGAATCCAAAAATATGTGAACGACCATTGGATCACATTAAGCGGTTCTCTATACAATTGGTTTTGTTATTTGTAAGAACTTTGGACTTGATGGGTGAAGATAGGTGCATAATGTATTTTATCACAGTTACTCTAAATACGTTCTATTAGCATCAGCTTCATTTGAATACTAGCATGCTTATGTATATGCGTCAGAACCAATGCCACTAACTTAGTAAGTATCTTTTCTCAAGGTTCATCATCTTGGTCACCTCAGTTGGGTAAATATTGCGGTGTTTACTACAGCAAACAGCTTGTCAGCTCCATCAACTACATCACCATCGCCTTCCACACCGATGGCTCTACCACGCGACAAGGTTATAATCTGAAGTACAAAGCTGGAATATTCCCATCAACAACAACAACAACCACAGGTACAATAATTGTGTTTTTGTGGTCAACCAGTTGTGTGTACATAGATTGGAATGTGTGGGGAACTGGGGCTGGGGCTGGGACTGTGGAACTGCCATTAGTGGTAGCGGGTATTCAATGTTGCTTGGGGATGGCATTGACAATAGAGACATTATATTTACTTGATCCCTTGTTCAGGCAATTATGGGAAAATCACATGTTACACACTTTATTAATGTATGAATAGACAGGACACACTGTTATATAGGTGTCTACAAAAGAAAATGTATTGATCTTCAATCAAAATGTATCTTGTATGAGCTTTCCTGTCTATTTCTGCAATACTGTATAAATTAACATACTATATGCGGTTATTTGCCTTTTCTGCTACAACCTACTCTTCCGTTTATAACTCTGAAAGCACTTACCCAATGTCAACACTATTGTGACTTAAATATCCATTGCTTCCATTCTTTATTTAAACAGAGAGACCGCATGTTTCTAATTGCGGTAGTTCATTGCTCAGCGCCAGCAAATACTCCTGGAGGTCTTTGTCATCCCCTGGGTACCCATACTACAACTACAATAAGTAAGTAGATGTATACATCATCTTTGTTGATAACCCGTTTTGACTACTTGCAAGTTAATTCAGTGACTCCTTCGATCCGAAAAAAGCTCTGTCATGACCCTGCATCTTCACAATCACTCTCCCAGGAATCACTTAATCTTTGATCACTTCAGATGATCCAGACTTTGAAACATTTTGAGGATTTTCTTACATGAAGACATTACAATGCACATATCCTTACACATCAGAATTGATATTCTTTATCACCTTCCCTTGTGAGGAACGTTGCAAGGCTTTATGTTTTGAGTCTTGCCAATTTCAGTGTGTTGGGATTATAGATAATTATCAGGAAGAACAAAGCTTATATTGATTGAGAGTGGTTGGGACAAAAGCATCTTGGAACTGCTGAAACCTATGTTCATGCAGCAATGTTTTGCATGTTGTTTTGTAACCTAATTGACTTGCTGTCCAGTGTTATATTTCTTATAATCTTTTCATCTGTTTCTTCACAGCAATATGTACTGCGAGTGGACAATATCTGCACCTGCTGGATATAAAGTAAAGGTTGAAGCTCAGACTATTTCTATGGAACACGATCCATCCTGTTCTAAAGACTACGTGCTCTTCAGAGATGGTAAGTACAATGTTCCTTTTAACAAAAGGACTTAAAGATACTTTTAGTAATTTTTTCTTCAAATTGAATTTGTTTGCAGTTACCACTGGTCAATGATAAGCATTCTCAGGATGAAGTTGGCTTCAGTGTTTCTACCATGCGTATCTCTTTTAACCGACAACACAACGATTCTTTGTATTTTTCAAGGTTCCTCATCTTACGCCACTCGGTTGGGTAAATACTGTAGTGACGTCACCGGCTACATCGTCAGTTCCCGCAACTCCATGACCATCACGTTCCGCACTGACAGTTCTATCACAGACAAAGGATTTTCTCTGAAATACACTGCGCAGACGACAGGTGCGTAATTCTATATCAGTTTTCGCGCGTTTCCTCTTTCATGAAATTCCATCATAAGGGGATAACTATTTCAAATCACGAACTATGAAGGATCTTTGTAATAATATAAGTTCTCATTTAATTATTGCATTTTAAAAAGAATTAGATTTGTTGAATGATTTGTAAATAGATAAATATTTTATGATTGGAAGTTTATATTAGTAACTTCGATTGTGAGTGGCTGTATCCTCAAAGGGGGTTAAAGTACTGTAAAAGTATTGTCCTCCTGAGAGGATACGTTTTTAATCGTAGAATACGTATATATTTAATGTATGGCTAGATTTTGTAAATTGCTAACGGCTGAAGGGATGGTGCAAATCCAGTTAGGGTCCATGCAGGAAGCAAATGTACTGTAAGTTCCCATGGTCCCCAGTATGGTGATCTTCCTTCAGTTGTTGGCAATCTATAGCCTGTTTTTTATTTTGTAATGTCTTCTATAGTTAAACGTTTTTAGCTTTTCATACTAGTTTTATATCTATATCTGTGATCCTCTAGTTATTTTATTGTCCTTCGTTGGCAACGTTTTGTAATTTGTTATTGCAACTATTTATTTCATGAACTAACGCATTTAAACATACATTTTGCAAAAAAAAAATTCATTTTCAAATCATTTGAAGGGAAAACCCTATAAAACAAAACCCTTATGTAAATGTGTGTATAAAAGGAAAATGTTTTCCTTCAGAAAAAAGTATACCCTGGGGTAAGCCTTCATTTACGATTGCCGACATGAGTAAATGTCTGAAGCCCATCACAGAAACAGAACTGTTTAATATCACTGAGATACTTCCTTGTTTCAGTGTGTGGCGAAGATGATACGATAAGCTATGAGACAAAATATATTGAATCACCGAATTATCCTCTGTCCTATCCCGAGTAAGTATATGGGACACTTGTAGTTAGATTTGCAGTCGCAGCAGTAAATAGTAAAACAATGAACAACTTATTTGTTAATACAGAAGTTGTTCATACAAATATTTTTGTCCTTCTTTAAATTAACTCAGAGAGAAATGAATCAACAATCCAGAAGAAGGAATACACACTATGACATTCTATGATCAGGGGATTGTTAAATTTTAATTCCAGCGAGGATGGAAACTGAAAGTTTGTAGTTAGTAAACCCTGTTGCATAAGCACGATGAGTTCATATATAATTGCAATGCCTGACATGCGGAACACATGACTAATGCTAATGTCTATTCCAATTTTAGCAATGCGGACTGTGAGTGGACAATCAGCACTTCCATTGACGGATATGTAATCCATGTGGACGTGGTGTATTTCAACATTGAGCAAGACAGCAGCTGTTTCTATGATTATGTACAGCTCTATGATGGTAATGAACGCGTTTAATCATTGTTATCCTAGAAATGGGTAAAGGAGACAGATGCCTAAAACGAATTTAAGCTCTGTTCGATTCGCTAATGTAGAGAACGTCAGCGACCTGTGTGTCTTCTTGTTTTTCTCCAATTTTAAGCTAAGACGCTGACATTTACGCGGACATGACGTCCACGTTGACGTGGCACAGTAGGCACACGTCCTGCTTAACAGCATCATTTGGATTCATCAGTGTGATCTGTCCGATTTCATCTATATTTTTCACGATACTTATAGTTGATGTTATTGCGTTTGAGTCACAGTAGATAGTACAGTAAAATAGTCATTTGGAATAAGTAAATGTCATCCCCAAATAAGAACAACTGAAAGAGTTCTTAAAGCAATGAAACTTTCCACTTTTTTAATCGTAGAATACGTGTCATTTTAATATATAGCTAGATTTTCTAAATTGCTGACGACTGAAGGGATGGTGTAACTCCAGCTAGGGTCCATGCAGGAAGCGAATGTACTGTAAGTCCCCATGGTCCCTAGTATGGTGATCTACCTTCAATCGTTGGCAATGTATAGCCTGTTTTTATATTGTATTGTCATTTATAGTTCCAATGTTTTAGATTTAATTACTAGTTTTGAATGGATATCTGTGATACATTAATAGTTTTACTGTTCTTCGTCAACAGGTTTTTTAATTTATAACTTTATTGATCTTTAATATACATGTAATTATAAACGGTTCTCGTCATAATATGGCTAAGATATTGCCGATGTCACGATAAATATTAACTCACTCACTGTTAAAGCATTGTATCTCCGAACAAACGTTTGTGACATTAGCTCATGATTTGTTTTATTATCATAATCTTCTCATGTGATTTCTCTCAATAGTCACGAGTTATGAAAGCTCGATCGGTCGATGGTGTGGAAGAGATGGACCAAATACACAGACTACAGGACAGACAATGAAGGTTAAATTCCACTCTGATGGTTCGACTTCCCTTTCCGGATTTAAGTTGTCCTACTGCCGGCGAACCAACATATGATTGTACGTGTTTCAGTTTTATTCGTTCATTTAGGAATGTATTGCATCGTTTAAGAGAATAACCCACATCAATAGCCATCTCTGTTCGTTTACACTTTAACTGAAACATGCGGTATTTGGGAACGCTACAGCATACAACTGATCTTGTAAAATAACAGGTTGGTAAGACATATATATAACATATGTATCCATAGATAAAGAATATGTTGAGGGTGTGGTTGACAAGGGAGGTGGACGACCAGGGCACGACTTGTCAGGTTGACCAAACTGAGGTATATTCGCCCGTATCTTGTTTTTCTGGACCAACGCTCGTTAGTCTCACATCAAGCTGATAAGCTGACATGATTGACACAGCTTCAGAGCATGTGGGTAGCCCAGTTGTTACAGCATTCACTCATCAGGCCGAAGACTCGGGTTCCATTCCTCACAATGTGAGAAACCCACATCTGGTTTCCCACCTTGATATAGATGGAATATTGCTAAAAGTGGCGTGCAAATCGTTCTCAATCAAAGCAGCCTATAAGCAAGCAGACTGTTAAGTCACAGGTTCAGCGTGTGTAATTGTCGCTTCATCGTAATTGTCCTTTGACCTATGTGAGTTAAGGGTGAAGTTGATCTTTTAGTAATTAACACCAATGCGCTGGCTCATTGTCATACAGACATGTAAATTCGTATAGTAAGTCCAATTTATAACATAACGGTTCCCATTTTGTACACAAGGACCTACCCTATGCATCTACTGTAGTCTCCACAACAAGGCAATATCAGACAAATAAGGGTTTGACATCCCTCTTTCTTTACCTCTGTAATGGAACGCAGTAGAGTTACAACAGCACGATAATGTTGAAATAATATGTACCTTACCAAAATTTAGGATTCCGCCTCAAAACACTACTTAGAAGCAACTAAAACAGACGGGTTGTAACAATATCTATATGCCATTTTAGGGGATTAAGTAAAATCTAAGAGAATGCTATATTTACAAAACACTTTTTTATGTTTTCTTTAGCTGTATTATTTATTCAGTTTTAATTTGTTTTCTTTTTTAGCTGCTGCACCAACGAACATCGGAGCCATACTGGGAGGTGTATTTGGCGGGATCACTGCTGTGGTTATTGCAACCTGCTGTTGCTGTGGACTTTGTTTCAGAAAGAAATCCATTCCCAACGTCCAACAGCAGAGAAACAGACCACCTGAAGGCACCGTCTCCTTCATCAACGTCCCCAGCTACCCACAAACCCCGCCTACTGCTCCTGCTGTTCTGCCGTTCATGTCTCCACCACCTCCTTCTTACAATGATGTCGTGAAGGATGATCCCCCACCGTACTTTCAGGCAGTTCCACTATCAGACATACAGCCTGTTGTCACGTCATACAGTAGCGGTGCATCTGAGCATCAAGGGATAGATAACCCAGCAGGACCCAGCTGAGTGGCAGTTTCAGATGACGTGCATGTTTGTTTAACTGGAGAAAACAGAACAAGACACATTCGTGTATACTTCATGCAGTGTCCTCATCCATATACTTTTTTGCAAGGGGTATCGTTTCGTACCATGGTTTTCGATGATCATTTAATATTCAAAATATCTATTACAGCTAATTCTAAAAATGTTGATTGACTTGACGGATTAGCATATAAGCATATTAATGGTGTTATACAATATGTCTATAGGATGTTTTCGTGGTGTAATGTACACAGCGGTTGAATTTTTAACAATTTTTACGAATACATGTACGATATTGAACGGATGTCGCCATTTGGTGACATATCTTTCACCGACTGATCACTTTTCAATAAAGATTGTCCCAAACAATGTGATAATGGTGAATGGATACTGCACATTCCACACAATCCCCCCAAGGAAAGACACCTTAGAATTTTAATCTCGTTTGGTATATTTTGATATTTTGTTATTGTTTTTTGTAATAAAAATATTTTGTATTTCAAATGATGCATGTTGTGCGTGTTATGTTTATGATTATTATCATGTGATTTTATTACAAATTATAATTTTATACATGTGCACATGTGCGGGAATGTGCGTGTTTCGACTGTCACGAGTATGAGTTTACTGATGGTTTTACTTTGATGGAATCCACGAGCACGGGTGATGAAGAATCAAATTCATGGGGAATCTCTATTTAAAAGACACTACCACTTTCATTGTCAGTTCTTATATGGGATATAGAATTGTAAAAGAATACCCATATCAACTATATTCACAACACATTCCGTCTGTTGTAAGGAGTTTAACACTGAAAATGTTTGTCGACACCAGGTGTTGACGGAAAGGGCAAGCATGTATTCTGCTGGTAGCACCAGCTATTGACAAAATTTGCCTAAGAGTGGAAATATCCCAGTGACAAAATAGAGTAGCGTAGGTGTTCGGACCGTTGACATATTGATATCATGTGCTCCGAGTTGTACTCTACTTGCTCCAACATGTCAGTTTCTTGGCAGAGGTCACTGACTCTGCTTATGTTTTCATACGTGTAGACGTTCATATGTGTTGTGCGAAGTTGATCAGTAGAGCAAGTCAGCAGAAAGCCTGGTTCTCACCATTTCATGGAACAAAAATACAAAATGTCTGTTGGTATGATCTATTGTTGATATGTGTTGACCATTGAGCTAGGTAAATTAGCTTTTAGATTACTCTTACAAAACAGGTATCTCACTGTACAATTTGTAGAACATGAATTTTGATAATATGTTCTTCGTACAACTAACTCCAATATTCGTCCACTCGGCTCACTGTTCGATTCCCCACATAAGTGCAACACGCGAAGCCCAATTCTGTTGCCCCCCGCCATGGTATTGCTGGAATATTGCTAAAAGCAGTGTAAAACCAAACTCACTCACTCACTCACTCACTCTCTTTTTGGAAGACACGTGACCTGATTAACTCACAAAGGCGTATGTATGTTGACATAGTCGCAATGAAACGTATGACCTGGTTTTCCCCACTCTACCAGACGTATGTGTCACTTGCTGCAGCAACTCACATCACTGTCGTTTTAGATACAGAGAATTCAGGTTGTGTAAATATATGTTATTGCTGCAGCAACCACAGCTGATGATTCTGAACCTGTGTCTGTGTCGGCGTCGACAACCAAGGCGACAAGTGGCATCGAAATTATAGCAAATACGCAGTTGGATAGATCCTTGAATTCAGCAAGTGGAGGTGTAGATTCACAACAACCATATGTAACACAACCAAAATGGTACATGCACCTTTTCCTGACACCCGTGAAGGTCCGGGTTAGAATTGGCCTTCAGTAACCCATGCTTGTCGAAAGAGGCGACTAACGGGATCGGATGGTCAGACTACCTGACTTGCACCCAATTGCGCAGATCGATGCTCATCACTGGATTGTCTGACCCAGACTCGATTATTTACAGACCGCCGCCATATAGCTGGAATATTGCTGAGTGCGGCGTAAAACTAAACTCACTCACCTTGTCCTGACAACAAACATCCGAGCAATCAGCAACCGAGAGCACGGTGTCACCTTCTGATAAAACCGTTGTTGACAAAACAGTGGATGAGAGTACGACCACATCTGACACGTGACAACACATGTGACAACGACAGCTGGAGGGACACTACACTGGAAAAAAAAAATCCATCTTTCCAAGCTTGGAAATGTCTTGGAAAGATGATGTTTCCAAGACATTTCCAATTTTGGAAAGATGATGTTTCCAAGACTTTCCAATTTTGGAAAGATGATGTTTCCAAAAATTTCCAATCTTGGAAATATCCGCAAGGGGAGATAACTGGTGGGTGATGGTAAATTATTGTTCTGCATGGGCTAATTGCAATAGTGGCATGGGGCGGCATGAGTGTTTCATGGGGTCGTTAAGGCGACTGGCGGTAGTCTTTGATGTTTGGTGTTGTTTTAGTAATGATTGTTTAAGGGGTTAACGAAAGGATTATCGACTTGACTACTCGAAATTGCAGTGAACACATTTTAAGTGTTCAATGTTGTGGGTGAAAAGTGAATTTGTCACGTTGAGTTTAAATATGTATCATCATAAGCTTATATCTAGTCAGTGAGAGTTAATTTCGTACAAGGGCCACCGACCCGTTTTACAATTATAAAGATGAAAATACAATCCAGCGCCATATATAATATTAAGCTGTATGCTAACGTGTACAATGTCTAATTTAATCTTATACTCTATATTCAAAAACTTCGCTCTTTTTTGTCAATGTTTCACATGGATTATTTATGTAGTATTGTGGGAGAAGGCTGTTTCTCAGATCACAGTATAATGAACATTCAATAAAGAATTGGTACTCTGATTCAATTGTAAGTACAATACACAGAGGGTAGAATCACTCATGTTGTTTTATATTTACTTTTCGCCCTTATTCCAACATTAAAGGGTGGTCTGAACAACGAAACTTACTCAAAGCAAAACGAATCGTTGCGTTGCTGTCAATCGTTGCGTTGCCGTCCTGGGGGGGTCGAGTGATGGTGTCACCATGCACTAATTTCCACCGGACCCCGCAGTTCGTGCTAAATCATTTAGTAAATGAGTTATGTTTGTGAGCGCGAAACAAGCGTTGTGGAAGCTTGGAACGATATCTTAAATTTGTCCAGATCGCTTCGCGGAAGTTAAAGAATCAAACTACTTACTACTTGTAGTACAATATATATATGATTGATGACCAAACATATTTTCCATGACACAACTTGAAGCATAAAGATTTCTTTCTCGGAAGAGAGGTCGTGGTGGAAGTGACAATAATATTGTAAGTAGTGTTATATTGACACCCACCTCGCTTCCTCGAGAGAAATTGTTATGATATAAGATATGTCACGCAAATCCTATTGGACATCAATCAAATACATATTGTACTACCAGTAGAAAGTAGTTTGATTTTGTAACTCGGTGAAAACAAACCTAAATAGCATTTATTCTCAGACTCGCGGATGTTCGCGACAGTGCCCTGCCATTTTTAATAATCGTAACATGACGGGCTAAAGTCTGTTAAAGAATTAATGAGATTATGGTTTGTTTTCATCAAGTTAGAAAAGCAAAACTACTTTCTACTCGTAGTTAAATATGTATTGGAATCATGGCCAACAGGATTTGGCATGACACAACTTATAACATAACGATTTCTTCCTCGGAAGCGAGGTGGGGGTCGAAGTGACATACTGCGCAATAAATATCTTGCTACATTCCCATGGTTAATGTCCACTCACCAGTATGTAGATACTAGTCAACGTGCGTCTTTCTATTTGGTCTTATAATCCGAATTAGTTTATTATCAGGCGATCTGCCTTTACTTATAACTTGAATATCTAGACATTGTAAATCATAATTCGCACACACGCCCTAGTGTATGTTGTCTGTCTCATTACTTCACGACGAAATCATGGATTCTGTGGAATGCTGCGACAAATGAATAAAAAACAAAATGCAATTATTAAAACTAAAACAGGTAGTTATAATGATGTCAGGCTATTACTTTGTTCGAGGAATGTATCCATCAATATCCACAAAAACGAGCCGTATGTCATTCACCTGCAGCTGTTCCAAATGATGTGTCTTTTAACAGTCTAATACATGTTCACGAAAAGTGATATATCGTTTCAGGTATTTCACATTGGTATATAGTCGCATTGGTCACCCAAGATAGCATACCTGGGAACTAATTGCATAATCTCCGCCATTCTTTACAAAAAAAGTAATTTAGTTAGCCAATAATGAGAATCAATGTCTTGGCGGTTAATCCTTTGAAAGATGGAAGTTGTTTTACGCAGACACAGACACGACAGAGTGTATTTAGTATTGATTAGTAAATGTACATACATAAACACTACCTTTTGACCAATCCGCTGTGTAAGATAAAAGTATGGGTTAATCCTTTGATCGATGTTTATACTGTTGAGTATTTACTCCAGACACAAGAAATGCCAATGGGGAACCTTTGTCGGGTTATCTAAGTGGTGTTACCACTAATTATACCTGTTATAAATTCATTAACTGACCATCAAGTGAATGATGACAAATGACATGTGTAGGTTTATACCACCTAACACGGGTTACAACAAGGGAGTATTAATTGCTGTACTGCATGCAATTTTAATTGCATGTGAAAACCTATGGGCCGACATTATTTTGAGAATACGGACAGAACTTCATTGTTGCAAAAGAAATTCATATAAGCATTTGCTGTGTGCTAAAACTGTATTTACCTATTTACCTATGTAAATTTTCAGAGTCTTCTAGCAATAGCAAAGTGCAAGGATGTGTTAAAAAGGAATAACGCAGTCAAACAGTTGCTGTTCGAATTGCATGAAATTTGCAAAAAGCATGACATATTCAAGAACACCACTTCAGGAAATAAGGAAATAAGGAACACCACTTCACGACAGTGATCCTTTATTTATTCTTATATTTCCCCCCACAGCGCTATTTAAAGCTGGTGATGAAAACTGGAAAATATTAAAGGAACACTTGAAATTTCCCGTGTTCCTTTATTTGTTTCTCTCAGTATATATCGCTGCTCTCGCTTGTTCTTTATATTTCAGTTGCCTTTTATGACTGCTCACTGTGTATTTCAATGTAATTTGTTGAATGATCGTTGATGTTCTGTGGTTATTTAGTTTAGTCAATATTTCGTAGGGTTGTAACGATGCATCGAACTATCCAAGGATTGGAATTGTTGAGTCTCCGATAGCAATTAATCGATGGTAGATACGGAAAACTATCGATGCATCGATAGTATGTGTGACTATCGATATTTTAGTAATTGACTTCCGTTGATAAATGCGCAGCGCAAAATACAGGAAGTACCAGATTCGTTCACATTGATTAAGAGTTATCCACCCCTATTACTTCTTGAACAAACTTGAACAGGGTTTCAAGGTTCATGTCAGTTATTATAAGAGATATATTATATTTGATATAAACTATACATTCATTTGGGAAATGACTTCAAATAAGACCATTCAAGGAGAAAAACAGTAAGAAGTAACCTTACAAAAATACAAGTGGCTGTGTGTATTTGCCTATAGCTAAAGTCAGTGTTACCTCTAGAACGCCACGGAGATCACTTTAAATCACTGTACATTTCCATCACTTTATGTGTGGTGAAATGCATGCTGACGGAAACCTCGCATCAGGTAATATCCCCTCTATTTGGTTTCACTATGGGTCGAGGTCCTGACTCAAACCAACGAGTTTTTATACATTCTTGCAAAACCAAAGAGACACAATTCTGCACAATGGGCAGTACCACAGGGTAAGCTGTGTCGCATATCTTCAACGTATTCAGGTGGTGTCATTCTTTTGAACACGCACACATTGCTTTCTTTTCAAATATTTTTTTCTGACCCGTGTCCAAGACAAAAAGAGTATCTCCTTTGAATGCACCAAGCACATGGTCTGTGAGCAGGTAAAAACAGCAACTGAACAATTTGAACAAACATGTCCACACACTATATAAAGAAACTGTCTGCTTCATCCATTGTACTCAAGGCAGTGAATCGAAATCAGTGTTAAGAAGGAAACATCCCATGGGCATTCCTATGCTGGAGTTGTGCTATCTTAACAGTGATGTATGGTATACCATTTTCAAATGTGGGTTGAGTGAGAAGTTTCAGGTACACATGTGGAGCGCGACGGTGCAGTGGTAAGGCGTCTGCCTATCACGTTATAGGCCCGGGTTCGATCCTCGGTGAAGGCAATTACCTGGGCACTTTTGCGTAGTATCCTTGGATAAGACACTTAGATCCACATTGTCTCAGTTCACCCAGCTGTAAAATGGGTACCCGTGAGGATGTGCTGGCAATGTGAGTGTTTAGTTCATTGCGCCTAACAGACAGCATGACTGTATCATCCCCAGGGAGTTGAAAAAGTATCGGAAAGTCCTTTGACCGGGGATAGTAATGTACGTAATGCCATGAACAGGCAATGTGCCTGTATATGAGCGCCATATAAGCGGGCAATTATTATTACTATCACATTCGAACTGACTCGAACTGACTCGAACTGACTTAACATGCCGGCTATAGATTGCCAACAACTGAAGGTAGATCACCATACTAGGGACTATGGGGACTTACAGTACATTTGCTTCCTGCATGGGCCATGTGCAGCGTGAAAACAGTCAAGGATCATTTAATAAAGTTAGGCCAATTAATTATTGACCATTTCTTTATAGAAAGTGACATTGAATTCGATTAAAATATTTTATAAATCTACAAATGTCATTTCATATTTGGTAAATGGAATTAGCAGCTGGAACTGTTAGTGGCTTCTTTTCTGAAAGAAATGAAGTGCCGTAAAATTGTTCTGTTGGGGAACCGTTCGTGTTCTCTTGCATGGTTATCTACATTCATTTCCTGCAGCATGTCGTCATTCAGTTGTGATATTCCCCTTGAATAACTGTCCCTTGTTGTAACTGTGTTGACTTTGACTTCATGTTAGTAATCTTTCCGTGATTACACAATGCCATTTAGAAAGTGCCATTTAGAAATTTAGTGAGGGAGTGAGTTAAAATTTAAAGACACTTCGGTAGTATTTCAGCCATATCGTGACTATGAGTGTTGCATATCAAACATAAACTCAAGCAGTAAAAATATCTGTCAACGAAGGACATTAAAATACATAGATTATCACAGATGTAAGATTAAAACTAGCATGTAATCATAAAACAATATTTCCGCAACAATACAATATAAAATGGGTTTTAGATCGCCAATAACTGAAGGTAGATCCCTATACTACTATTTAGAAAGTTGTCAAATGTAACATATGTTATAATTGGGATTACACTTTCTTAGTAGAGTACAGATTCTAGTAATCTCTCCGTGTTCGAAATATAAACCCGACCATAATTTATGTATTTTCAAAGGAAATGCTTGAAATATTGCCACTGTGGGTTCCTGTTTTAACTTTCGTTCATATCGTGTCCTTCATGGATCACTGAATACCAGGAGCCTGCGAATCGATCCGCAACACCGGTCACAAACACAGGCTACATACAAAATTAATCCACCAGCTTTGTATCTACAGTTAAGTACTTGTGTACTGGAGGCAGAAGGCGTTCCATTGTTTAGAGTCTTGGTCCACCAGGCCATAACGTATTAGTTAACAAAGGGGCATTCAAGTATAGTCTGTATCTTGTTCTCCTCTGAATGGTGATTGTGTTGAGGAAGAGGCGATGCTAGAATACCATCGTAAATGGTACCACCATAAAATGGCTGTGCAGTCTTTTTTTACAATATTCTCAGTATGTGATCATATTACGTCTATACTTAACTCTGAATTTGAAAACATCTAACTCTACATTCTGACCACATTTAGTATTAGCAATGTATCTAAAGTTTGCCATTTTGGTATGACCATTTCTGATTCAGATTAGCTATTTTTGTCAAAAACGATAAGATATGATTAAATCTCAGTAGTTTACTTGTTTTTATTTCAAATCAGTTATTACATCAAGACCTATTAAAACAGTTCACATTTTATAATTGAACTGATTTCACCATTTGGCCTTAGCTCCCTTCTGCTGATAGTGAGAAGTGTTCACCAGTGACACCATTACAACAGACCATAGTCCTACATCCACAGTCCAGTGACCTCCTAATCCCTTATCCAAACATTCAGATGTAGGGAAAGTGAGGTTAAACCTTCGATTTTAGTTTGCCTTGAACGACAAGGAGTGCAAACTATGTTTGTTATATAATACTAAACAATCGCCGATTGTGTGCTGCTTACCACATAGACACCATTATGTACATTGTATTTGCTGCACCGACTGGAGGGGCGGTGGGGTAGCCTACATGTTAAAGCGTTGGTTAATCACGCCGAAGACCCGGGATCGAATCCCCACATGGTACAATGTGGGAAGCCCATTTCTGGTGTCCCCCGCCATGATGTTGCTGGAATATTGCTAAAAGCGGCGTAAAACCAAACTCAGTCAGTGCACCGACTGGAACATCAGTGTCTCTGATCGAAATGCCTGCTCTGATTACAATGGGATTATTTCTCAGATCAACTGCGTCGAGTGTCCTTTCACACAAGCAGAGAACATTGGTCTTCACCAAACATGCTTGTCATGTGAGGTGACAAACTGGTTCTGGTGGTCAGGTTTGCTGACGTGGTTGACGAATGTCCTTTCACCCAGTTAAGTCGATCAATGCTTATGATTTGAATCACTGGACAGTTTCTTATTGTAAATAATCGATCCTGGACCAGACAATCCAGTGATCAACAGCATGATCACCGACCTGCGCAATTGGGAACCGATGACATGTGTCAACCAAGTCAGCGAGCCAGACCACTCGATCCCGTTAGTCGCCTCTTACGACAAGCATAGGTTACAGAAGGTTCATTCTAGCCAGGACCTTCACGGGTAAAACGATTTACAGAGTATGCTTAAGGGGCATGTATAAAATACGAAGTGTGTTTTTACGAATGACTTGATTATTTTTATAGGAAGTGAGTGAGTGAGTTTTACGCTGCACACAACAATATTACAGCGGCCGTCTGTAAATAATCGCGTCTGGACTAGACAAGCCAGTGATCAACAACATGAACATCGATCAACGCAATTGGGATACGATGACATGTGCCAACCAAGTCAGTGAGCCTGACCACGCAATCCCGTTAGTCGCCTCTTTTGACAAGCATGGGCTACTGAAGATCAATTCTAACCCGGCTCTTCATTGGTGTTGTAGAAAGGAGAAGCCAGTAAGTGAGTGAGTGAGTTAATATTTTACGTCACATCAGCAATATCTCAGCCATATCCTGACGAAAACAATTTATACAATAAAAAGTGAAAATATATTGAAGAGTAAAACCTGTCGACGATGGACAGTACAAATACTAGATAATCACAGATATAATACAAAACTAGTGAACAAAGCTAAAACATTCCAATTAAAGAAGACAATACAATATAAAACACGGGCTATAGATCGCCAACAACTGAAGTTAGATCACCATACTAGGAACCTAGCCGGATTTACACCACCCCTTTAGCCGCTGGAGATTGTAGAATAATTTAGTCGAAATTTAAAAGAACAAACATACTACGTTTAAAAACTTGGTACCTGAAAAATTAACTTTGAAAGTTTTTGGGACTTACGTACCCTCTCAGGAGGACAATAAGTTTACGCTACTTCAACCCCCTTTGAGGATACAGCCACTAACAATCTAAGTTGATAATCTGAACTACCAATTATAAAACCTTATCTATTTACAAAACATATATCAAAATTTATTAAACAAATCTATCTCTTTTAAAAAATCAATGATTAAACACTAATTAACTTTATTAAAAAGGTCCTTTACTGTTTTGATATTGAAATATTTATCCCGTATGATGGGGAATTCAACACAGTCAAGCAGGACATGCTTGACCGTGGTTCTCTCATCACAAGGGATACAAAACGGAGGATCCTCACCTTTCAATAGGTATGCATCTGTATATCTTGTGTGGCCAATGCGACATCGTCGCATAATGACCTCTTCAAATCTGGACTGACAACCCAAGGAGGTGTAGCCAATATAAGGTTTTATTTCATGTAATTTGTTAGTACCTACTTGGGTGTCCCACTTCTTCTGCATCAGATCACGGATGTAAGTTCCAATGCTAGCCTTGTAATCAGAGTATGGAATAAGAAGTGGTGTCACAGATTTGTTGAGTGCTGCCTTAGCAGCAAGATCAGCCAGTGTACTGGGGATTGCGACATATGTCATGACCGTAGAGACAAAGGTAACAGCTGACGTGACAATGATAACATAAATGCTGACTTTAAATGAGACCATGACCAGTGATGACGCGACAGTAAATGAGATCACAACCACTCCTGACAAGACAGTAAAGGAGACCACGACTGCAGTTGACGAGACAGTAAAGAAAACATTCATTACATCTGATGTAACAGTCACGAAGACAACGGCCACTGCTGACATAACAGATGGGGAGACAAAAACTGCAGCTGACGCAACAGCAAAGGAGACCACGACCACAGCTGACACGACAGTAAAGGAGACCATGACCACAGCTGATACAACGGTAAAGGAGATCACTACCACAGTTGATACGACAGTAAAGGAGACCACGACCACAGCTGATACAACGGTAAAGGAGATCACTACCACAGCTGATACGACAATAAAAGAGACCACGACCACAGCTGGTACGACGGTAAAGGAGACCACGACCACAGCTGATGCGACGGTAACGGAGATCACTACCACAGCTGATACGACTACTACAGAACGTATTATATTCCCGGAAACCATCGATCCTCCAAGGTGCTATAAATATTAACACTACTTCAGCCGTCTCACTTGTTGAACATACTAATATCAGTTACACGTTTCAATACAGATACAAGAGCAGAATGGATAGCCTCCCTTTTCATCAGTATCGTTGAGTGAGTGATTGAGTGAGTTAAGATACAGTGTAAAAATGGGCTATAGATCGCCAACAACTGAAGGTAGATCACCACACCAGGGACCAGTATCGTTTAAAGCGTGTTTGCTATCAAGGCATAATGTGTATGTACAATGTCACCATGGCGGGGAAATGGAATAGCCTCGTGACTGCACATAATATTTCAGGACTTGAGGAGCTGAAAGTATTCACATCCAACCCAGCATTTCAGCCGAACGTTGTATGCATAGGAATTAGAAGATATATAAAGAAATAACATAATTTTAAATACGACCAGTTATACTAACACTGGAACGGACTACTTTACCTGTGTGTACACCCGTGAAGATCGTAAAACGAGACTCACTCACTCACCTTTGTGTAATTTAGTATCCTTACCAATTTGTAATGCTCATGATGAAATGTATGTTATTCTTGTAACACTGAAACAATTCAGGAGTGGCATAAATAGCCAACACTATCGGAAGTGCTTGAGGCATGATCAGATACTTGGGAAAGGGCGGTCAGCCCTTTCAAAACATATTTTTAGCACATGCATCCATAATATCATAACTGTGTAAGTAGCATTCTCATCCTAACACACACCCTTAATGCTGAAAGTCTATTATTAGCGATAAATCTATGAGGTTTGTGATTAACAAACATATGCGTCCTCGTGCGTTTGACAATTACTATTGCATCGACTAAGATATCTAACACAGATAGGATGCATCTTCCTTTGCAATAAATAACACTGTCGTTGACAAGAACGAAGTCATGTACAAAAAGACGAGGAAAATTTCTCAGAAACAAAGATTGTTCTGAAGTTACAGTTTCTAAATTCTAAAGAGAATTCAAGTTATAAAAAGAAAAAACAAATATTGGGTGTAACATGTATCCCTGGCGGGCGCCCGATGCAATACTAACAATTCCGTCTGTCTATACATGACAATACAAGCTTTTACTTTGCCACACAACCGGTGAAGGTCCGGGTTAGAATGTGCCTTCAGTAATCCATGCTTGTCGTAAGAGGCGACTAAAGGGATCGGGTGGTCAGACTCGCTGACTTGGTTGCAACATGTCATCGGTTCCCAAATGCGCAAATCGATGCTCATGCTGTTGACCACTGGATTGCCTGGTCCAGACTCGATTGCTGAATATTGCTGAGTGCTGCGTAAAACTAAACTATCTCACTCCTTCACTCACTTTGCCACACATACTTTGCAAGAGTCTTAATGATTTACCATGCATATCTTTTTGTCTAAAATAATATTTTTTGCCACATCCAATCAAATGCATCTCGAAAATCAATAAACACAAATTACGAACGGTGTTTTGATTTTCTCAAACACATACTTTGCAAGAGTCTTAATGATTTACCATGCATATCTTTTTGTCTAAAATAATACTTTTGGCCACATCCAATCAAATGCATCTCGAAAATCAATAAACACAAATTACGAACGGTGTTTTGATTTTCTCAAACATTTCTAACATAACATATATTATATTATCTGCTGCTGAACATAAGACATTAGCCCCTGAAGATCCGGGTTAGAACTGGTCTTCAGGAACCCATGCATGTCGTGAGAGGCGACTTACGGGATTGAGTGGTCAGGCTCGCTGACTCGGTTGACATCGTATGTCATCGTATCCCAATTGTGTGTATCGAGGCTCATGACGGCAATCACTGGAGCAACTAATCCACATTAGAATATTTACGGATCGCTAGGATGCCGCTGAATCCAGCGTAAATAAACAAACAAACAAAACCTAACCTCTTCATGGGAAATATGACTGATAGAGCTGTCAGATGACTCTTTTAACTTCGTGATATAGGCTGCAAGTCGGCCTCCTTGTCAAGTGGAGTCCATTGAATATGTTCAATGAAAATTAAAAGGTATCAAATCGTAATGACATATCCAAGCATTTCCAACCAAAACATGCAACTGCGAAATGTAAACGAAAGTGAGCTGCAAGTTTTTAGAGGAAAACATCGTTACAGGTTCATCGTCAGCTCTGTCTCGGCTATTGGCTGGAACAAGAGTATTATCTCACAACATTCAGTTCATCATCTCCCCGTTCCCAATCTGACGATGTTGTGGATGAATCATCAGGCATTCAAGGGCAGTATTTATAGAAAAGACACTCACTAAAATGCACAACCGCGCCAAAGAAGAGGCACTCCATTCAATGAAGAGAGGAGGTAAATATACATTATGTGCCAAAGAACCTATCCAACCAAAGCCTATGCATGACAATATTGAAATTACTTTGCCTACCATCACCAGTATTGTCCAGTTGTCTATCTGTCAATTCTTATACCATGCCAAATAATGGCATGATAAAATATGAACACTTGTAATTATATCCAATATTTCATGGAACACCAAGTTTATTCGTTATCTGTATAATTACATATCACTAAATTCCAATAATATGTTCCCCACATGGTTACAGTATGTGAAGCCTATTTTTGTTATTGATGTTGAAATATTGCTAAAACTGCTATTCACTCACTCTAATAATTATATTTTCGGGTCAGTGACGATGAGAGTAATGTTCTAAGGGAAGTAACTCCCGCTAACAAATAGGAACATAACATACTTTTACAATGAACGCAATAGTTGGCGATAATTTAATGTGTGGTTGCATACAAAGTGCTGTTTTAGACTTCCTCGTTAAAAAGGGTGAGTACGATGTAATTTAACTAAACCAAAATATAACTGTTTGTTACGTGTTGGACGCATACAGGCCTTTTAAGGCCAAAGGTTGCCATAAAACCTTATCTACCTACCTACCTAGGAACATAATAGGACACACATGCACGAATTATGTCATATGATCTTGATGCCGGGTTGTTGCAAAGGGTAATTATAATACATTGTATCGTGAAGGCTTAGTTAATTTTCTATAAACTGCCTATAAGCCACTAAACAGAAAATAAAATGACAATATGTTTGGAAATGAAACTGTTCAGCTACCTGTCATGGGAAGAACTGCTTTATACAAATAATACAAAACAGACTCGCAGAAATAGCAATAAAGAACTGGTAGGTGTCATGAGTGGTGCTCGATAGGCCAATCATCCATGATTATGTTTACATTAAGTTTTAAATGATTGCATGCGATGGTAGAGTAGCGATCGGCAAAGCCGGCGGGTAGGGTGCACAAAAGTGTCCGTCCTTGTCATTATGTATTGTACTGTGAAGTATTTCGAGTCGAGGGTCATCTCAAATTTTTATATATTTTTTTAAAATCTTTAATCTTCGCAAAGACACGAGGGCCTGTGCACTGGGGCTGTGATTTGGCAATATTCATGAAATTTAATGGTTTTGCATCAATGGCGAAGGGTACCAAGAAGGAAGAGAATGGGCTCGAACGGGACCTGTGTTCACGACTCCATAACATATGCATAGAAGTCCCGGTGTTCGACATTGTGATACTGTCGGAATGTTGCAAAACCGATGTAACTCAGTACCAGTTAACTCACACAAATAAGTCACCAAGCGACTGTGTTTAACGATAGTGAAAAACACGCATCAGGCATAATACCAAGGCTTCCTAAATACAAGTTTTATTACAAACATTAGTGATAACCTCCTAATCACAGAATGCTATTTGTAAATCTATTTGAGAATTTCTCACAAACCAAACATTGCTCAATTTCCTGGAATAGTTTCCTTGACATAATACGTCACAATGACAGTGATTTCCCTTTGCCCTGTCCTTCCCCCTTTGCTATAAATCTGCTATCAGTTATACTGTTTGGTAAGGAGATGCGGTAAAGCACAACCTCTTAAGAAGCAAGTAGCTATTACAACATATAAATATGAGCAGCACTGACTGAAGCATGTTTACATAGTGTGTGCTGACGCACCTAACAATATTACTTCGTTATCTGAGAGGCTTGTTTGCTTTGTCGGGTGTCGTTGGTGACTACCACGTAGAAGTCGATTAGGTCACATCCGTATAAGTGTGTTGCAATCTATTTATGCGCTTGTCATTGGAGCGTTCCCTGCCTGATAGGGTGTACACAGAGAAAGTGATTCAGGGGTTTTACAGTTACATTGTGAGGTGATCTACTAATGCCAGTCTTTCATGAGAGCTCTCCACGGCGACAGGATGCCATTATTTCTTTGGATTATGTGTGTTGTTGTTGCATGGGCCGCTGGTCTCAGGTGAGTGTGACATATATTCGTTTTCACATATTATGTTATATGTTAAATGACAAGTTGTGAAAAATGTATAAACAGGTGGTACGTTTTACAACAATAATCGATTTCGTTCTTTAGGTCAAACTACATTACTAGGTCAGTCGTATTACTGTGGGATTTTACCATACCAAACTACACCTACAATCAGCACAGGTAACAGAAGTTTTAAATGGTAGACAGACAAGGCATATGTGTTTTAAATTTGAGTCTGCCCGGGAAATGTATGGTATATGACAATCTCATTTGTTCAATAGCGCATTAGTAAACAAGAAATTGGAGAAATGGCCTGTCACCTATCTCAACAAGATGGCGGACACGATATTGCTACAGTTGTTGACAGCTGAATAGAAATCATAAAGCTTTGTTAAATACGCCATTAACATAGAGTTTGATGATATTGACTAATCCTATCTTTGGATTTAAGAATTAGTTCTTCGTTGTATGAAATAAAATAATATATGAACAGAAAACAACATTGCTGACAAAGTCAAAGTCAAACTGGAAAAGTATATGTTTGATCTTAGTGGCCCAAGGTCTAAGAGGTTAACATTCTGTTTACCCAGTCTAGTTCGTGTAGAATCTGATACATTTGGTCCGACAGGCAGTTGGCATCCATTTCGACTAGTTTAGTCAACTATTTTACTCATTTTGTAGTGCAGGTAACAAATAGTAATGGTTGATCACTTTCACAAAGTACAACACCATTACAGTCTGTCAGAGTGAGTAAGCAAGGTTTTACGCCACTTTTAGCAATATTCCAGCAATATCACGGCGGAGGACACCAGAAATGGGCTTCACACAGTGTACCCATGTGGGGAATCGAACCCGGGTCTACGGAGGACGAGCGGTCGCTTCAGCCACCCCACACATACTGTCAGAAGCAGATGTTAAATTCATTTTAATTTTAAATTTCGTCTGCGTACCCTACATCCTTTCATATAAGAATGGGCAGGCCCAAACTGGGGTTTTCGGTAAATGAACACATATAGATATATTGCAGTACTTAAATATGGGTAAGCATACCAAGCCAGCCGACTGAACCATTACCCGTCTCGTCCATACTATACTGTTTGTTGGTTTTTTTTGCTTGGTTGGTTGGTTGGTTATGTTTTCTTATTTCTTTGTTTTGTTTTGATTGTTTGTTTGTTTGTTAGTGTGTGTGTGTGTGTGTGTGTGTGTGTGTGTGTGTGTGTGTGTGTGTGTGTGTGTGTGTGTGTGTGTGTGTGTGTGTGTGTGTGTGTGTGTGTGTGTAAAATAAGGTCATATATAACTTAACAGAAAGTGGTTTCAATAATATATCTTACATGCCATTTTTCAAATTTGACTCTGAAGTTGCTAACAAAATGTATACACATGGAGGAATGTATCGCAACACCTATTATTTTATCCTCAATACAGTCATTCAGAAAACTATTGACTTGATCCCCGTCAGCGTTCCTGTCGACCACGCGTGGAAACTCCAAAGGAGGTAGGGCCGTAGGTAGCCCATGGGGGCAGCTGCCCCCCGCCCCCCTAGAAATGTTTTACAGTTTATTTTGTACATCAAAGTATTGATATAACACTCTGTCGAGTGTCAAATACCCTCGCCGCACACCTGAAATCCACACCTCAATTAATGACGCAAATATTGCGGGCAGCCCATCTGACAGAGGATCGGTACCAGAATGATACACCTAATCACATATGATTACAACAACCTATAATACATAAAATTAGGAGTCCAGGGAAATGACACAGACTACCCGGAACCCTATAAAATGAGGGTATATTGTACAACGCCTAATGATAATTAACGAACAAAAGACTTAATTAGAAAAAGGATTGCATTCAATCCACATGACTTCAAAAACAGGATAGACATAACAAGGGATAACTAACAAAACAATACACAATAAACAAAGATACATTGATTGGTGAAACATTAAACAAATAAAATTACATAAACTATCGACTTATATGGACTATGAGCCGATGCCATATCATAAATCATTCCCTCATCCCCATAAGTGTTCATGAGCATACTAGTGGGCAGTGTGGCTAGTGAAAGTCTCCAGCTGTGGACAGGCTGGAGTAAAATTCAAATACAGCTAAAAGTGTATAATGGAGTCAAAATCATTTTTGATATTCCCTTGGAACTGTAAATGTCTCAATGTCACGGTTTCATGGTGGATCATAAATAAAGCAATTTTTCTGACTGACTTATCTTGTTAAGTTGCGGTGAGTAAACTGAGTGAGTGAGTAATATTGAACAAACCTGAAGATATAATATATATGATGTAAATTTCATATGCAATTTCTGGACTCTCAGCTGAATGTAACGATACAACTATTGCATATCAATATTTAAACTTAACAAAACAGTTTTGCATATTATTACAGATATGTTTAAACACATTTATAAAGTTTAGTTCAGAACATTATGTACAGATGCTACAATTTTGAACAAAGGAACTTATTTTTTAAAAGAAAACGTAGCAGGAAAAATACTATTTATACAAAATTTGAAATTAGATAAATGGAGTAATGTTACAACGATCTCGAAGATTAAAGTGTTCAGTGTTTCAACAGATTCATTAATGTCAGGGGTAGTTTTGTCGAAGAATGTTACAGTAATTCAGATGGCATATAATTGCAAACTGCAGCTTCATTATATCAAAGACAATAAACTGTATCTGTAACTTCCACAATGGGTATGCCTCGATTAACTTCATCAGGTAGTTCTACAATACAAATGTTACAATGTGAATCATGCTCAGATAAATCCAAGTCAATTTCATCTGAAAAAGTGGAGTTTTTGTCCCTAGGTTTAACAATTGACTGTTCAAAATAATTGTGCCACTGATTTTGCTACACGAAGAGAATGATGTCCTGCTTTGAGATATGGTGGATTGTTCAAGGTTGTCACGAACACTTTAATTTCTTACTTATGTGACGATTTCCTAATATTACAGAATGATTTAAATACACGATTCTTTCGTTGATTTGCCTTGAAAGTAACGAGGAGTCAATTAAACTTCGTGCAAAGGGTTTGCCTGAGTGTCCCTTTAGTTTGTCAAATCATACTAAGGCCAACGTATTTGCTGTGTATGCTTGCATCAATTATATTTGGGGTTAATTGCTACTTCTTATGTATGAGTACCTAAGTCCTAATACATTCAAAGTAAACTTCAACTGACCACTTTTCTCATCGTAGAATATGTGTGTTTTTAACTTATGGCTATAGTTGTTTCCAATCACCAGCGGCTGAAGGGATGGTGTAAAACCAGCTAGGGTCCATATAGGTAGTAAAGGCACTGTAAGTTCCCATGGTCCCTAGTACGGTGACCTACCTCCAGTTGCTGGTGATCTCCAGTCCGTTTTTATATTGTATTGTCCATCACAGTTTGTTTGATTTTACAGTTACATACTACTTTTAATTCTCTATCATTGATAATCTAGTTTTATACTGTCCTTCGTTGACAGGTTTTTATAATTTAATCGCGTTTATTATGAATGACTTTTTGAAGTCAGGGTAGGCTAAAATATTGCCAGTGTGACTATCAACTTTAACTCACTCACTCGCCCTCTTATGTCTCTTCACCGTAAAGCTGTAATATTCATTCATCTTGATGGGGGGCTGCTTCAGGCTAACCCTGGCACGTGATAAGATGTCTCAACTGATCCTACTGCTAGTGAACTTAACCACGATGTGCCAAAATCATCGGTTTTATAAGTCTTTTGACTTGACGTTTAGCATTCGATTCCTCCAAAGTCGTATGAAAGCCAATGACGTCTATTTCAACACCAATAACCTTTAAATACAAAGAAAAAGATAAATGTAAACGGTGTTCTTATGAATGACTGTGAGAAACGCTACTTACACTGTGTGCTGACTGGTGATAATGTGGACAGTATCAACAATAAAATAGTCCTGGCTTTACGTCCATGTGTTTTCTGCGCACAAACATCAAAATATATTACAGTGTTTTCATTTGTTTTATTTTACGCGAACCGTTGTAGTTATTTAGGCTTTATCTAGCCAAATAATATCTGACTTGATAAAGACGTCCTGAAGAATGAGCTCCGGTTCGGGATGTACTTTAAGCTCTTGTGTGCTAAAGTGTGAGCTGGACGGTTTATGTCCTTGTAAAGTAAAACAACAAGGCAGGTAACTTGTTTGATGAAGCGAACGACAATCTCAGCCCATTATTGTCATCGTCTAACCCGGCTTTGTGTATGGGAATACCATCTTTAATCCTTTGTTGCTTCTAGCCAAGACGGTTATGGTTTCATAAAATTTCCAAGAACTCACGAACATGACATTTTGCATGGGTGACAACGGCGAACATTTGTATTTCATTTTTATTTGCATAAAACAAATATATCAGTATGATATAGTTTATGCCACAACGATCCTGGGAAAGCTCACCAATTACAACTGATATTCATATTCACAATTTACGAAGCATGTGAAATTATTTCCATGCAATACTAACTGTCGACATCTACGTTCACCCAATAGGAAGACAACCTTGTTCGAACTCTTTGACACATGATCTTCCTTTGTATGGAATTATATCTCACAATTTTGTCCATTTATGAACTATTGTGTCAAGCTGTTTACTAAGATTTTACTAAGTTATCAATATAATGTAAGAATGGTGTGTTTGTGTAAATTTGGAATTGTGTAAAATTTACAAGTCGTGCAATACCATGTCAGCAAATTTATTTACTCCAGTAAAGACTGACTAGTCTCTGAACCTTCTTCCCTAGGTTATACTGTTCCTGGTGCCAAGGTTATAAAGAGAAGCCATTTACAAGCATGTACTACAATGAATGGTGTTTTTACAGGTGCGTGCAATGTCACGCTCCATGCACAGAGGGAACCGCTGAATTTCACATCTCCTAACTACCCGGGCAACTACGGAAAGTATGTAGAGATGTTCCTGTTCATTTCATGAATGATCTGTTCACAAGAATGAATGCTCATAATAGTCCAAGCATTCATATCTATTGATGAATGCTTTTTGCAAAATGGTTATCCTTGACGTGATAGGGACTAAAGAATTAACGTAATTAACTGATATTTGATGTAAATGTTTATGTGTTTAGCTTTACACATGATATTTTGTTTAATCAAAATAACATTATTTTACAGCCATGAAAACTGTTATTGGGACATCTATCCTGAAACAAGCGGCTACAGGGTTGTGCTCGAAATGGTGTATTCCAACATCCAATACAAGTCCACCTGTGCATACGACGTCCTTACTATAAATACCATAAATAATGGTAAAATAGTCGTGTTACATTGAAAACCTCTCTGTTCTATATAAATTACTTATTAAATATAATGATATTATCATATTTTTCACATTATTGATTTCTTATCAAGATAAAACCTAATGTGATCACTGTGGCGCATCAAGGAAGGAAAATAAGTGAAAGTTTGTGAAAAGCTGAAGTAATTTACAAACTAGATTACTAACACCGAAACACATTTCATATTTTACAAAATTGTTCCTCACATTTTGTCCACCCAGGTGATCAAAGTAAGCCTCTTCGCGTAAAATCTGTGGAGAAAGCAGATGGAATATTCTCATCGAAGACGACCAACATATCCATGCAGTGTTCACGACTGATGCCAGTGGAACGGGAAGTGGTTTTCTAATTAGATACTATGAGAAAATGGTTAGTAAAATCAGTACCCTGGCTATGCAGCAGTAGTCTAAAAATCTTTACTGCATGTACCGTTAAACCTGTAAATTATAAACCTGTTTTTTCTCTCCATTTCTCCCTTTACAAGGTACTTATATGGGCTTCAAACAAAATGTAATAGCAGATGTGGTCAAGTATGTAAAATTGAGCCTAGTGTTTCTCAGCTTGAATGGTCAAAATCAGGATCGTAAAGACTGGTTTTAATCAAAACATTTGAACCACTTCTGAAAGCCAAAATGATCATCTTGTGCAGATCTCTCAAACATTGATCAAAACGAAGCAGGTCTTGCAATGATGGCGTGTTTCTTTCTGCATAATAACGTAGATTCGCTAGCGCTGGCTTAACGAATTTCAACATGCAGGATTATTACATGGCATCACTGAATGCTTCAAAATCACTAAAAAAATACAAAGTTGCCCATGATGATCTCACAAATTGTTCCCTTTGTTACAACCAGGTACCCAAAACTGCGGTGTAGCTCTCGTTGCAACTTCTGTCGGCAAGACATTTACCTCGCCTGGATACCCAAACACCTACTTCCTGTGAGTAACTTAATTACTGTATCATTTACAGTGTTTAAAGGTCACATGCAACGTTGCAGATTCTGATACCTTTCGGTATGGACTTACCGAAACAAAGCGTCAAAATGCAAATTCAACTTAAAAGTTGAAAAAATAACGCGATGAAAAACGCGCGAAATCGTAGTTCAAACGATTCACTAATTTTCCCCAGCGCTTGGGAAATTCAAGCTGCGCTCATAGCACATGCGCAGTGAAAATAGGTTCGCGCAGGTTGGAAGCGGGTTGTCTGGCGAAGGTTTGGCGTGATCTATTTTTCTAGTGTTTTGTTGATATTTCATAGGCGCGAGCTTTGTATATGTTGGCGACAGTAGATTAACTGTTTATATAATTTCATTTGTCTATTTCACCACACGTTCTTCTTACCGAGTCACTTTCTCAGTTCGATACTTAAGCAATGTCATTATTTTAGCGTTGACAGAATTTCTAACTGTGATATAGATATGTCGTTCTCACAGACAAACTCAATGTCTGTTTTATTGACACCTATGTATCTGCTTGCCTGTCTGCTAATGACAATATACAACTGATCACTGACCACATGCATTTGAACTTAACAACCTATCAGTTTCTACACCATAAACAAAAACGCATTGATTTATGGCCAGAGTTCGGTCTCTGTCACATTATGTAATTACACAGTCAGGCAGGTGTGATACTTGTTCACATGACATGTTATGATGTCTGTTGATTGCAAAATGTTATAAACAAAAAATGAGCATGTATTTACAAACCCAACATCTCTATAAACACACACACAATGAGCAGTGAGGGGATCTGCTAATGAACCAGCCGTTACACTTGAGTGCACAACCCACCCGCTCTGACTGGGTTCGGTATCCCGGCTGCTTCTTGTTTCTTGGGAAGTAAAACCCAAGTACAAAAATAATATTGCACTTTTGATTTGCGACTGTACGCTTATA
The DNA here is from genome assembly GCF_003918875.1 of Haliotis rubra. Classification (NCBI taxonomy): domain Eukaryota; kingdom Metazoa; phylum Mollusca; class Gastropoda; order Lepetellida; family Haliotidae; genus Haliotis; species Haliotis rubra. The sequence goes on along the minus strand of NW_025767038.1, from coordinate 17,136 downwards.
ATTTTGTTTATATGTTTTTTCAACCAGCAATGTTTATTATTATATGTCATGAATAAGTGATAATTGTGTTTTAATTATGTTTGATTTTTTTGGTTGCATCCGACCCTTTAATGTTGCCCTGTGTTTAATGTTGCCTAAATCAAGTGAGATGGGTGTGTTGGATTGTTTATTAAACTTCAATGTTTTAATACTTTCGTACTAATTCATGCGTGCGCATGTGTACACAGTCATGCGTTTGTTTCAGCTGATGTTTGGAACCACCCGGCAACCTTTATATTTGAATCATTAGTATAGCACTCTGAAGTAATAATAGATATTTTGTTAGGTTAATATCGATATTCGTAGCTCGATTGTTGATATGTTCACGAGTGGCGCAGTGAACATATCAACTTTGTCAGACCACGAGATGAAATATACGTGTTATCTTACAACATTAACAAAATATCTCTATTTATTATATTTTGACTGCTTACTATAAATGATCGAGACATCGAGACATTCTCTTTTAATCAGCAAGTAGTTCCAGGCAAAAGTGATATTCACACTCGGTGAAGTAACATGTTATTCTACATATTCCTGCAAAATACAACAACAAATATTTACAGTATTTCTACCTTTAAGAATATAATAAATGTGTCTGTTTTGCAGGAGTCAGACTTGTACATGGACAGATACAACCAGAGCATCAAAACCAAGCCATTCAACTGGACACCATGGACTCGGTACTTCAGAACATCTCCTCTCTTGTTTGTGACAATGATTATGTCACGGTATACAACGGTCAATACACGGTAGAGAGTAGAGATGTGCACATTCTAATGGAAGTCAGTCAAGCGGATATTGAGTTAGTGTCTCCTGCAAGGTTTTTCCGTTCAATAACTGTAATGGCAACCGCAAAAGGTATTGTGATGTACTGGAAACAACATAAACAGAATCATTCTTTTTAACTTTAAGCTACCACGAGAGAAGACAAATGTTTCCAAGTTATGGTAGCGATCAACAGTCCCTCATAAGAATTTCTCGTTTTTAGAAATGAGTCTCAACACGAGAGTGGCAATCAGATGGTAGAGTACCAGTGCCGTCCACCAGGTGACCTGGCATCTTCATTTCACTGGAGGCCATAATGATGGGCACAAAGCGGGATGATTATCTCATCCTCGGAGGAGGAATTTGGCGGATCTTTTACGGCGCTTTATGGGATTCGCTTGACATAAACGTACCTCTCTTTTTGTATCAGCCAGACGTCTTAGAGTGGGTGACACATCAGGGATCTTACGGATCAGGATAAAACATAAAGATTGCTCTTGACAATGAAACTGCTGTACAGCTCGAGAAAATCATGTGGTCTGTCGTTATCGCTTTGAAACACCACGCCATCTCTTGTTCTGTTGTACCGATGATGCAGAGGTCATTTTACAAAATTCCGTCTCGGTACCATAACGTCTTAGACTTCAATTCCTTTCTCAATCGAACACAAGGGGAGTTCGGTCTTATTGCATTGTACGGACGTCTTTTGCTTGTGAGCAAATCTGAACAGTGTCATAGCATGCTTGGTTGTTTATGGATTGTTCCTGTTTTGTTGTTGTTTCCTGATTTTCACTTCTGTTGGAGATTATTGAACTCTCTACGTTTATTCGTTTCGTGGGTTAATCAGTCTGATGTTGGGGATTTCCTCGGCAATAACTGACCAACCATGATATGGACATGAGGAGGCTTCAAAGTGGTGTCTCCTCTATAGGAAGCGAATCGGTCGCATTCCAGATGGCGCTTCTAAGAAAGCTTGTGTTGTTAAGCAACCTCCTACTGCCACTCCTTCTGCATGGTCTGTTCTTTACAATTGTTATGATAGACCATTCTGGAGTGAAGTCAATATCATAATTAGACGAATGTTGATGATGATGACCTTCTGTAACCCATTCAACTTATTGACGGAGAACTTGTAGCGAAACGCTGAAACTAAGGTTCTTACTGACATAGTCAGTATTGCATGAATTGCCAGGATGTTAGTGTTACCAAATAAAACCTTTGAGGCTGTTAAAAGCTTATGCAAAGTTGCTGAGCTTGATGAACATTATGTTACCACTTCTGAGCCTGAATCACCAATGAAACGCATTGGAGTCATCTATGGCAGCGATCTGGATGTTGACATGAATGAGGGTAGTAAAACCTGTTTGCCTCACTATGCTCTGCTGTGCGTTTGACTCGTGGACCCACAATCCTTCTACGCTTAATCTGTTTGCCTTTCATTTACTGGTCAGTCTTTACCAGATCATTTTATTTATTTTCTTCAGAGATTTCTAATCATACGTCCCCCTTCTGCGCTTGGCACAATGCGGACATGTCTCTGCTAGTAGTGTAGAATTACTCATCATATTTGCCCAAATGTGGAAGGCGCTACAAGTATAGAGAGTGCAATGAAAAGTTCTCTTAAATAAATAATGTCATGGTGAAGCTCATTCTGCCCTTGCCTACAGAGGATGTATGAAATGAAATATCGGAAATTCCAAATCAGTTGATTAAACTTTTCTATTCTCGAGCTGTTCGAAGAAGGTGCCGTGGAAATTCGGATGTGGTTAAAGAAAGTTCATTCACCACCACCGATCTGACCTCCTGGTTCCACAGCATTTCACCACCACCCATTGCTCCATCACAGTCTACCGGGTATCTCTGGTTCCCAAGGTTCATTCACCACCACCCATTGCTCCATCACAGTCTACGGTATCTCTCTGGTTCCGGGTTCATTCACCACCATTGCTCCCATCACAGTCTACGGTATCTCTAGTTCCAAGGTTCATTCACCACCACCCATTATATCACATCTACGGTATCTCTGTTCCAAAGGTTCATTACCATATTCTCCCATCACAGTCTACGGTATCTCTGGTTCCCAAAGGTTCATTCACTACCCATTTGCTCCCTCACAGTCTAATCTCGGTTCCGTTCATTCCACCACCATTTATCACATCACGGTCTGCAGTATCTCTGGTTAAGGTTCGTCACCACCACCCCATCATCTGCAGTCCTGGGTATCTCTCTCTCTGGTTCGAAGGTTCATTTTACCACCACCCATTGTATCACAGTCTACGGTATCTCCGGTTCCTAGCTTCATTCATAGTATGTCCATCTACGGGGTCACATCTCCGGTTCCTAGCTTCATTTCACCACCACCATTTTCTCACAGTCTACATTATCTCTGGTTCCCAAGGTTCCCATTTATCATCACAGTCTGCAGTATCCTCGGTTCCCCTGCTTCACCACCACCATTGTCATCTACGGTGGTTCCCTAGCTTCATTCACCACCTGCCATTGCTCATCACGGTCACGGTGTCTCTCTGGTTCCCAGGTTCTGTTCCACCCACCATTCTCCATCACAGTCCTACGGTATCTCTGGTTCCCAAGCTTCATTCTGCCAGGCTAACTCATCTGATCTACATCTCTGGCTCCCAAGGTTCATCACACCACCCATTGCTCCGCTCACAGTCTGCGGTGTCTCTCCGGTTCCTAGCTTCATCACCACCACACCATTGCTCCATGCAGTCTACGGTGGCGGTTCTGGCTTCGTCACCACCACTACCCCATTGCTCCATCCTGAGTCTACGGTATCTCCTGGTTCCGGGTTCCTACCACCCCATTATCCCCGTCTACGGTACCTGGCTTCACCCATTGCTCCATCTGCGGTATCTACGGTTCCTAGCTTCGTCACCCACCACCGATATCCTGCATCACGGTCACGGTGGTTCCTAAGCCATTCACCACCTGCCCATTGTCATCACGGTCGTTCCTCCTGTCTGGGGTGGTATTCGTCTGGTGGCTGCCAGGTACGCGACTCAGGCAAGAGGTTGGATGTCAGACTGATCCTCTTCCTGATCCCTGACGGATCTTGGCGCACGTCTGTTCAACAATAATAATCTCAGTTGATTTCTCGTTTGTATTGCATGGTTGCCAACATTGGAGACAAATCGATGGCAGCCTTCAAGTCTGATTACAGACGATAAATCAGCTGCACATTCTCTACTGGAGTTAAAGTTGTCCTGATCAGGCAATCGGAGTCGCAAATCCTTAATGTTAATCCTTCAGTGGAATGCACCAGATCTCGCAGTCGCAGATGTTTAATATCTTCAGAGTTTCAATCTAATCAGCGATTCCGTTGGAAGGTGTAATCTGTCTACCAGCATGAATGACTTTCGGGTCTCTGAGAGAACAGTTGTGCTATGCAATAAATGCATTGTTTGGTGAAGTGAGTTCTGGTCGAAATAGACTGGCCCATTTGGTTTTGCCCACCGCTTTGTAATATTCAACTTGCCTTATCACGGCGGGGCGCAGAATGGACACCACATTGATATGTGAGACCGGGTCTTCGTGACGAGCCAGCCTTAATATTATAGGCTGCAACCACATCGAAATGAAGCAGATGCAGTCATATCCATTTGCAGGATGCGGGTCCGGTCGATTTTAATATCTATCGGCTCAGCTACCAGCGTGCCTTCTCTTTTTTGAATGTGTCAGATAATCATAATGTATTATTGGTGGTATGGTCAGAAATCCATTGTGGGGGCTGTTAGGATTGGATGTTGGAGTAAGGCCATTGAAATCTCTGATGAAAAAATTTCTTCTGAATGGTTCACGCGGTATATTGTGGCCTCTCATTTTCAGCCCATATGATTTGATATTTGTCAGTCCACAATTACCCTCCACACTGTGATTTAGAGATTGTATTTTCCAGGATTCTTTGGCAGTGATCATTATCCTGTTTGCAGAGCTGTGGCCAATAATAGCTATGATTCTGAAGAACAGGCTCAATGGACTCTGTAAAGCTGGCTGGTGCATTTACCAGCGTGTTCTGACACTATAACGCCAGCTATGAATTCGTTTGACCAGTTTCTTAATATAGCATTATATAGCAAACCATAGGCAGGATTGAGTAAGCGTCCTCTTAAAGCCCCAGTCGTTGGACGGATGCATGTCATCAGCGTACATGATGTTCTGGATGTTGGGCAAAATGGATGGTTGAAAAAATCAGCTTTCATCTGACTTGATGATTTCGGCGCTTCCGCTTTCCTAAACGGAACTGTTACCCTGTGAATGCTCTTCTGGTTCCATAAATAAGCATCACCTCTTTCTCAGATATTGAAAAGGTGAAAATTCTTTGGTAGTTCATGTTCCCAAACGTTATATTCATTTTGAAATGCCAGCAGCAACAAATATTGACCGGAAGTATTAAGCGAGTCTTTTATGTAGTACACAGATGACTTTGGATTTCAGACTTCCGGCTCATTAGAGTCACTTGGAATCAGAGTGTTCAGATATCTTCATATACACATCATATCGCTGACTACAGCTCTTTATTTGGATTTGCAGGAATTAGGGTAGCATTTCTGGACGAAAAACGCCTCAGGTGGCGATTAGTTGTTGTAGGATAATGTTCAAGCATCTGCCAATTATCATCAGCCAAACTATTAATTTTACTTTTTAATCTTTTGGTTTGAAGGCAAGCTTCCCATTTCTTGGAAAAAGATGCCTGTCCGGCCTCTGGTAAAGATCCTTCTCAAGCCATCACCATCCTCGTAATATAATTGAAGGAATGGTAAATAACCGTCTGGTTTGCGCTGGAAAAAAGAACAATCTGGGTGAGATCATTTGGGTGAGACTTGACAAGAAGTATAGCACTACGGAAACACTGGATGAAACATTTTAATATGGAAAAAGGTCCCAGCTGAAATGTCTTGGAAAGATGTTTCCAAGACATTTCCAATGGAAAGATGATGTTCCGAATGATATAAATTTCAATGATGAAATGCTGTATGATGAAATGGATCAAAGTATAATGGCATAATGTGCCAGTAATATTTTGTGAAATGATAATAAATATATAATCATTATCGTTAGTTAACTCATGACCCATCAAGTACTGATAAATTTATATCTAATATGTAAACATTCAGTATTCTTAGTATTGTCTGAAATAGGATTTGATAGAAATTTGGAATGAGATGTTTGATCCAATTTGTTGGTAAATGGAACTTAAATCATTTTCAAAGGATCATTCATAGCTGAAACGGGTACGCCTTATACTGCAGTAAAGCAGTATGGGGATGTATACCCTTAAAGTGATGAAATAGCTCCTGTTTGTTGAATAGAGCAGCATTTCGGTCTTATCGCTCCAGGATAAACAAAGCTGGATTGAATGTTGATTGATTCTCGCCGGACGGTGGAATTATGGATTAACTTTGTCAAACTGAAGTTGTTACAGCTGGTGACAATCAGCTGTTTAATTGTATCAATCAGCCTCTCCTGTAATTTCATAAGGCAGCGCACGTGAGCAGCGAACTTAAAGCAGACTATGGACGGTGTACACGTCTGCATTAAAGCGAAGGATAAACGTCGAACCATTGCCCGGTACCAGTTCGAAATCGATAATGAAAGACGATGCGTTGATATCCAGAGATCGATCATGGATAAACGCAGAAAACTGCTCGCCCTCGACGTACTGGCAGTCGCCGTGGGGGTAACTGAACGATGAATTAATATAAAGATTATGGCATTGACCACGACGGTCGTCTGGATCCAACCTGGAATCGGCTGGCCCACGCTGGCATCATCACATTAATCTGAAAGGCGGTGCTAGCATTCAGATCGACTCGACATGCTGTGGCCATAGACGACAGTCTATCAGGAAACTTGGAAACAGACATGTCCTTGCAGACCAGCGTGGATCATTTCCACGGGAACAAAGGATCACCACATCGCCAGCGTTCTCACGGCTTTGGGCTTCATCATATCGATGGTCACATTGCTTATTGACGGCGGTAAACCACCTAACCTGCCGTTTAGGCAATGTCGACTGGATAAACGTATTGGATGTTGAAGCGTTGTCCGGTCATGCTCCAGCTGATCGAGATGGATACCACAGTTGCGGTACGGAAAATGCGTCAGATGTATTCGTGCCGGTCATTCAGTTTATTATTTCGTTTTAAGCCCAGCGTTTTCGTCAACGTACCTGGTCTCAGCATTTCCTCCGTTGGTCGCACGATCATCGTTCATTTTGAGTTCGGCTCCTACGAGCGGCTACACGCTGCAGTAACCATTGGTTGCGGTATGGATGAACCTTATATTGTCATTTGGTCCATCGTGTGTTAAGAGTGATATCGTAGAAGCGTGACGAGCTTCATTTGACCAGATGTGTATCGAAATGTCCTGTGCTGGAAGCAGCAGTTGAACCGGATTTGCCGCTCGTTATTCCGGAAGCGTCACGTACATATTGAAGAAGTAGATATGTACAAATTAATAACAATAATTCAATATGCTTACTGGAGTCATTTTCCTTTATTCTAAAGTGACAATTTAAGTGCTACCGATCTCACGCAACCTAATAATTATTGTGGTGGATGCGGTTCTACTAAAATAAACTTTCCGCGTCACGGAGTAAACCTTGGTACCGCTTGGTTTTCTATGAAACCCGTGCAATTCTGTAGAGTCGATTCGAATTTTCGTGGTGTGCGGCATAACCTTGGTGCGGCGTGACCGTCGTGATCCGCTGAGTCGGTCTGTGTTTCCTTTCATTAACTTCTGCCAGATCATACGCATCCTCAAAAGAAATCAGCGCGTTCGCAGGACAAAGGCGCATGGGGCCGCGGTAAACCAATCCTTATACCAGTCACGTGCGTATGAACGCGCTGCGGTGAATGGTCAGACGGTCGATTGGTTGCTAGGTGGGTGGGTGGTTAGGTGTCGTTCTACCATGCCCCTCAGCTGAAGCCAGTGAGAAGTTGAAAGAATACGTGAAAGCGTATCAATGAATGCTTTACCGTCTCGACAGGTGGAGAACGATCTCTTATGGCTTTTGGTAGCCGCCTGCGTTTGGGAAAAGCGGGGACCGCAGACAATTGGAAAATGTTATGCTGGATGCGTCGAGGGTTTCAGCGCTGTTCCATACCGGTTTGAACGATTCGATTCTGGCGAGACGTACGTGTATTGGGCGTGCTGGGTGCCGCAGGCGGCGATCGTGGGTGGTAAAGGGATGGTACAGTATTGCAGAAACGGTTCGTGGTCAGCGTCGGGATGTCATCATCTGCGGTCGATCTTTATGAAAAGTGCTGGAACACGCCTCGAAGTCGACTGGCCTTCGCATGTTCGGCGGGATACAAAACAATAGGCGGGTGAAGAGTGGTGGGCTGCCACAACAGAAATCGTCATCTCGCCACCCATCAAAACGCGGGTTATCGCGCTTTCGCAATTGCAAGAGCAGGCGTCGATGGGATCGCCGGAGTAAAGACCACCACCACCACCACCACCACCACCACGATGGCATTCTCCGCACGTGCAGAAGCAAAGAATCAGCGGCACGTCGTCATAAAAGTAGCTCTGTGGTGGTCTGTTGGCGGGATCATGGTACGGTTGGACTGTTTCTCATTTGGTTGAATTATCGGCGATGTACCAGACCTACCGGCGTGACGAAAGCCATAGGTTTCCCCTGCGCAAAGACAGTATGATCGTCAGCGCATTGATGCCAAAAGTAGCCCGCACACGCTGTGTCAGCATGGGGATGGCATGGGATTGCAGATGGTGTCGAATTCGACAGCGTGGAGCAGCCGTCATGATTGTCGTCAGAGTCGTGAAAGGATCCATCATTATGGGCCGTATGCCATAATGCCGTTTCCGTTTGCGTCGCGGATAACGCCTACACCAGTCTGCAGAGTCACTGCCGAACTGAAATTTTCTCGACAACACCACATATCGTTAGACGCTGCACGTCCGAAATTATCCGCAATTAGAAATCGGTTCTTAATTTGTATGTAAAACGGTAGCATCCCACCGCAACGCTAGCCGTCGGACACGTGGGATTCGATCTGCCGGCGAAGCACAACCGACTGGTTGATCTTAGCGCAATCATCCTCCACCCCGCAACTTTAAAATCGTAGTTTACGTCTCTCCAGTACGCCTAGCAGGATCCTTCTCACATTTTTCACTCCGAGTTTTGATATACAAATTTTACGAATAACAGATCCGCACGGAATATTTAGCTTCGGCTTGTGGCTATATTTACGGTTCGGCAACTGCCTGATGATTGCAATGTGAACGTGTGCCTCAAATCGGGCCAGCGCTCATAGTATATCTCTAGCAGACGCTCTGATCAGAACAACTTTGGCTGCGATTAATGCACGCTGGCGGTTGTAGACGGTGTCATATCGATGTAGACCGCTTTACCCTTAGTAAGCCTCGATGGGTGCGTGTTGTAGAAATAATTTGATTCGTGTCTCGGAATATTTGCATGTATGTAATCTAAGCCTTATCGGCCACCGATACATCGATAGGACGGAAAGCCGAATATTATCTTGCCCATAAATCGCCATGTATATGATATATACCAGGATGAGGCTATCCGGTCGTGGATGAAATGCCAAAACCTTGCCTGCACAGAAGACGGGCTTCGTTTGCAACAGTTATGCGAAGATCAAGCAACTGAACGCCTTGCGGTCTGCATTACGAAAAATATCAGGGCTGTTCATTCCGTGGACGGTACCGCCTGATTGAAACTCAGCATGCGATTAGGCTGGGTGTCGGGTTGTTGTAGGAACACCTCAGGATAGCCTTATTTAATGTATGATTAATATGTGCACTGTCTGAGGAAGATATCAATGTACTGGTCGAAACATCACAGTTTGCCGCAAGTATTGATGATGGGCATTGAGGAAACGGTCGATGAATTTTGAAGCGCACTGTCTATGAGTGGCATTCAGCAAATCTCTCATCGACGCAGGCTTATGTGAATTGTGTTGAGTTTAAGATTTCAGCTTCTAAATCGACCTGCAATCACCTCGAAGATTCTCGCATAATTCAAAACTGGTTTGTGGTTTCTCATTTGAAGTTCGTGGATAGAATCAATTTTTTGTGGTACTCTGGTTTGATGAAGCTGGAAACCTCATATAGATTTCAACCCGGATTAAGAAATGTGCCACTAAAGTCCCGAACCTTCTGGAAATTGTTACCAAATGGGGTGCAGACGGAAGTGTTTATGCCTGGTATATCGTCCCTCATTAGATCAGACTTGATTTCTGCTGCGTCAAAATATGGATCTGCATATACACAAAGGCAAGACTAGATGTTGTTCAGTCAAAAAGCCTACAAATTTGCTTGGATCATTCCAGAACTACCCTGTTATTGAGGAGATACATGTTGAATCGGTGGCATTTGATCTCAGACGTGAACTGTTAAAGAAAGGTGGAATTTTATGCTAAAATTGAAATCTTTTTCGATGAAACACCTACTTTAGCATTGGGAGGGTGTGTTGATCTAGATCTTGGAAAGGCGGTATGTGGGGCTATGAGTTCTCAGAAAATTAGCTTTTTCCATCATAATGTGCATTGATGTTATAGCTGATGTTCGAATAAAGAAACTTTCACCTTGGTTTGCTTGAACTTCCATCAGTTTATCTGATCAATCACCGTTAAGCAAATAAATCTGGCCGGCACATCGTGTTAAATGCCGGGGTATATCAAGTTACAGTGGATCAATGCTATGCGGAATTTACCTGATTCTTGGTATCTTCTAGAAATTTCTGTCTGATTGGCGCTGATGATTATCTGTATTCTCTGCTGGGCTTGCAGCGAAATCATTGTTAATGCTTTGCGTTGGATTCACACGAGACTAGTATCGGTATGGTAATTTTCTAATTATTCTGTCAGTTCTTTAGAAGCACGCTAAGGTGTCTCAGCCAAGATAGAACAGTCAATCGACCTTTTTAATGAATTAAGTAGATCTTTGGAATGTTGAATTTTCTGGATACCTGCTCATGGAATTTGGAAATGAAAAGCTGATCGGTTAGCTGCATTATTTTGATGTCCCAAATGAGATGAGACAATCATAATTCGTCTGTAAGATCCATGCTCAGCAGAAATGGCAGCAGGGTGGACCTCATCTAAAAGTACCTTAAGCATCAGCCTTTGTACCTAAAAGGTGTCAGAAACGGCAATCGCAGAAAGAGTTCTTTGCCAGGCAGACTTCGTCTTGGGCATGGTCTTGGTGCCATATCTAAAGCAGCCCAGTAATAGTATATTCCTGAACCCTTTTTATTATTCAGCTGGGTGATGTGAAATAATTTTGTACTGCATTTGCCAAAAATATATGTAACTCTTGGCGGAAGAGTAGTTTGAATCTTGACAGCGCGTAATGACATCTTTTTGACTGGACTATTTTATTGTTCAAGTAATGTATCCTCAATGGTGATTGTTCGCGAATGTCATTTCTTGCTTACATTACCGGCATTAATGCTACTTTGAAGTAAAATGGAAAGCCATTATGATGAGCGGAACGTACACATGACCCCGGATCAGAACACCTATTAAAACTTTCAATTATCTATCTATCTCGAAGACCCAAGGCCTAATGTATAACGGAATTCTGAATACGCCTGTTGCCAGGTAGCTTTGGCTGTAAGTGAAGTAGTGTTGCTTTACGCCTTTTAGCAATATTCAGCAATATCGAGGACACCGAAACAAACTTCACACACTTTGAGGCTCATCGCAAATGGACTGAACCTGTCGCGGAGGTCCTCGCCAGTTCGAATCTGTTATTCGAATATCTCCATCTATCTTTCCGTCAAGTGGCATATCAGATTTGTTTGAGAACCAATAGAGATACTGTTTTCGGATTTTTGCACTTCTGACGGCCTTGGGTCTGGGTGTCATTGAGAATGTTGGTCATTTTTTTCTCCTCTATATCATGTCATTTACAAAGTTCTTGGAATTCAGCTCTCTCCGTTTCTTCAACCAGATTCTAACACACTCTTCCCTCGTTGGTTTTAAATCCAAAATGTCTCACTCATTACCGAAACCTTTTACTATGTAGCTTTATATCCCTGTCACAATTTATTTTGCCTCTGAGTGTCAATAGAAAAAGCATACTGACGTGGTTGCACAACGCATAGTTGTTAAGCACTCAACGGATACGAAATGGTCAGCTAAAGTTGATATCATTTCGACGCGGCTAGTATAATATAATGTTCAACAAGGATTCTCTCCAGTGCTGTGGCAACGAGACCTGTTATTAACAGCGGTGGGAGAACGCCTTGAGGTTTCGGTTCACGTCTACGTGATTCGCAATCTACAAAAGGATTACAAAATGCTATAAAGCGCCTGCAGGTGTATTATGCATTGCGGCAGCCTAAATTTAACCTAAATACAGCTATCCGGAAAAGATAATATTTATTAACGTTCTGATCGATGATGGGTGAAATATATGTCTCATGCATTGCCAGATTTACAACTTTGTATTTATCCTCCCAGTTACTGCATGGCAATATGATATTCGCAATAGCATCAGTTTACGATTCCTCACGCAGTAACTTTGGTAGCAATACAATACGTCTCTATTGCGCCATGTTTATAAACGTGTCATGTCGATGATATATCATGATGCCGTAGTGTCTGTCTCTTTCCCGGTTTATCGCCAATCATATGCAATGAAACTTCAGTGTGTGGTTGTTGTATGTAGCCAAGATAAAATCTGTGAAAGGACCGTAAGTTTTGTTGGAATATATCGAAAAAATGCAGATATAAAGTAATTTCAGAAAGTAAGCCTTACAGCTGTCTCGCTGTACCAAAGCTGCTGCTGAGACCAGTATAAAACTAGGCACAAAATAAAATGTTGCCAATAAATGTTATTTCATACATCTTGATTCTGTTGATAATACAAATGTGTCATGGGCGTAATGTCTTTTACGAACGCCTTGATGAACTTAATAGCGCTCCAAACTTCCGAAATGTTATCATTCTCTAAATGAAGATACATGCTGTCCTGTGTTAATGCTGCGTCAGTTTGTTGCATTCAGATATAAGTATCAGATCTGTGTCTTGATTCGTTTTTTATATGTTTGCCATTAGCTCTCGGATTTAGACATATGAATTTGGATATATTGTTTCTGTATGGATCTGTTTGTGCGGCTAACAAAACGGGATTAGTTAAATTTATTCATTATGAGTTTTTCGGTATAGCAAGATCTCTCTGGACCAAAATGGGTGAGAGTGAGGGACAAATGTATCTTTAGAATATTGTCTGAAGGTATATTTTATGAATACTGTTATTGTAATGTTATGGGTCCATGCTGTGACAATGTCCCAATGGTCAGCCCAAAACCGTTTCCTATTTTTTTGCATGGAAGATTATGCTAATAAAACTGAAAGCAGTTTCTTTGGTATTTGTAAAGATGCCGCGGTTTAAGCATTGTTGTCCATGGTCCTGTAAACCTGCCACCGCAACTGTCATCCCTCCATCGCGTAGCCAGCCCACACACCGGCGGATACTGCGAACACCGCACACACAGACACCATGTCAGCGGGTACAACAAATCCTTGGTGCAATAACCATAAATTGGTACCTTCATTATCGCGTGCAATCACGCTTTCCTGCAGTTTACACGGTCAATGAGTCTCCCTGGCTATCAACTGCGTGAAGTGAAATAAAGAGTTACAATGATCTGATGTAAAGGAATGATCATTCAAAGCCGTTGCTTGGATGCTAATTCGTCAGATCAAAGATGTTACGCATGTGGAGGCTCTCTGGCGGTAATAATGTCGCAAATGTAGAAGTAAGCGTATCGTGTAGCCAATATATGGATTGGGGCTTACGTGTTTTGTTTCGGAACCTGCTTTTTTCTTAATACCGCTACGTGGATTGGACTGTCAGTGGACCCTCTTCATCTCACCGATAGGAAGCAATATCTGCCTGAAAGTTTTTTGTTTTCTTGATTTGGGAAAAAGGTGGCATCGTGCGTGAATGATTATCTGCCTGTTGCCAAGATGGTAAATGATGATTTGGGATAGCATGTTAGCGTTTGTGTTCCTCTTAAATTCAGGTGAGTTCTTTGACGTCGTGGCAATTTCAGGAAAAGAATGTAGCTATAGCTAAATGCTTGCTCTCTCCAAAAGGTACACAGATAATGATCTTATATATGAAATTCCAAATATGTTTTTTTTCCAAAAGTGGTTGTTTGATTGTTATGATTTCGCCCTTGTAATTCTGGCAGAATGCACAGCGCATTCATCTTCAAAACATTATTGCATGTCTATGTTCCAGGGTGTAGCTTTGAAAATGGCATGGATGAAGATGACATGCACGTGCCGTTTTCTGGAATAGTGATGAGGTGGCCTATAGACTTCTGCTTTTGACCTTCATTGAAGGTAGTTTTGGTGGTGGAACAGTTTAGATTTTTAAAATCATCAGCATGATATTGCAGCCCATATCGTATTCAAATCAAATACATATATTAATAATTAAAGGTGAAATTATAATATAACATCTACAGTAGCAGATATAGAATTTAAAATAGTAATTATATTTTAACTTTATATGTTATTTGACAATAGACTGGTATTTTTGGTAGGTGAGTGAGTTAAGATTTAGAATCATCGGCAATATTTCAGTGTCGTGACCAAATCAGGTATAGCTTAAAAATAATTATTGGTGAATTTTAAAACCTTACCAATGTCAGCGAAGGCAGTAAAAGCACAAATTATCTGTTTTAAATTTAAAACTGAACGTCTAGCGACTTTTTACTATAGATGATGAATAACAACATAAAAAACAGGTTTATAGATGCTGCTTCTGGTTAGTCACAAGGGAATAGGGGACTGTTACCACCTGCATATGGACGGATTGGTAAAATTCAAAACGTCTCCAGATTCAAAAGCAATGATCCATGCCGAGACAGGTGCAGAGCAGTTTCGAGACTCTTGGTGTCTATTAAATGAATAACGCCTAATAATAGGAACCGACACCTTCACTGGATAATACGTAATCAACGCCGTACAGGCTTTTATAGCAACGGTAATTATGACTTACGCCACATCCAGAATTACGTATTTCTTTAAAGGTAGCGATTGTTGAAACTACACCGCAAAATTGCGATATATATATATTTTGACGTAAGAGCTTAATGGAAGTATCTTTGCTTCCCGAATATGGAGTTTCAATGAAGTCGGAAGACTATCGCGTTTAATTATTGCCCAGAGACGGTATGGCATCGATAATGTTCCTGAATACCGGCTATTGTGGAAGTATAATATTGGGGATCTGTCATTGTATGTTGTGTGATACGCCTTACCCCAGCCCATTTGTATGGAAATGCGCATTTCGACCTGTCGTCAAATATGTATCTTCTATTAAATACCAATTTTGTATTTGAATTTTGTTATTTAATCATGGCAATTCAACGGCGATGACGCAGGTATTTGCGGCAGAATGTTGCCGTATCAATGTATTCATTTTTAACGTACGCTTGAAGCCCTGCGTTATCGTCGGTAACACTATTTATCGTGGGCACTTTAATTGAAAGATATTTGATTGATTTCTTTGCCGAAGGCATCGAATATTGAAACTGCATTCATTAATGAAATTAATGCATTGCGACAATACGCTTCAACAGCAGGTTGACAATTCTCATCGTCTCAGTATGCTGATATGCTGTTTCATCGACAGTTCTATCACGGAGGCTTTCATCGGTAATCACAGCGGCTGGATTGCCTCAGATCTCTGCTCGTGGAACCATTGGGCAGCGTAATACCGTGCTAAACCCGTTAATATGGCAATAACGCGGTAAATAACTATACTGACCGTTGCTGCCCCGCGTTAACGCTGTAAGCGGCTTTATTTCTTCAACTGCGTACGCTGTTGCAATATGTGGTTGTGATGGAACTGGCATTTGAATAAGGTTATTGTTGGCTTAAACGCGGCTGCGGATTATTCAGATTGCACTTGAACCATTGCTGACTTTATGCGCTACTATTGTATACTTAACAATATGTAAAGCTTAGTGATTGGCATTTTCGCTATGGCTGCTGATAAGTTGCCGAATATTTGGTGAATATCTTTATTCGATATATCTTTGTATATTTAGACTGTTATTTCAGCTGTAAAATACCTCTAACTCTCTTGATTGCGCACGGCACCAACAATTGCTTTGAACAATTCTGAAATTATTTGATTTGATAAATCCGCATGCGAACGACCGTTATGAATCAAGCGGTTCTCATTAACATTTATTTAAAACTTGGAGTTGCTGATGAACATGATTAACCTTCTCTAAATGAATACCAGCGTCAATATTTAACATACGCTGTATGCGTCAATGGTGGTATCTTCTTTGGCAGTCTTCTCGGTTATGCTGCGATTGTTTTGCAACTTCGTAACGATAAACTCGCTTTTTCGCATCGACATTATCACGCCAGGTTAATGATGGCTATTCGCCTTTCGCCCGTACATGTTTTACGATTAAGCGTTGTAAATTTCAATTTGGAATGGAGGGCTGGGGCTGCGTGGTGGGCATTTAGTTGTTCGGGCATTCAATGTTCGCTTACGGTGGCATTGCGGCGAAATAGAGACATAATATTTACTTGATCTCTTGTTCGGCAACGTGAGGAAAAATCCGTTATACACTTCAATCAAAAATGATATCTTGTATGATAAGTCTATCTATTTCTGTATTACCAGCAAAGTTTACGCTTTGTAGCCGTTGGTACATAACGCCGCTGCAGCATATTGGTCAGCATCATCTTCTGATAACTCGTTGTAACGTTATTGGCATTAACGAAAGTGAATTCCTTCGATAGCCGTACTACGAAATCACGCACAGTGCTGCGCCTTATCGCCAATCATCAGATTTGATATTAACTTTATCACTGGCTTTATGTTTTTGATCTCACCGGGAAATTCCGGTGCTGATTACCAAATATCGAAATTTAATGATTGAAGTATTCGGTCATCTTTGAATTGAATTATGTGTTTTGCGTATTGTTTTGCCGCCTGACTTGCCCTTAATCTGTCATCTTTACGCGCCATACTGCGTGAATTCTGCACCTTCTGAACGGATATCCGCTTAAAGGTTGAAGATTCGAAGACGCCTGCCGAATACGTACCAGAGCCCCATAACGAAGATGGCCGTGGCGCTGGTGCCAAAATGCCCCAGATATCTTTTTCCAGATTGTTGTTGCGATACCGGTCGTATTGCGGCTATGAAGTTATGGCTTAATTATTTCTGCAAACGCTAACGTTCTTTTAGCCGACGCACTAAAGTTCATCACTCGTTTGAAAAGGTATCTGTGGCGATAAACGGCCTCGTCAGTTACCGCGCGGCAACGCCGCGGG